>NC_141687.1:589077242-589650986 GCF_964263255.1 Lissotriton vulgaris
CTCCTTCCAATAGGCCGACAGCACCGGGCACTCCCAGAGAATGTGCGTGAGGGTACCTTCCTGTCCGCAGCCGCGCCAGCAACCTTTATCGCCGATTTTGTGCAGTCTCGTAGAGCCTCTCCGGGGTGTAGTACCAATAGGTGGACACCTTAGTAAAGGTCTCCGTCAGCCCAGTGTGGTACGCAGAGTGCCTCGCCCGATACGCGATCCTGTCCCACTCCTTGTGGCTCAAGGTCCTGCCCAATTCCCTGTGCCAGCGCTCCCTCCCTGGGTTATGGTAATGAAACGGCGGGGGTTGGAGAAACTTATACAAGTCGGTGATAAGCTTGGCATCCGAGGTCCGGGTTACCAGCCACCGCTCATAGGGTGTAATCGAACGGGCCGCGACGTCACGCACTGGGGGTTGAAGAGCCCAGTGGCGGACTTGCATATAACGCAGTCTGTCCCCTTCCGTCAGACCAAATTCCTGTCGGAGCTGCTGGAAGGGGAGCACCCCCTCCGGCCCGTAGATCTGGAAAAGCGCCCTGCAACCCGCGCTCACCCAGTGGGAAAAGGCTCCCGGCTCCAGACCCGGAGTGAAGTCTGGATTGCCAGCAATGGGAGTGAACGGTGATGGAAAAGTGGTGAGCTCACGAAGCTCGCACACCGCGTCCCACACTCGCAGCGGAACTCGGGTGATAAAGGAGGCGTAGAGATTAGGCGGGCGGTGAGTGCGCCGCAGGAACGGGACTTCCTGGAGAGTACGACCCGCAACTGCCTGGTCCTGAAAGAGCCAGTGCTTGTCCGATTCCCACCGGCTCCACTCCACCAAATATCGGAGTTGCGTCGCCTGAAAGTACTTCCGGAGGTCCGGGACACCGAGACCCCCCGCCTCCGGGGCTAGCATGGAGAGGACCCGTTTCATTCGAGGCTTACGGCCCTGCCACACAAAGCGGGAGATGTCAGCCTGCGCCTGCCGTATCCAACCTACAGGGGGCTGGAGAGGTAGAGCGCGAAAAAGATACAAGATCTGAGGCAGTATCGTCATCTTCACCGCTGCGATACGGCCCAGCCACGAGAGCAGGCCTTTGTTCCAACGGCCAAGTTCCTCCTTAATCTTCTTGCCCAGGGAGGAGTAGTTAGCTGCGACCATTGCAGGTAGGGAGGGTGCAAGCAAAATCCCCAGGTAAGGCACCGTGGAGGAGGACCATTGCAGAGGAAAAAGACGCTGGAGGTCCCGCCTGGTGTCGACAGAGAGTGACACATCCAGGGCAGCCGATTTAGACATATTCATTTTGAAGCCCGCCACGCGGGCAAAGGAGGTCAGCTCCTGGACGCAGGCAGGGAGCGACCGCTTGGGGTCATCCAGGGTCAGCAAGACATCGTCCGCATATAAGCTGACAGTATGTGTGTATTGCCCCATCTTCACCCCAATAGCGTCCGGGTTATCGCGAATCCTCTGGGCAAACGGCTCCATATAGAGGGCAAACAGGAGCGGCGAGAGGGGGCAGCCCTGTCTCGTGCCGCGCTCAATGGCAAAGCTGCTGGAGCTGTGTCCATTGACACGCACCGATGCTGACGGCCTCCTATAACAGTTAAAAACCATAGTGCGGAACTTCTCGCCGATCCCCAGTTTCCCGAGAACCAGTTCGAGGTACGGCCAATGGACCCTATCAAAGGCCTTCTCCGCGTCGACCGACAGCAGCATCCGCTCACCCGGGACGCGTGAGGCCTTCTCTAGCACGTGCGTCACCCTCTTGGTGTTGTCGACCGTCTGCCTACCGGGTACAAAACCGGCCTGGTCCGCCTCCACCAGACCTGGTAGGTGCAGACCCAGTCTGGCCGCCAAGATCCCCGTGTAAAGCTTGAGGTCCACATTTAGAAGCGAGATGGGCCCATACGAGCCGCACAGAGTCCGGTCCTTCCCCGGTTTCGGAATAACCGACACAGTCGCCGAGAGAAGGTCCGGTGGGATAGCTCCCGGGTCAGAGAAGGAATTGAATAAGCGAGCCAGGAGAGGCGCGACAGTGGGACAGAAGGTCTTGTAAAATAAGGCCGTGTAGCCATCTGGGCCCGGGGCCTTGCCGTGCTTTAACCGTGCAATAGCGGAGATGACTTCCTCCACATGAATGTCCCTCTCCAGGTGGTCCGCCTGGGCGGGATCCAGGGCAGGGAGGGTTACTGATTCCAAGTAGGCCTCAGCCTCTCCCGGTGGGGAGGGCTCTGCAGCGTACAGCGCCTCGTAGAAGGCACGGAAGAAATCCGCCACCTCCGCGTCACCGGAAACCGGGACCCCATCCGCTCCCACTAGCTCCTTTACCACGTTGCGTTGCTGCGCAGCCCTGAGCCGGTGGGCCAGGAGCTTACCGCATCTGTCTCCGCCGGTGTAAAAGGCATGCTTCAAGCGCAACGCCGCATACTCCGCCCGGTCCAGGTCCAACGCAGGGAGGAGTTTCCGCGCCGCCTTCAGCTGCCTCCAGACTCGAGGAGCTCCCGTCCGGCGGTAAACCTGTTCAAGTTCCCTGACTTGCGCCGTTAGTTCCTCCCTCTTACGTTGCCGCTCCCTGTTCTCCGCCGAGGAAATGGAGATAAACTCCCCTCTGACAACCGCCTTCAAAGCCGCCCACTGCGTGGCTAGGGACGTGTCGGAGTTGTTATTGTGGGTCAGGTACTCATGAATGACCTCCTCCACTCGCTTCACCACCGATTTCTTATGGAGAAGCGTGTCCCGAAGCCGCCACATCCCTCTGGAGGGGGGGGCCGCCGGCCAAGCAAAAACTCCGGATACCGGCGCATGGTCGGACAGGGACAAAACCCCGATGTCTGCTGCCGTGGCGGCCGAGCGAAGCGGTCCGCTCACCAAGAGGTAGTCCAACCGCGAATAAGTGCGGTGTGCGTGGGAGAAATATGAGTAGTCCCTATCGGCGGGGTGCATGGTGCGCCAGAGGTCATGCAGATCCATCTCTGCAATCTGGTCCCGTACCGCTCTGGAGAGCTCCCCCGTCTGCGGAAAGCGCTGGGCAGACCTATCCAAGGTGGAGTCGAAGACCATGTTCAGGTCTCCCCCCAAAATGACGTGGCGATCGGGCGAGGCAGTAACGTCTACCAACACAGATTCCAGGAAGCGATCCTGGTGGTCGTTTGGGCTGTACACGGAGCCAACCGTGAAGGCAACACCCCCCAGACGCATGCGATACGCTAGAAGCCTCCCCTTCTGCTCGGCATGTTTATACAACACCTCACCCCTGAAGGAGCTGGCTAGAAGAATGGCTACCCCCGCGGTCTTAGTCGCAGCCGAGGAAAAGAGTTGTGTGGGGAACTTGGCAGAGCGCAACCTATGGCAATCTTTAGAGAGTAAATGGGTTTCCTGCAGGAGGCAGATATCCGCCTGCGACCCTTCCAGCAGGGAAAGGATCGCCCTACGCTTCACAGGATTATTCAGACCCTTAACGTTAAGGGTCACTACTTTCAGGGATGGCATCGCTCCCAGGGACGCAAAGCGCTATGCAGCAAGCGAGGGATCAGTGGAAGGGGCGCGCGGGGCAAGGGTGCAGGGAAGGCCAGAGTCGGCCTCGCATGTGTTCGGACAATATCGGACGGGGCTCCCCCAACACCAAACCAGCTCTTGAACCCCCCCAAAACCAACCCATGGCAACCAGCCAAAACCAAAAACAAGAAAAAACACCCCATTGTCTCAGTCTAGCCCAGGTGGGCGAGTCTGTAGAAACCAGTCAGGTGGACGTCCAGCCACACACCTCCGACCTCTCCCCCCCAACCCCCAGCCCCAGCTCAGCGTCGCATAAGCTAAGAGTCTCTCCCCCCGGAGAAAAGTTAGGCCGTCTGGGCCACGCCATTAGATTCAGGCAAGTTCCTGGCCGCAGTCCTCAGGGCCTCCGCCATATCCGCCCTGATGGTAGGGGAGTCAGGGCGACTCGCCGTCGCCGGCGATCGGCGCCTTCTCGACCTCCGTCGGCCCCGCCGCTCGGGGCGCCTCCATGCGGGTGTCGCCCCTTCTTCCTCCGTAGCTGTGAGTCCCAGCACCCCACAGACATCTTGTAAGGAGCGCAGCTGATGTAGCACCCCATTCCATCGGAAGATAAGACGGAAGGGGTGACCCCAGGAGTAGGCCGTTTCATGCTCCCGCAGAAAGTCCGTAGCGATGCGGAAAGACCTGCGCTTCTGCAGTGTGATGGCGGACAGGTCTTGATAGAGCGCCACGGGTCGTTCTCGGAAGGACAGCGGCTGCTTCCTGCGGGCCTCTGTCATAATGCGCTCCTTTAGGGGGAAATCCGGCAGGAATGCCAGGATATCAGGTGGGGGTGCCGATGACTGGCGCTGGCGGCCCACCCTGTGTGCTCTGTCGATACGGATCGGGAAGTCCGCTCCTTCTCCCAAGATGTCGCGAAACAGGTCCTGCAGGTAGGCCACTAGGTCCGCACCCTCATCCGCGGACGGAACGCCTCGCACCCGGATGTTATTCCGCCTGGACCTGTTCTCGAGGTCCTCAGAGTGGGCCTGGAGCTCGACACATTGCTCCCGTAGGCGGAGAACGTCCTGCTGGAGATGAACTATCTCTTCATCACGACGCTGGGCCGCCGTTTCCACAGTGTCGACCCGTTCGCCCAGGCCCTCGATTTCTTTGCGCACTTCACGGACCTCTCCGGCCACCTCGGTCTTGAGAGTCTGGAATTCCTCCTTGAGGGAGCTGAATAAGTCCTCCATGAAGGACCTCGTGACTGGTGGTTCGCCTCCGGTGGCGTCCGTTGAGGCCCGGGAGGACCCCGGGGACGGCTGCGTCCTGTCTCGCAGTTGCTGGGCCCTGCCGAGCATGTCCGGCAGAGTGCGATCTCCCCGTGCCGCGCCTCGTCTCCCAGCCATCTTTTTTTTTTTTCAAATACATTTTTATTGTTGCTCTAGACGTATCCTCTGAAAGATATATGAGGACACGGGCTGGCTTCAACATTCAGCCAGTATCCGTAGGTTCCGCAACTTTTCTTTTGCTCAATAGGATTACATGTATATCAAAAAAGACTGTACAGTTTGATCAAAGCTAGTTACTGATGCAAATAAACAAGAGAAAACAACCCCTAGAAAACAGCTCCCATCATGCCCGCCCACCTCCCCCACCCCCGAAGTCCGTCTACCATTCGCTGATACATTCACATCCACCGGATGAGAGCCGGGTCTTACTGTGAGACAATCGAGAGGTTCAACCCCCGTCAACACCTTTAGGTGTGCTCCAAACATCAAGTATGGCAAAGTTCCCCTTCAGAACCCCTATGAGGTCACTCTAGTCCGTGATATTGCCTCCATTTGGTCCATATTCTACTGAACTTTTTGGGGCACCCTCTGGCTTTGTATGTCACTCTCTCAGCCGCCATATAGAGGTCAAGCCCTCTTCTCCATTCCTCCAAGTCTGGCGGTTCAACCGTTCCCCAGTGCCGGGCAATGTCTCTCTTGGCCACCACCAGTGCCAGCCCCAGGAATATGACCAAGGGGCGAGCCAAGTCAATTTCGGTCGTTAACCCCAGCAGAGCTAATTTTGGGTCACGTGGTAGTGTGGTTCCCAGGACCTCCTCCAATTCCCCGAATATGTTCTCCCAGTATTCCTGTATGATGTCACAGCCCCAGATTATGTGGTAGAAATTCCCCTCTGGTTGGCGGCACCTAAGGCATGCAGTGTCCACGCTCTTCCCCATCTTGTATAGGCGCACCCTGTCGTAGTAGGCTCTGTGCAACACCTTCAGCTGTATTAGGCGGAGTCTGGACTTAATCGCGACCTCGCGAGGGTGCATAAGAACCATCTCCCAGTCTAGGTCTTCCATCACTCCCGTGTCCGCCTCCCATTTGTTTCTCAGGTCTTGTAGGGTACCCAGTGTATTGTTGGTCAGTGTTCTGTATGTGAGGGAGACCGCCCCCCTCCCTATTTGCTCCTGCAGCAGCCTACCTTCCAACGGGGCGTATTCTGGGATG
This sequence comes from Lissotriton vulgaris, assembly GCF_964263255.1. NCBI lineage: Eukaryota > Metazoa > Chordata > Amphibia > Caudata > Salamandridae > Lissotriton > Lissotriton vulgaris. The sequence continues at coordinate 589,083,195 of NC_141687.1, forward strand.
TCTGCCACATTAATGTTCTGAGCCCTCCAGGCGTGCCGTAGCCTTGTATATCTGTAATACTGCGTGTTGTGTAAGCCAAAGTCCCCTTGTAAGGCGTGGAATGTTTTCAGGTCTCCCCTAGCAATTACATCCCCTATGGTCGAGATGCCAATGTCATCCCACTGCCTGAAGCCTGTCAATTTGTGAAGTTCACCCAGCCACTTACAGTGCCATAGTGGCGTCTGTCTGGTGGGTCGTTTGTCCCAACCCATACGTTTGGTCGCCCTGGTCCATGCTGTTAGCGTGATCTGTACAAGTAATACAGAACGTGTGTATGAGACCATTTTGATCGTTCTAGGGCATAGGTAGGGTGGTCCATGGCTGCATGTAACCATTCATTTATCGGGGTAAGGTGCTCTGCCCAGTAGTATGTCTCTAGGTTGGGGAGGGAGATCCCACCACTGTACTGGTGGCGTTGCAATGTGCGTAAGGCTACTCTCGGGTGTTTCCCCAACCATAGGAAAGCTCGCAGGTCCGCGTGGATTTTAGGCAAGATTGTAGGGGGGAGTGGGTAATATTCATTTTGCAGTGCATAGAGGAATTTCGGGAGCAAAACCATTTTATATAGAGCTGCACGCCCCAGTAGGGTGAGCGGGAGCTGCCTCCACCGGTCCATTTCCAGTTTCGCATTAGTCATGATGCGGGTCACGTTAGTAGTAAGGGATAGGGACTCGTCCAACGTTATGAATACTCCCAGGTACTGGAACCCCTCTGTGGTGTGACTGAGAAGGTCAGGTAGGCAGTCCCTCCAGTCTCGGCCCTGTGGGTCATATAGGATCGATTTATGCCAGTTAATGGTATGGCCAGATCTGGCCCCAAAGTCAGCCAACTCTTTGAAGAGGACCGGGATAGTAGTATCCGGTTCTGTCACAAACAGCAGAACGTCATCCGCATATAATGAGATTTTTTCCTGAGTGACTTCCGAGTCTCCCCAGGTGAACCCCCTAATACCCTGATTCTGTCGGACCCGGATTGCTAGTACTTCTATTGTCAATGTGAATAGAAGGGGGGATAGAGGGCACCCCTGGCGCGTTCCTCTGTGAATGTGGAATTCGCGGGATAGTCTTCCATTGACCCTCACACGTGCCTTAGGGGCTGCGTATAAGAGACCTATCCATTGTAAGAATTTAGGGCCAAAGCCGAACCTCCGCAGCGTCTCAAACAAGAAGGGCCAATGAACTGGATCAAAGGCCTTTTCTGCATCTAATGAGAGGAACCAATGGGGCTCGCTCCTTCCTCGGACTTCCTGTAGCCAGTTGTGTGTGCGGCGGAGGTTTAGTTTGGTTGCCCTGTCTGGAAGGAACCCAGACTGGTCCGCATGCACTAACTCAGAACTCACCCTCCGCAGGCGCTTAGCGAGGACTGTGGCCAGAATCTTCGTCTCCATATTGAGGAGATATATCGGGCGATAGGAGGCACATAGATCTTTGGGTTTACCCTCCTTGTGTATAGGGACAATTGTGGCTGTCTCCAGATCAGGTGGCAGGCTCGCCGTTTGGAGTGCCTCCACAAAGAGGTTTTTAATATGTCGTTGGAGCAGGTCTGCCGTTCGTTTGAAGAACTCCGCCGGGAAGCCGTTGGGTCCCGGCGTCTTCCCCGGCTTTAGGGATGCTATCGCCTCTTCTATTTCTTCAAGCGTGAGGTCTGTCTCCAGGTCCGTGGCGTCCTCCGGGGACAGCGTCGGGACCTCCATGGCGCATAAATAGCTGCTGGCTTCAACCTCGCCCCCTAAATTTCTAGCTCTGTAAAAGTCCTCATAGTACGCAGCAAAGGCCTCTGCTATGGCCTCATCCGTACAGGCCGACCCTTTTCCCGGCACGTCAATCCTGTCCACCCAACGTGTCGCCCTCTCTCTTTTGCTCAGCCATGCCAGAAGTTTACCAGATTTATCACCTACGTCATATAGGCGGTGGAGTGTCGCCAGTGCCTGTGTGCGTGCCTCCCCAGTGACCAGTTCTTTATAGTGTCTTTGTGTGTCAAGCAATTTTCTAAGTGTCTTTTCTTCCTTTCCATGGTGATATTCAGCTTCGAGGGCTAATATCGAGGCCTCCTCGGTTGCGACCACCAGCTGTAGCTCCCTTCTGGCCGCCCCCCGTCTGCTATTTATGCGATCTCTAAGAACTGGTTTGAGGGCTTCCCAGAGTGTGATCCCCGATTTTACAGACCCCTCATTTTCAGCCACATACACCTTAATGTCTGCTCTAATGCCCTTCAGTAGGTCAGGTGTTTGCAGGTCCCATGCCGCCAGGTGCCATTCCATGGCCTTCCCCCTCCTCCCCCGCCCCAAGTGTACAAACAGGGGGGAGTGGTCCGAGATTCCCCGTGCTTTATAGTCCGCTAAGTCATGTACCGTAATTTCTTGCCTGGAGGTAAATATATAATCCAGTCTGGAAAAGACCTTGTGTGCCCCGGAGTAGTAGGAATATGCCTCCTGTGTGGGGTGGAGCCATCTCCAGACATCAGTAAGTCCCAGAGTATGCACTTGTCGGGCCAGTGCCGTGTCGTGTCCTGCTGTACGTGGGGTCCCCGATCTGTCCCTTGTGGCACACATTACATCATTGAAGTCCCCCCGCACTATCTGGATCGTGTCTGCTGTGTCTAGAAGGATAGCAGTGACTGCCGTGAGGGTGCGCGCCTGGAGCTTTGGGGGGGCATAAACTGAGATGAGAGTGTACCTGCGTCTTCTCCATGTGCCCTGTACCCCTGCATATGTCCCCTGAGGGTCCAACCACGTACAAGTGACAGTGAACGGCGTGGATTTTTTAACGAGTATTGCCGCCCCCCTGGAGTCCGCCGTATAACCGGAGTGTGCTATCACCACGTGCCTGCCTCTAGCTATAAAAGCACAGTGCGTGCCTCTTAGGTGGGTTTCCTGGAGTAATATAATGTCCGGCGCTACCCTTTTTAGGTATGCATTTACCAGGCCCCGTTTGATCTTAGACCCAAGGCCATTCACATTCCAGGACAAGATCGTGACGCCTGAGTCACCCGTAGGGGTGTGATCTAGTGGATCTGCCATCGTGTATACCCTTTAAATTTCCAGGTAGGGCTCCCGAGGTGATGTGGTGTGAGGTGTGTAGTGGCATGTGGTCGCTGCTTCTTAACATGTGTCCCCCTCCCTTCCCAAGTCCCCTGTTCCCCCCGCTCCCAACTGTAAGAAAACCGTGTAACCCCACCCTCCCCCACCCCACCTCCCTCCCCTTCCAGTCGCACCCCTTCCAGGGACTCAACCATCCGCGGGAGAAGGTCTGTCGCCCTCCCACATTTCCCTCCCATCATGTACCAACCAACTGAAAGAACAACAACAACAACATATAAAGGCGTGCCAACTTGCGTGGTCCCGGCACCGGGCTGCTATCTCATTGTCCTCCAGACGTCCCTGGTCATGAGCGCGAATCTTGGGTGTCTGCTGTGGGGCCCTGACCCGATGAGTCCTGTTCCATCAGCTGTATTTCAGCGACCAGGGGGTGGACTGAGTCGACACGACTGTTCACTCCGTCATCCCCGGATTCGTGCCCCTCCGAATCCTCCTCTTCGTCGCCCTTTGATCTGATACCATTTCGTAGACTGCTGAATCTGGAGCCCGGCGTAGAGTTGTTGTTGGTCGGGGACGTCGACCTGCCCCCTCTCCTGCCGCCGGTATCGCGGGTCTGATAGGGTGTCGCTGGTTTACGCCCTTTGTTCTTTCCGGATCTTCTTCTCTGTGGCTTCGGCTGTTCCCAACGCATCCTTTCCCTTAGCGATCTGTCTATGGCGTCTCGTCCCGCAGTCTCCCTACTGTTCAATATGGGGCGTTCCTCAAGCCAGTGCCAAGCTTCTTCCGGGCACGTGAAGAAAACTGTTTTGTCTTTATAGATTACTTTAAGTTTCGCCGGGAAAAGGAGCATGTAGTCCAGATTCAAGGCACGTAATTTCATCTTCACCGCGTCGAAGGAGCGGCGCTGTTTTGATACCTCTTGGCTGTAGTCAGGAAAGATCATAATTGTAGCGTTTTCGAATCGGATCTCCCCCAACTTCCTGGCTTCCCTAAGGATTAAGTCTCTGTCGGCATAGTTTAGAAATCTCGCAATGACCGGTCTCGGTCTAGCGCCCTCCGGCGGCCTGGCCAACAGCGCCCTGTGGGCCCTCTCGATGACGAAGCAGGTAGAGAACTGGGCAGCCGGGAAGGTTGTCTTCAGCCATGCGTGGAGGAAGGAGGCCATATCCCTCCCCTCAAGTCCCTCCCTAAAACCCACAAAACGGAGGTTGTTTCGGCGGGACCTATTTTCAGCATCGTCCACCTTCCATTGCAGGTGGCGATGCGAAGCCTGTAGCTCTGCCACGTCTTTCTTTAATGCTGTGATCGAGGACTCATTGTCTGTGACTCTGTTTTCGGCTGTTGTTACTCTCTCTGATAAATTGCGGAAGTCTTGGCGTAGCAGGGTGATCTCTGATCCTACTTCTCCGATCTTTACCTCCAATGCGGCCCGCGATTCCTGGATGTCACTTCTGGACGCCTGGATGGCCGCCAGGAGCGTTGCCGTTTCGGTGAGCGGTCCCGGGGCGTCCTGCCGCTGATCTCCGGTTTGTCTGGGTGCCGCAAAGTTATCCATGGGGCCTTGTTTTGTTGGTTTGGGGATCGGGTCTCGCTTCCCCATGTCTGCCCTCTCTGTGGGACCGATTGCGGTTCTGACACAGCCTCTGATGTCGACTCGTAGTAGATGTGCGCTAGTGTCCCTGACGCTGACCCCAGGGCGGCAATGCCCTCGTTTCTCACGTGTAGTCGCTAGTCTGTGTGGGTCTCCGAGGTGGGGAGAGGGAGGGGGTGAGTGTCGTACAGCTGTTGGTTTGCCCCCACGTTTCCCGTCAAGGGTCCTCAATCCGTCCCCTCCCAGCCGATTCGTTGTAGGTGTGCACCGTTATCCCTGACGCTGACTCCAGGGATGTGAGGCCTGCTGTTCTCAGGTGCGGTCGCCAGTCCGTGTGCAGCTACGAGGTGGTGAGCTGTGGGGAGGGCGAGCGTCGCTTGGCCACTGGTTCGCCCCCCACCAATCCCGTTGAGGGTCCTCAATCCGTCTCCTTCCAGCCGCCAGGGAAGCTTCAATGGCGGGCGCTGACCCCCGGTGTTCTGGGTGGCGTGCCCTTTGTGGAGCCTGGGGCAGCCAAGTCGCCTTCTCGAGCCCGTGGGGGGCCGTTGTGGGGTACCCACTGAGGAATTGCGCCTCTGGCCGCCCTCTGGGGATTGCTTAGTCCTCCTCGTACCTCCCACAGTGTTATGCCTTGCGTCCTTCGATATCCACTGGTCACCCCCTGCCCGAGCTCCCCTGCCTCTCAAACTCGTGCTCCGCCAGACGCAGCTCCCTCCCGCAGGCGGTGACTCGTTGTCAGTGTCTGCAGTCCGCCACCGGACCCCGGTGCTCCGCTGCGTGTCTGGTGGGGCTGGCTGGGGGGGGGGGGGGGGGGGGGGAGGAGGGCGCCGCTCGCAGCGCAGACGGTTGGGCCCCGAGTCTGATAGAATCTCCAGCCCCCACCGCCAGATCACAGCCCGGGTAGCCTCACCTTCAGCCCTCCGCAATCCGGGCTCCCCTTCGCTCAGGTCGCACTCCGCATAGGGGTGATGGCGTTTCCTCGCGCCGGCCGTCTGCGCTGCACACACCCCCGGCCGTGGGGGGAAGCAGGTCCGGACGCCTCCCGCTTGCAGCCCCAGGCCGCTGCACCCCGCTGATGTTCGCCGGCTCGATCTGCCCCTCTCCTCCAGGGTCGCTCACCGGTTCAGTCCGCTGGCGGCCGCCATCTTGGTGAAGTCGGTCGGGGCTCGATCTCGGTGGTGCGCTGACCCCACTTGTCCGCCCCTGGGCGCGGGTCCAGTCCCAGCCCTTCCGCTCCGCCGCCTGCTCTCTTCCCGCACTTTGTCAGGGTCCCACCGCCTGCCGTTCCCGATCGCGGCGGACCCCTATGCCACCGCCGCCATCTTCCGTGGTCACGACGACCTGATGCCGGTCACTGCAGGGTTAGGGACGATCGACACCACCTTAGGCGCCACGAAGTGTGCCCCTGATGCAGCGCTCAGGTATGCAGTGTCTGATGAGCGAATCTCCGTCTGATGTAGGGTATAAATGCCGGATCACTGGGCAGCCCGGCCGGAGCTCCGGCCAGACACGTCTTAGCCTGCCATGCTGCTAGCCACGCCCCTCGTCTCCCAGCCATCTTGACCTCCGCGGTGGGTGAAGCCTAGAGCTGGCCGCTGTAGATGCGCCCAGCCGCTCGTGGGCACCAGATGTGAAGACCACACCGAGGACAAGGGTAGTGCGTCACAGGCGACAAAATGGCGGCACGGGCCAGGGCGATACGACCATCGAGCCAGGCAGGGCGATAATCAAGGTTCAGGTCGGAGGCTTTCAGCCGCGTGCTTCCAGGGAGGACGGCAGATGCGTAGGCACCAGGATGAGCCGAGGCGCCCGTGTGACAAGGGCGCGGGCGAGGGTCACCAATACCAGCTCCTCAACGACAAGATGGCGGGAGGGCGGAACCAAGGAGGGCAGCCCAGGCCAGCAAGTCTATGGGCGACCCTCAAACATCAACGGGTCGGGAAAGTGCAATGCCAATGACCCCCAGTTCCACCAACTAGTACGCCCAGTTCGGTCACCGCTCAAACTCCACCGTCCCTCTCTTCCAGGCTCGGGGTCCGCCAGGCGTCACACCCCGACACCCATGGCAGGGGGATAGATCGTCGGCGCAAGGCTGGGGTCTGCCGCCCAGCGATGACTCTGGTCACAAGGGCGCCGTCCAGGAAGCCTCCGCACTCCGCGGAGTCCGTCGAGTCCGCTCCCTCGGGATCCCTTGCTTTCAGCACTCGGCCCAGCCGAGGCGCGCGGACAGCGCAGCGATACGCTCCGCCTCCAGGCCCTTCTCCTCGGGGCGATCCAGGCTCCACTCCTCGAATCGATCGTTGATCAAACTTTTCGGGGACTTCCCCCGGCGCACCAGAAGTCAAAGTGGCATCAAAATGTGCCCCAAGAACTCCGGCACAGTTCTCTCGCCCACAGTGCAGCCGCGGGGGGAGAGAAGCACAGGAATCGGGGCTCGAGCTGAGCTGGGTCGGAGGAGCTACGGGAGGAAGCGTCCGCTCACCCCGCCATCTTGGCCACGCCCCTGGTGTAAGATTTTTAAGGGGTTGTGTTTTCACTTTATTACTGTGTAAGTGCTGAATAAATACTTTACACATTACATCTAAGTTAAGCCTGACTACTTTTGTGACAAGCTACCAGAGTGTCAAGCACAGGCTAATATAGGGACTTTTAGTGGTTCATCCTGAAAAGGATTGTGGCTGTTGCTTGAGTACGGTCCCCTGTCATCCACAACCAAGGTTGTATCTTAGCTGACAGATGCGCAATGTCCGTAGGGCCAAATGGGCTTCAGCCCTCCTCCACCACCGTCGTGTGTCTCAGCCTGTGCTGCTGCAGCTCCAGCTGCTGTGGGCTCGGCTGGCAATGCCTGGGTTATATCTCTGTAACACCCGAGTTTTTCACAGCTCTTTAAGACCATTTGCATGTCTACATACCTTTGTAAACTGGTTACTCAGGCTTAGTTTTTTTTTCTAGTTTCGGTACGTCCTGGGCCCCCACTCTGACTATTCACTACATTTGTATTTTCCATTTACTGATGTAGTGTGAGAACGCATTTCATGAAAAGGAATATAAAGTAGGGTTGCCAAAAGAAAAATGCCACCCATGTGTTGTTTAAAGAACCTGCAAAGACCTTGTCTTGATATTATCAATATAAAAGTATGTATTCATTTGTAAGGTGACTTTTCTGTCTTTGTTCCCTTTAATTATCAGTCATGGATCATTCAGGCAGCCCTACAACAGAATTAAAAGTGCTTTCTATTTATATTTGCTTTTCGAATTATGCACAGATAAGTGCTGAAAGTGCTGAAAATAGGGCTTTAGGTGACTGCTTATTTTTTTACCATCAGTGACATCAAAATAATGAGCTGGCAACGCTAATCATAAGACTGGGAGTTTGTAGCAGGATCAGCACATTATTTATTTCCTCCACCTGTCATGTTGTGATGCATCAGGTACGACAGGAGTCTGTGGTACTATTAAAGTGACCTTTATTTTCATTGCGCTGATCTGGCCACACGTCCAGCCTCTTGTCCTGCTCCTCGCAATTTCTCCCGTCCCGCCCCCCTTGACCGGAAGTGGTGTCCGGTTCCTTACCCCCTCCCCACCAGTCGGGTATAGGTCACGACATCTCCACTTTTATTGCAGAAAATGACAGAGAGATGGTGATTGCCAAAAAGTTGTAGAGAGAGGAGTGAGAGAGAAATGAGAGAGAGTTAAAAAGACAGAGAGAGAGATGTGTCCAAAGACATGTCCTTGTGTCCTCATTACATTTCTTCAATTAGTCTTTTTGGTCTTTTGCGCTCTCTTCTTTGATGTGTCTCTCCTTTGTCCATCTGCTCGTCCTCATCCTGTGTCATGCCTGCGTCCCCTGTTGTACTAGGAAAAAAGGCCCAAATTACCCCCATATACTTGAGCACAAACATCAAGAAGATGTGAAAAATAGAAAATGGTACAGAGGGATCCATTCAAATATGTATTTGCATACAGGGATAAACTAAAAATCCTGATGTATCAAAATAATTTTTTTAGAAAAATGCATTCACAAATTACAATCACATATTCATGTATCTCAAGATAAGGTGGAGCAAAAACAGTATAATATCAACAAAAGATTATACAAACACATGGAAATACCTTAAATTATAATCATCTCTGCATATAATACAATATACAATATATACATCACATATACAATATCTACAAAAACAAATACACAACAATTCAGCCTACAAAAAACACAAAATACTAAACAATGACAACATGTGCACTCTTAATTCAAAGTGCTACACTTCTAGGTAGTCCTAAATCGCGCCAGAGGTGAATCACCCTCAGAAGATATTTATAAAGGCGCTTCTGTTGAAATATGAACCAATTTGAAGTTTCAAACGGACTCCTGTTGTGACATCTCTTCCCTCTTTGTCCATGCTCTTTAGCTCCTTGAAGTGTGAGCTGTTTCCTGTGATATGGTAAGGACCCGCAGCTGCTGTTATCATGGGCCCTTTCACCTCGGTCACCGTTAATGGCTCCTTTGAGAATGGGCTGTCTGATTTTCTCAGCTGCCGCACAACCACAACATCTCCTTGCTTGAGGTGCGCAGAAAGTGGCATGTCTCCTTGCATTGGCATATGCCTTCATTTTCTCCTTGGCCTCTTGGTCGCTGATGGCGATGCTGCTCTGCTCTGGCGTTGTTGTTGCTTCCAGCTGCGGTAGCCTTGTCCTGCTTGGTCTGCCCAGCACCAGCTCGGCAGGACACCGTCCTGTTGAGCTGTGAGGGGTGTTCCGATAGTCCCTTAGTACTTGACACAGGGCCTGTCCTATTGCTATCTGCACCAGCTTTGCTCTTTGGACGGCCTTCTTTATGTTTCCCATGGATCTTTCCACCATGCCATTTGCTTGTGGCCACAGAGGCGTTATCTTCCTGTGCTGGATACCTAAATAGTCCATAAACTTTCGGAATTCTTCCCCTGAGAATGGCGGGCCATTGTCTGTCTTTAGCATTTGTGGGGAACCCCATGCTGCAAATATGTCATCCAGAGTTGGCAGTGTTGCACTTGCTGATGTTGACGATACTTGTCACATGATGGGAAACCTGGAGAATTCATCAATGATCACAAGCAGGTAGTTGCCCGTTTCCAGAGGTCTGTAGAAGTCTGCTGCCAGTTCTGTCCACATGAAGGTCTGGCCTTGCTTCACCAGTTCTCTCAGTGGTGTGCTAACTGTGGCAAAGTCTTTTATGTATCTTACGCAGTAGCTGGAAAGCCCAAGGAATGACCTCACTTCTGCAACGTCGCACAGAGGCTTAGCTTTTTCCAATGTCTCCACTTTGCTGCTATCTGGTCGCATCCCTTTTTTGGAGAAAATGTGTCAGAAAAATACCTGTTTGTTTCTTCCTATTTCGCACTTGTCTTCATTCAGCGCTAGACCTGCTTGTTCCAGCTGTGAACATACGTCCCGCAATGCTTTGTCATGCTCGTCATCTGTTCTACCAAATACCAGAATGTCATCACTGTAGATAAGGCTGTTTTTTACCAGCCGTATGACTTTCTGTATTGTTTCTTGAAATATTTCTGCCGCTGATGAAAGAAAGTAGATGTTGTGACCTGGGCACAAGGGCACTAGGACCCTGTACCCGATTGGTGGGGAGGGGGTAAGGAACCGGACACCACTTCCGGTCAAGGGGTGGGGGACGGGAGAATGCGAGGTGCAGGACAAGAGGATGGACGTGTGGCTGGCGCAGCGCGATGAAAATAAAGTTAATTTGAATACTACCACAGACTCCTGTCGTACTTGATGCATCACGACATGACAACTGGCGACGAAGGTGGTGAAGACACGAAGACGCGTGTATCGTAGACACGACGACACGTCTATCAAGGTGCCCCAGGAGCGACGAACTACGGCACCAGGAGCCCACTCTGGTCCGAGTGGGGAGTGAAGAAATGGCGTGGGAGTAAACCCCGGCCAAAGAAAGAACAGCGTGGGAACCCACCCTGCCCGCACCTGAAAGCCGGTAAGCAGAAGCCCTGATACCCCGTTAAGTGAAGTCCAGGCGCGTAAACTCAAAGAAATCTCGAGAGAGTACAGCAGCCATTTTAGAGTCAGGCAAAAGCAGCCAATAAGAGTTGTGGAAGGCCCGGCGGCCATCTTTAAGTCAGGCGGTGGCACAAGATGTCATGCGATCTCGCGAGACTTGGGTGGCCATCTTGAAACCAGGCTAAAGCAGCCAATAAGGAGCGCGAGAGGCCCGGCGGCCATCTTAAGGTCAGGAAATGAAGGAAAAAAGAAGAAAAAGTGAACAAAAGAGGAAAATAACAGAAATGAGAGGAAGAAAGCTGCACAAAAGAAGAAATAAAAAGAGACAATACAGATATAAAGCATAAAGTACAAAAAGCGAAGTCATAACATAAAGAGTAAAGAAAACAAAAGAAATTTAACAAGAGAACGCAAGAAGGAAGAAAACAAGGGACAAAGTGACAAGGAGCCCAGCAAAAGAAACACAAGGAATAGGACACAAGAAAGAAAGAAAATAAAACGACAGTGACTGTGAGAAAGTGGCTCTTTCTCACCAGATTAAAGTACAGTGTGTATAGAGTCCACAAACCCCAGAGGTAAAACAGAGGTTAAAGCCAGGTATGACCCTACTCTCTAAAGTGGTAGCTTGGTCGAGCAGTAAGGCAGTACCAGAGGACAGTGTAAAGCATTTGTTATACACACTCATTCAGCAAAAGGTTTCACACACTCAAACACTGAACTATAGGCCAATTGTTTTTATTTCAAAAGATATAGTTGTTTTATTTCTAGAATCATATATCAACAAGGAGAGAGGTAGGGAGCGAGCAACACTCTTTATCCCCACTTGACATTATGAACAACAATAAAAGAGTGTTATTAGTTTGAGAACGGGGGTGGGGTTTCAAGCACAATATGAAAACAACACCTATTTGGTGTATCTAGAAAGCCCTCACTGATCGACCTGGTCGGTGACATGCTTCATCATTGGGCCCCACTGGGAGTGACCGAATGCCACCCCAGTGTGCTTCAACGCCAGATTTACTGTGGAGCGGGTAATGTGAAGATGTGGGAGCTAGGTGACAATCTAAGTGAGTGAAGAAAGTGTAGGTGGTGAGTTTTAAAAATGCCTTAATTGTATCAAAAATGTTTTATTCAATGATCAATAAGTCATATTAAAAATGTGTTGGAAACCTAGACCATCTAGGTTGAATGGTCCGTTTCCAATAATATTAAGTGATGGTCAACATGTTTCTGCCAATGTCGGTTTTATTTACCTGGCATTCGTCAGGACCTATAGTGAATTATACCCCGGCGGTATGGACACGCTAAGGCCCACCCTACCTAGGGACGTCAAAGTTAAAAATCGTCTGAAAAAAGTGCAAATGGGAGGGACCACACAGAAAAAGTTTTCTTTTGGTATGTTCCCTTTAGTGTCTCTGGATACTAGAGACCACAAAAATTAAAATGCACCTGTGGAAGCAAACGACACGCACAAACATATAGAGAGACAAACAAACAATTTGTTTTCTGCTCAGAAGGTTGTGGATAATATACAGTGACTTGTGCTCGAATGGTTAGAAAAAACCACACATCAACACACACACTAGTTCTAAAGTTAGTGGGTCCGCCTGAGGGTGTGTGCTGAACTGCGTCAAAGACTGCAGAACGGTGCAATGACGATCAAAGTAAAATGCCCATGCCGGTGGGCACCGAGAAGTGCCCACAGGTGCGCGTGCGTGCTTCGGTGCGCAAGAGGGCCAAGATAATAAGTGTCACTAAGGAGGACAGGAGGACTATAGTTGTAAGCCCTTAAGCAGCGCAATGCGCGCCGCGTGTGTGTCAAAGACGGATCAATGGGCCAAAGGCCGGTGACCTCTCTCCCCCCCACATAGTGATAAAGAAGGGCGGTGGTTCTCACTTGCCAGGTGAGAGAATATCACCACGTAGACCTCGGGAGGGGGGTGGTAGAGTATTTGGAACACCCTGTAAATAAAGACGAAAAAGGGACAAACTTTAAAACGAGCCGCGAATAGTACTTAGCTGGTTGTAATGCTGTGGTCTCAAATGCACTCACGCCCGCGACGCCAGGCACCCGATTGTGAACCTGCACGCTCCCTCTGAACCGGGTCTCAACGATGGGAGCCCGAATCCATGGAGTGGAATAAGTAGCAAGCTAAAGGCGAGGACGCTCGCATTTCCGGGTGGCGGGGCTGCGGGGCACCGGCGTGATGTTACCCAATAGCCAGTGACGCCAGTCGCCGGGGGGGGCGTCCTTGTGGTCTTGGATCACTCGGGCACGGGCCGGGCTCGGCGGGTACAGAATGGGCTTGTCCTGAGCTTCCTGGCTGGCACCAGGGGGGTTGCTGCAGCAGAGCCTCTGCTGATGGGAGTCTCAGTCTTTAAGAGGGTCAAGGCAGGCAGCTCTTCTGGGTGTCCCAAGGTTGCTGTCCGCAGGAGTCGCCGGGACTTAGGCAGGAGCAGGTTCCAGGATCGACAGGCCCGTAGGGCTGGGGTCAAATCAGTTGTTGTTGTCCTGTTGTTAGCAGCTGCGCGGCAGGTCTTCTTCTTCTTGATCTTCTTTTGGTATTGGGAAGGAAGGTTAAGGGAGCCCCTAAATACTGAATTTAGGGGTGTTACAGGTAGGGCAAGGGCAGGGGTGGGTACACCCCCTAGCCTGCTCCTCTCCTGTGGGAGGGGGGCAGGAGCCTAGCTGGGACTGAGCAGGGCTCCCCATCTTCAAGATGTCCGGAGCCCGGGGTCATGCTTCACCTCGTCTCCCCCACCTGGGGGGTGGGGTTGGCACATCCCCTTCCTGACTTAGTTTTTCCCGCCAGTCTTCCCGCCAGAGTGGGGGTCAGAACTGGTGGGGGCCAGTTGCTGGGTACAGTAAATGGTCTGGAGAAGCTCACAGAGATGGCATGCCTTTAAAGCTTTCCCCTGCCCATCCTGGGGGAGGAGACCTAGCACCTCACCCAGGATGTACATTGTTGCAGGCCCAGGAGAGCGGGGGCTCTCCACCCAGGGGTCCAGCAACATGTCTGCTGTGTGGCAGCCTCTGCAGCCACTCAGCCCAGACGTGGATTGTAGGTTAGGTTTTCAGAGAACATCTCTAAGATACCCTCAGGTGCATTTTACATTAAATCCCATACTGGCATCAGTGCGGGTTTAATGTGCTGAGAAGTTTGGTACCAAACTTGTCAGTCTTCAGTGTAGCCATTATGGTGCTGTGGAGTTCGTAATGACAACCTCCCAGCACCATATACTCTTAATGGCATCACTGCACTTACAGTGTCCAGAAATGGCCCTGGGTACGGTAGGGGCACAAGGCTCGTGCACCTGTGCCCACACCTCTGGCATAGGGCACCCAGCTAGAGGGGTGACTGAAGTATGCCAGGGCAGTGGGTTCTGTGGGCATGGCACACAGGGTTGTGTGCCATGTCGACTCTTGGTTTAGCTCTATACCTAGAAACTCAGCCTGCAAAGGCAGTGTGTGGGTGTTAGGGTACAGGGCCCCTGAGGGTGGCACAATAAGTGCTGCAGTCCTCAGGGGTCTTCTCTGGTCACCATGATCTGGGTACCTAGTGTACCATTTACTAGGGGCTGACAGGTGGCCAGAGATGCCAATTGGGTTTTAATTTCAACACAGCTTTTATGGAAGAAACACAGACCCTGGGAACCTGGTTGACAGTGACCCAGGGCACACTCAGTCAAAGCACATCAGCAGTTCAGAAAAAAGTGGGGGCATACCAGTGCAAGAAAGATGGTACTTTCTCACAGTGACAAATAAGAGAAGAACAGAAACTAGCACGGAGGTATCAAAGAAAGAAGTGCTACAGGCCTACAATGACTGACCAAGCAAATGACAAACCCAGCACGCAAGCAATGATCCGTAGACCCCTTCCATTCAACCTATCAGAACCACAGATAGGCATCACATGTGAATGATTGATTCGCAAGTTCAAAAGATAAATGCGCGCCACAGATGTAGTAGACGCTAAGCAGTTGGACCTATTTTTAAACCTCGAAGGGGACCAAGTAGACGACCTACTAGTGACATTCCCTGAAGACCAAACGGCAACATATAAAGGGCTAATCAAGTGCCTCTCAGACAGATTTGACCCGCAAAGAAACATTAACTTTGAGAGATACACCTTCGCAATTGCATTTCAGCACACAGAGGAATCCCTTTACATTTTGCGACACAACTTCGCTAATTGGTCACACACTGCGAATTTGACAAGTTCGACAACGAACAAGAAATTTGCCTGTGCATCATTGAGGGATGTCGGTTGGTGGAATTCCGCACACAAATTCTGAAAGAACCAACCTCGCTAGAGAAAATTCTGACCATGGCCAGGGCAGTAGAGAGGGCAACGGCGCAAGCAAAACAGATGGAGCTGGGAAAGGAGAGGCGAATAGAACAAGATAACTGCATGGTCGGAAGCAGCCGCATGAACAACTAGAAGAAAGAAAACAATGAGTAACCGCCAAGAAAACAACATGAAAGAACATGTTACAGATGCAGACTCGAGTTCCCTCACACCGGCGCGTGCCCGGCAATGGGTCAGACATGCAGAAAGTGCAACAGGAACAACCATTTTGCAAGCGCGTGTTTGGGCACACAATTCAGTAGTGACTGAGGACGACCTGGAAGACCGCGATTGACAACAAACAGATATACCCAGGTCACAACACCACCCTCGATCCCTGAATAATTCCATAATAACAATAACAAGCTGAGTTACTTCAAGTGTCTGGGAATGCACCCTGTATTCAGACGGATCACACCTCATGCTCGCCCTTCACTTTCACGCTCACCCGGCACTCACAGTGATCACAATGCACTCACACTGATCATCATGCCCTCACACCATTCACCTGCTCACCCTGCGCTCACAGTAATCACTCTGCACTCACAATGATCACTCTGCACTCACAATGCATACGCGCTGTTCATCCTGTACCTCACCCGGCAGTCGCACGAGCACACTACTCACCCTGCACTCATGTGACACTTCACTCACCTGTACCGCTCACTGTTCAATCTGCAATATCACTAAAACAAGCCAATCACTAACCATGCATTAATTCTTCCCACTCTGCACTTACATTCGCACCCAAATTCATATGATCACCTCACTCACCCTGCAGTCACTCCTCTTACCCTACTCTCACACAATCGCATTGCTCACCATGCACTCAAATTGGCACTCCTGCCACCCACACAGCGCAGAAGGTTAATGTGCCTGCTTCAAAAAACGTGCACCATGCAGATCCCAGAACTGAGTGTGAATAAACTATGAGTAGCGCTATAAAAAATGAAATGTTTGTCCGAAAGATGCGATAGAGAGATGAGGTGCACTGTTGGTGAGTGTTAGTGAGGGAATTCATGGAAAAGGATGAAATGGGGAGGGCGCGTCAAAAAAGACTGTTGCACCGTGTGCCACCAGTGCTAGGGCCAGCCCTGACTGGGAGTGTTAGACCCCCCTCCATCCCCAAAGTTTGGGTCTAGTTGTGCCCCTGTTAGGTGATGAGTGGTACCTGCAGTGAATTCAAATATTGTTGTCCTGT
This sequence comes from Lissotriton vulgaris, assembly GCF_964263255.1. Taxonomy (NCBI): domain Eukaryota; kingdom Metazoa; phylum Chordata; class Amphibia; order Caudata; family Salamandridae; genus Lissotriton; species Lissotriton vulgaris. The sequence continues at coordinate 589,099,424 of NC_141687.1, forward strand.
TTCTGGAATGATGTAGTTGATTGACGCTGGGTTCGTAGAATGTTGTAAGTCTAATGTCCGTTTTTCATAGTGATTTCAGGTTCCTGAGATGAAGATAAAGTCTGATGTCAATTTCTTGCAGAGATGCCACAGTATATTCGTGGGTTACTAGAGTAGTGTTATATTATCACATATAACTCATGATGTGATGATTCAGGTTAACATCACGTTTTGGGGTGATGTCACACTCCAGGTTCATTGGGTAACATAAGAGCCTGACACCAGGTTCCAGGATTGATTTTACAGCCTTGCCTTAAATCAGTTCTTGAGTGATGTCACAGTGGTAGGAAGTCCACTTCCTGGAGTAATGGGTTAGTCTGACATTAGTCGCCTGGAGGGGTATCATTGTCAGACATTATTTTCCTGGAGAGGTGCGTGACAGGCTATGCAGTGTGATATTGCTGTAAGAAATCAAAAAGTGTTCTGTTTAGTTGCCCTTGCCTTTAATTCTATTTTCGCAAGCTAATTTAGATTTTCTCTTCTCTGCTCCCCCCTCTGTGCTTCTACCTTCGTTCCTTTCACACTCTTATTTTGTGATCCCCTAGATATTTCTCCCTTCGTTTACTCAGTGCGCCTCTCTCACGCTGTTCTTTCTCTCCTGCGCATTCCCTCTGTCCGGCACGTGTCCTCTCCCCCCTTCTCACGAGCCCCCCTCCTCTCGAGCCCCCCTCCTCTCCTGGGTGTTCTGTCAGGCCCAGGCAGTGCTTCGCCAGGGCTGCTCTTTTGGTACAATGAGCGTTTGTGTTTTCGGTGGGTGCCCTAGGGCTGACTCCTGCTTGGCACTGGATCACGCTGGACTCTTCAGGCTATTTCTGCTCTTTCTATATTTGTCCTTTTCTTCTGGCTTCTCGGCTCTGGGATGCGATTACAGAGGATTCTTCCAATGTGCGTGACTCTGGGATTTCTCTTTCCCTGGTTTTGAGTACCACCTTTGGTCTTCCAGCCCACTCCTTCTAACCCAGCCCATCGCCCCTCCTTCTAACCAATCGCCCCGCCCTCTCGCACCTCATCTACCCTCGCTCCTCCTCTGCCCCCGCCGCGTCCCTCCCTCTCATTTTGTCCAACCTCTCGCCCCACCTATGCCCTCCCTTTTCCTGCCCCGCCGCCTTTCCCACATCTGTCTCAGCCCACCCCCTGTGTTTCTTCCTCTGCCTTCCCTCTCATCCTGTCCTTTCCCTGCCTTACCTCCAACTCACCCCTGCGCAACCGCCGTCGTTGACACAGCCTATTATCTTCTTGTCTCTCTTACTGCCCCTCTTCCCTACATTTATTTCTCGCACCTTCATCTTTGATGTTTCCAACCTCCCCTCCCCCAACCTGTCCGTAATTTGTTTCCTGTGACGTCACCTCACTGACGGCGAGGTTGTGTGATCTGCAGATAAATAGATTCCCTGCAAGGTCGACTTAGACTTTCACGTTTCAGGGGTCGCTAAAGCTCACGTCCCTTTAAATTAGGTGATGGTAATCCACGCATGCTATTTACAGTACAGTGGTGGTATGAACAGATGTCCACAAATGAGTTACTAATCGAGAAGGATCTAGTCATCCTGCTCTTCAGCTCTTGTCCAAATCGTACATAACATCTCTGCTATGTATTCAATGGCCCGCGTATACACTTCACTGGTCCCTCCACTGTCTTCCTATCCTAGACCCCATTTGTAAGGTTTTGCCCATCCTATAGAGATTGTCTACCTCAACCAAAACAAAAAGAGAGCCCTTTTCACCTGCTCCTCTAAATTAAACTTTTTCGCATCACTGACGTCATCAACTACAATCCCATGCACCCCAAGCACTTGTCTCCCCATTTGTGTGCCTGACCTTGGGAGGGAGGGGTGGGTGGCCATCACTCGGTCTACTGAGGTCATAGAAATGACCTTACGCTGAGTAAGGTTGCTTACCTAGCTGTCAGTTAAGTAGCCTCTACTATGTATACCAGCATAGCCCTTCAGAATACTCCTCTGATAAATTGCTTAATAATGCAGCACTATATAGAGAGCTTTAGTGGCGTGGCAAGTCAAACATGCAGCAGTGCTAAGGTAACCATATTATGCCCTTAAACAATCTCCGATCTATATTGCATTCTCCACTCTATTCCTCTCATCCTTTTCAATTCCACGTGCACTCTTACTCCGCTCTTTGTATCTCCATCTTCCTTTCTTCTTCATACGGCCTGTCTTCTTTTCTGTTTATTTCTCTATTTCATTCCAGCTCTTCTCTTCCACCCCTTGCTCCACCCATTCATGCTCATCTATGATTAATACATGGGATTTATACATGTCACTATTACCCTTCAGCCTCTTGCCACTATCCTATGACTAAGAGGCCACTTCTCCAAAGTAGAACTATAGGAATTACATTTGGTTCTTCCGTTTTTTAAAGCGATGGTAACCGAGATTTGTATAGCGCTGTATTCCATTAGTACTGTCTTGCAGCACTACTGTTTTCGAGTATCTTCACATCCTAGTTTTACGCTTTCTATAAAGAAAACAGAGTCTGTTTTCTAATGTAGTAGGATAATACAGATTTAAGACTGGCTGGCATATAGTCCTGTATCTACCCTCATAAAGTGGAGGCCTGCACCTTGGAGGGCTCAGTTTCAGATCCACATGATCAGTTACTGCACATTTCTAATAGCTGCCAGTCCCTGTTTCCAATCTGGCTGAAACATTGCCTTTTAATAACTTGGCAGGAGGACCTAGAGAAATGTTCTCCTAACTAAGCCTTGATAGGAGTAATGCTAACTGAGGGAACAACAAAAGATCACTTTGTCATTGCATCAAAAACACTTGTATTTACCTAATGAGCGAAGTGGGCGGGATTGGAGGGGCTTGATGTGCCCATACTTTTAAGATTTATGAAATACCTTTCCCAACAAAGCAATATTGCGATTCGCGATTCGCCAACAAAGCAATATTGCATGCCATTTAATATGTTTTTTTACTATTAGATTAGTATTTATTATGCTTAGATAGGGATGAAAGCTTTTATGACAATGTTGTCGAATAAAGTATTTAAACTTGAACTTGAAATACCTTTCCCTTAGTTTTTGTAAAAAGACAACAGTCCCAAGAGAGACGGATAATTCCGACAGTTTAAATGATTCAGCTGAAGTATCATTCAATAAGTCTCCTGTGCTGTGAAACCTCAGCCAGTCGGATAGCTAAACAAACCTTCCTGCCAGGGTGCCTGCTAGCCTGAAAGAAATGCAAATGTGCTTTACGAGTTATTCGGCAAGTGTAAAGGGTAATCTGCACATGTAAAGGATACTTTGGAACTGGTACTGATTTTATTTGAAATCACTCAAACCTTTGTGATGACAAAGATGTATTCTTTTTGAGTGCTAGTGCCGAGCTGTGAAGTGCACGCTTTTAGTTGTTATTGTATTTATATAGTGCTTACTACCCTTGGAAGTGTTAAAGGGACAGTAATGTAAAAAAATTGCATTACGTGCACTCTGGTTATTACTAAAATCTATATTTTGGAAGCACCATTTTATCTTAAACCTTTTTGCGCATTTTGTAGCAGTCTATCTTATAATGTGTGTTGTGCAAGTTTAAAATAATTACTTACATTTCGAAGTGCTTTCTGTCAATGGCTGTGACTTCAAATCACTAAACACTAGGGGAGAGAATGTAGCTTTACAGCTAGATCAGTCAACGTTGAAGCCAGGGAACCGGGTTCGAGTCTCGACAACGAAGCTCAACATCCTGTGATTCTGGGCAAATCCCTTAATCTCCCCGTGCCTAACAAAAAAGAGGAATGTGTCCTTGTGTAAAGAAACTGGTGCTATGTAAAGCGCTCTGATACCCAATATCTTCGGGTCTAGTTTGCGCTATATAAAACTTTACAAACAAGCAAACAAAAAAAAGCATACACAAATCACTATTTTCTGCTACACCAACCAAGATTTTTTCTGTGTCTCTTTGCTTACAAACAGACCTCTGCAGTGCATTAACCCTTCCTTGCGCCCGTCGGCCAATGGCCGTCGCGAGCACTACCTCCGTAGTGCTGCGCACGTCCTTTGGCCGACGCGGCCCGCCCACCTAATGGAACGCCCGCACCGCGGCGTTAACTATAGAAGGTTTCATAATGTACTATAGTGCATTTACCAATGAGTAACAATCTTGGTATTTTATTTTTCATTTAAGCTGCACATTATTTTATATGTAGCTACCTGACTGTGAAAAAAACAAAAAAACTACAGAATATGAAATTTTTTTAGCCATTCTTTGAACCCCAAGCCCACTGACCCCCCCACCAATGCATGCAGCATCACAGTTCCCATGCTTTTTTTATTGCACGTTGACCGCAGTATTTACCCTGTTTCTGGCAAAATGCCACACAGCGCACTACCAGTGAGGACCCCATGCTCACTCTTGGTGAGGTAATTGCTGTGGAAATGATAATTTCACATGCAAGCTAAACATAGAGGCTTAAGGCATCATTTAGAGGTTAGGGCTAGTGCAGCAAGCATTGGCAGAGTGAATAGAATGGCCAACACACGTAAACAAAGGCATTCACAGATGCTGAGTCCTTGCATTACATCCATGAATGTTGTTTACCAAATTAAAGCTTGCCCATTTTACTTTCCCAATGTTGGGAACAGAATTAGTAGGAGATAAAAGCATATAGGAGACAAATAATGTATAATAATTTAATGTAATTCTTTTTCCACTACAAGTTTTATTGGATTTTAGCAATAAATCAAGGCCGAAATGGCCAACAAACATGTACAGGAGGTTGCAATAAAAACCCCTGTGAATAAATGCAACACAAAAACTTGCACAGTCTATCCCAAACATCCCACCCACGTACCACATGCCACTGGTAGCGCCCTTTAACATTAGACACACACCTCAGTCTCTTATGTTTCAGCGCCATAATTCTGTATTTCAACAGCAATCTGGGAATCAATAGAGAATATTGGTGCTGTGATAGAACTATACCCCTATAGTCGGCCCATCTTTGCCAAACACCATGCAACGGATGTACCATGTTACTCCGCATACTATTACAACTACCTACCGTTACAACGCGACCATTACAACGCATACCATTACAACGCATAGCGCTTTGAGGTGCTGGATAGTGGTAAGTATAATTTACTATTCTAACTCCAGTCCCCGTGGACCCTAGGGAAGGTGTTGGATAGTAAATTATACTTATTCCCTATCCTAGAGCACCCCCCAGCGCAATGCGTTGTAATGGTATGCGTTGTAAAAGTCGCGTTGTAACAGTAGTGCGTTGTAACAAATGCTTTGTAACAGGTGTATACCCCACGCAACACCACGATTTCGAGACCCATACTATGGTCAATCTGCTTCTTTCAGGCCCCAACGGATGGAGGTGTGTCCGCTTTCAATAGTCTAGCTATATCTCTTTTCGCCAACATAAGCCCCAAGAACAACATCTGCCTTTTATACCTATTCCCCCATGCCCTCTATACTGTGGAGGAGGATTCGCTTTGGGTCAAGAGGAACCACCCAGGAGATGACCTCCCTAAAGCAGGATGTCACCCTGAAAAAAATGAGCCAATGCCACACAATCCATACTGTGTGGAGGAAGGTACCATCATCGGCCCTACAGTGCAGGCATATGGGGGAGTTAATCATTCCCATGCACCAAAGGAGGCGCCTTGTGTAGTAGGCTCTCTGTAAGTATTTTAGTTGTATCAGGTGGCGATTGGCAGCTATTGCCACAGCACGGGGAGCCCCCAGGGCCTCCGTTCAATAATTGTCATCCAATTTGTCAGTGTTGGCCTCCCACGCCGCCCTTAGTGCAGGTAGGGCGTTGGAGCTGTTCATGATCAGGGACTGATATGTTTTTGTGATCTGGTGGGCACACAAGTCGCCCAGTAGGACCTTGCCCTACACTGGACTAAATTCTTGTAGCTCTTGGAGGTCCTGGAGATAAGGGGATACTGAGTGGCGAAGCTGCAGATATTGGTAGAATTGGCTATGGTGTAGCTAATAGCCACTTTGCGTCTCCTGAAATGATTTTAACACAGTGCCCCACATAACATTGCCTAATATGGATATTCCTATGATATCCCATTTCTGGAAGTCACTCAATAGAGCCACTTGCTCTAGGACAGTGCCTTGCCACAGAGGCATCCTCTGTGTTAATGGCCCCCACCACCCCATCCACTGGAGGGAGCGTGTCCATGTGCGTATGATTACTTGTGTAGCTGGGGGAAGGAAACCCAACTTTTCCCCTCTATATAGGTAGTCTAGCAGCGAGGCATCACCATTTTCTCCTCCGCATATTACAGGGCTCCCGGGGGGCATACCACCAGTCATTGATAATCAATAAATAGGAAGGTGGACTGGAATATGTCAGAAGGGCAATATGTGCCCCCCACCCCCGGAGGAACCCACTCAGGACCTCGTTGACCTGTTGAACTTGTTGACCTGTTGAAATGATCTACCCAACAAGGGTAGCAGCATCAAGGACCAGGCCTTCACTTCCTCTATGATTCGTGATATCACCAAGGCTAGGTTGTGGGCCCATGACTTTGCCGGGTCTGGAGAAACAAATAATCCCAAATATTTGAACCCCCCCGGTGGCCAGACGCCCACTCCATGGCACTAGCATCCCCGCCAACGGGGAGCACAGCAGACTTTTCAGCATTCCTATGCAACCCGGAGTTCTCGACAAAGACCTGCATAATCCGCAGGATACAAGGTTCTGAAGTTGCTGGGTCTGGTAGGATGAATAAGATGTCATCAGCATATAGGGCCATCCTATCTGACAGCTCTGCAGTCCATTCAAAGGCTCGCAAATGGGCGCCTACCCTAACCCATAACTTCAAAGTCTCCATGGCCAACGCGAACAACTGTGGAGACAATGGGCACCCCTGCCGGGTCCTGTTGCTTATTAGTAAGGGGTCTGAGACAGCACCCACCACCGAAACCATGGCGAACAAGTCAGTATATAGCAAGCAGACCTAAGAAAGGAATCTGGTGCCCAAGTTTAAGAGCTTAAGAAGGACAAACAAATACTCCCAGCTGACAGAATCAAACGTTTTATCTATGTCCGCTAGGAGCACGGCCTAATGTACTTTTTTGAAGCAAAATAGTCCCTTAGGAATTCAGAGAGAAGCACTTTGTGGAATGTTGGGCGGTACACCAAATAACCAATAGCAAGAGGTGAGGGAGTAATACTCCTCTAGGTAGAACCAAAGCCCATTCTGTGTATATTTTAAATAATTGATAGCTTACGTCTTGAAAATCCTTGGATTGCTATGTAACACTTCTTGTTACACTGCACACAAGTGTATGCAATATAGGCCCAACAGTAATACACAAGGTAGGGTAAAGGAGGCCGTGGTTTTACGTGGTGGCTTGCCTGAAGGCCAAAATAGGTCAAACTTACTTCAAGAGGCCCTTTCCAGCTCCTTGATAGGGGCGATGACTAGAGGGCCGCGGTGATCGTTACCTCCTCATTCGATCGACGCTGTATCCTGCGTGATGAATGACGATATTGCTGTAACTCTCAACTGCCTTTGACACTGTCACTGCCAATGTCTTTCACTCATTCTCCAACTACCTTTCCAATTGACACCACATGGGCATTTCCAGGACCCTAAATCACACTCGGAATCCTCTAGGGTTCCAAACATTGTCCTGTCATCTTCAACCTCTAGATGTAGCCCTGTTCACATATAACAGCATCAAGATTCACCAATATGTCAACAATACACAACTCTATCTAAAAGTGTTCTCTGCCCCAGACACCCAACACTTCAAACACCGCCTGCACCTCAGTAAGCCATAGATGTCTAGCGCCTACGTGGAGCTCCAACCGACACAGACAGAATTCCTGTTATTTGCCAAGAACAATAAGTAAGGCATAGAACAACCCTGGTTCAATAACATGAACCTTGATGGTCTTGAGCCCCAACTTTTGCCAAATGCCAAGTCATTTGAATTCACTATGGACACAAACATCACCCCCAAACAACACATTGCTAAAAAATCAAGTACAGCCTGGTGCCAGTTCTCTCTTTTAAAGAAAGTGAAACTTTTTCTTCCAGAAAGCAACTTTAGAACTGCTGTTCAGCCCTCGTGCTCTTGTACCAGTACTAACCCCTCTAAAACTATTTTTAAGGCCCTGAAAGACCTTGTAGCTAAAAAGGTAGTAGCGAATCATTAGGGTTCCATTTCACACTATGAAACCTTGGCAGCCTTCTTTTTGGAAAAGGTCCATGCCATCTACAGAGCCTTTCCCACGGTCGTACCCTCTGTTGGTAGACCTCCCAAGCCCCCAATTCTGGATGTATTACATTCTTTCCCGAGTTTAACACCGGAAAGCTTTGGAAAATTGGCTCAGCAGGTCAAGTCTGGGTCTCCGGCTGACCCTTTACGGCCAGCTTTGTTCAGAGACCTTACATCACACGGTCTCTCGCCGGTTTGCTCTTTGATTAACACCTCATTAGCATCCGGCGTGGTTCCAGTGAAGTGGAAACAGGCGGTAGTCATGCCCATCCTCAAGAAACCAACTCTGGATGCTGGTAAACCTGAGAACTACCGCCCAATCTCACTTCTCCCGTGGCCAGCCAAAGTTGCGGAGGCGCATGTTAATTCTGTCCTCTCGGACCATCTTCTACAGGCTAACATCTTAGACAGCACGCAGAACGGATTCCGTGCGGGGCATAGCACGGAGACAGCTCTACTCTATATGGTGGAGCATCTGCGCTCCGTGCTTGATGCGGGTCAAACGGCGGCGCTGGTGCTATTAGATCTGAGCGCCGCCTTTAACACCGTTTCCCACCCGATCCTTCTGCTACGCCTGGAGGAAGCTGGCGTTACTGGCCCTGCACTCCAGTGGTTCCGTTCCTTCCTTGCCAACCAATCTTTTTGCATGACCGTCCCGCCCCATCAGTCCATATTCCATCCTCTGGATCTTGGGGTCCCCCAGGGCTACTCGCTGAGTCCCACGTTATTCAATCTATACGTGAGACCGCTGGCTGAGGTTGTCAGGCACTGGGGTATGACCATGGTGTCATATGCCGACGACACTCAGTTAGCGGTTACGATCAGCGGGGATGCGGATGTGGATGCCCCTAGATTCCAGAATGGACTTCGAGCGGTCGCCAGCTGGATGACTTCCAACTGTCTCCAGCTGAACGCAAATAAGACGGAAATTATGATCTTTGGCAAGCATACGGAACTCTGGGGGGACAGGTGGTGGCCGTCGGATTTGGGTCCTACGCCAACTCCGGTCGCTGAGTTAAAAAACCTTGGGGTGTGGCTCGACCCAACTCTCACCTTTGTCTGCCATACTAAGCGCACGGCGGCCTGCTGCTTTGGCATCTTGCGTGGACTACGGCCCGTATTAAAATTTTTCAATGCCACCACCAGGCAACTTGTGATTCAGGCAACAGTGATCTCTCAGCTCGATTATGCCAGCGCCCTTTTAGTGGGATTAAATCAGGCCGAAATCACCCGCCTGCAGCGCGTACAGAATGCAGCGGCGAGAGCTGTTGTGGGCCTACCTAGATTCTGTCCCACAACTAACACTTTGCGCACCCTGCATTGGCTACCGATTGCGCGAAGGATCCAGTTTAAGGTTCTCTGTGTAGCCTATAAGATTCTCAATGGATCCCCTGCCTTGATTCTTTCTAACCTTTTGTCCCGTTATGTCCCGGTCCGTGCCTTAAGATCTTCGGACCTAGAACTTGCGGTCGTCCCCCGTTTTAAGCGCTGCCGGGCTGGCGGCCGTTCATTCCAAGTACGCGCCGCAGTGTTGTGGAACTCCCTTCCCCTTGAGATTCGTGCCCTCAGGGATTTGCTCTCTTTTCGTCGAGCTGTTAAAACTCTCTTGTTTCCTTAGATCCTTCCTTCTTTTCTGTCCAGTTGTGTTGTGTTGCTACCTTGTCGGGCGCCAGGACGCTCCTTTGCTGGAGCATCTGTGCGCGTAATAAATGAGTTTAACATAACATAACATCTGGATGGTGGTAACACACTGCTTCATAGACTTCCATACTCCACACTGGCACCCCTTAACGTCATCCTACACAATGCAGTACATTTTATCCAGAGCTGGAAGAAATGTGATCACTTCACCCCAAATCTGATAGAACGTCACTGGATCCCTTTATCGGCCCACACCAACTTGAAAACAAGCGGAATTATTTACAAAGCCATGTTGACCAGCAGCCATGCCTACCTTGTGGACAAGTTCACCATCTCTAGTAGATATTGATACAGCAGCAGCCATGCCACCATCAGACTGGAGGCTATGAAGTGTAGAAAAGAAAAAAAAGCAAGACACAAGGCCATTCCATTTACGTCTCTTCAATACCCTTATGGTATACGGTTTCCACATTAGCATATTACAGATCAAACTTAACAAAGCAGCAAAGCCAGGCCAACTGCAAGTCACACTTTACCACTTTGTTTTCCCTCATAAATGTGATCATCACTGAAATGTGGGAACTCCCTCTCCGAGTTCTCTGTTACAGAGGATATTTTCTCTCCACAGTGGAACCTCCAAGTTAACTCAGTGTTACTCGGGTCTACTTCCTCTTGAGTTACTCATATAATAGATTTAAACCCTTCTGGAGATGGTTTAATTAGAGGGGCATGCTGTTATTAGGTGGTATCAGGTCGTATGTTGTATTCTACTGTAGCATTTGTATACCCCTCATACCCTGACTAGGTTTGTACTTGATTCCTGATGGTCTTAGCAAAATAACAGGCAGCCTTTTGGCAATAGACCTAAATATAGGAATGATCTGAGGTTCAAAAACCTGAAGGATAAATAAATTTAAATTAGAACAGTTGTACGCTAGTTAGTTTGCAGACCAGTGGAGGTTTGAGGAGCCATAGCAGCGGGACCTCCATCGTGAAGGTGACCAGTTTGTGAGTTTGAGCATTAGCGGCACAATAACGGCCCTCTTTAGAGTTCCCAGCATTGGTGGTGGAAAGGGCGTAGGTAGTGCTGGGCATCCATGGATTTTATGTCACAAATAGCAGCCCATGACCCACCCACAAAGTGCTGCTACTCTTGGAAAACAGACACTTGGGTGCACACACTCTAGGTTGTATTGGAGAAGGCTAAATTGGCGGATTGTTCACTGTCTGTGGTGGGTGGAAAACCTACAAGCATGATTCCCCTTGGGTGTCAGAGCCCTTGAAGTACTTTGGAGCAAGGACAGCCTGACTGTGATCAGGCGGAAAGGGTATCGGCTCTCTGGTGTTTAACCGAATACATAAAGAAGTCACTTAGTAGAATCATATCTCTCTGTGGCTAGGAGGGTAGCTTTGCTGCCCGAGAATATCTTAATCTACAGGGCGCTTTGGGATGAAGTGCCATCTCCCTGTGCCAGTGTGGCACCTGCAGTAGTCATGCGCCATAGTGCAATCTTAAGTGGGTTCACAGACCAGGTCGATGCACCTGTTGTACTGAATGCACTGCCCAGAGTGACAGCACACACCTTTACCTGTCCTTGCCAACTGTGCCTTAGTGAAAGGCAGTGTAGATATTTGAAGCTGCAGGTCCATCAATAATACCACATGGGTGCAGAGGCAAAGTGTTTCCTCATTTGTCGAGGGCTGGTTCCCCGTGCAAATGCTGGAATGCCCCCTTGAGATCACGTGGTGCTACACGTGCACAGGTATAATATGTATTATGGAAGGGATCGTGCAAGCCTGTGTGGCCCCTTCTGTAATACCAGGTACCCCGGTGTGCAAAAAGTGAGCACATGCACCTGTGCACCCCACGGCACTATTGATAATACACATTTCGAGGCTTATTTCAACCGCAGAGCACTTCCCAGTGGAATGTGCTTTGATGATTGCTAGAAATGAGATGGAACCACCCGGATCTCGAATCCAGCAGTTCTTACTCAGCTGGACCTGGAATCCGGCCCATGGGTCCTGACCATATTCCAAATCATACTAGACCGAGTGCAGTGTCAAATGCTGGTAGACCTACTACAGAGCCTGCACGGGTTGAAGGAGCTGCTCCAACTTCTCTTTACAGCTCGACCTGTGGCTTTAAATGGCACGGAGCAGCGCCCTTTGTCTGACAAGAGCAGCTGTGGTCAAAGGAGCACAGCAGGAAGCTGACATCTAGATGCAGAACTCAGGTGGACCCAAGCAAAGACATGCAACCTCTCATCACACAAGTGAGAAAAGACAAACTACGTGTCAGAAACATTTTTTTTGTCATCCTCGAACTGTGTGTGAAAGAAGTGTAGGTCTTTGCATGCCATGTAAGAACGCAAAAGTTATCTGTGTAATTACATTAAAACACATTTATTTAGAACTTAGTAATAAGTGTTTATAATTACCCCAAATTAAATCATTTTAATCATTTTAAACCTGCAAGGCAACATTTTAACAAGCTTGGAATAATTATACATTGGGAAAAACCTGCAAGCCGTGCTGTTTTTTCTCAATCTGTAGTTATTCCGCTTGTAAAAGTGATGCCCTGCAGGTTACATTATGCCTTGAAGGTTACATGCTTCCCTTTGATGCTTGTCCATAGCTCACTGAGCTATGATTCTGGTATTGTGGCTTGTAACCTGCAGGGAGCAGAATTATTTCTGCAATTAAAGGCTTAAACCACTGAGCAACCCTACATAAAATACAAGTCTGTGGCCTACATGTTATCCTATCAAACAAGCACATTAACCGTCTGTGCTATTTTAGGATGCTTCTAAATTGTGTCCAGAGAATGAACATATCCCTCCAGCAAGTGTACTAACAACTAGAGTTAACTTGCAACTGCTTTACCCAGACACTTACTGGATGAAAATACATCCCTGCAGAAGGTGCCTTAACCCCACTCTTTTCAGTGGGCCACTCCTATGGTTGATAAGCAACCATAAAGGGAGAAAAGAGAGTCCTTTCTGAGCTATCTTTTTTATGTCTTTCAGCTTTCCCTAATCCAAGGTTAAAAATCTGGAAGCCAATAAAATATATAAAAACATGAGCAGTTTCTGACTCACCTGGTAGTAATGAGGGAGGAGGACATGAGCAGAAGGACCAGGACCATCAGCAGGAGTAGAAGTACCAGGGGTACCAAGAGGACAAGAGGGACGGCAGCTATGAGGATCAAGACAACCAGGGCCAAGCCGGCCAGGACTGGGGGGACAAGGATCACAGAAATAGGGCTAGAAGTACCAATACCAGCAGAACCAGCTCCACGGGATCCATGAGATCAAAGATCAAGTAGAACTGGGCCATTCTTACCAGTGTCAGTATGATCAGGACTAAAGTGACCATGACCAGGAGGACAATCAAAAGTACAACTGGCATCAGTAGGGTTAGGATTAAAAGGATCCCCCGGGTACTCTAAAGGTGCAAAAGGACGTGGACTAAGAGGACTAGTTCAGGACAGAAGGAGGAGGGCCAGGAGGCTAAGGAATTGGACCAGGAGAAGGAGGATGATGAGCAGTGCCAGAAGAAGAGAAAGACCAAGGTGCAAATTAGAGGAGGAGGACCTGGACGGGGCAGAGAAGAATCGGGATGATGTGGATGACCAGAGCAAAGGAAACAAAGACTAGAAGGATGAGGACTAGGAGGACGACAATCAGAACTAGTAGGAACATGGCCAGAACCCAGAGGAGGGTAAAGAGGAATGCAAAGAGCACGAAGAGGATGACCAGGAGGAGAAGGATAGGAAGAAGAGAAGAAGGAAGACGATGATAATGAGGAAGAGAAAGACCAGGATGAGGGCAGGGCTGGCTTTAGCGCTCGTGGCGCCAGATGTGATAATCATTTTAGGTGCCCCCCACACACAATGACCGCCTCCTCGGATTATCTCACTACTACCGGGCATAAGTGCCCCTCAGCTCTCCAATCCAGTTATTGCTAAACACAGAGCTCCCCCCTGAGTTTGTCGCCCCCTCCACAGGTCAGCGCCCAGTGCAGCTGCACCAGTCGCACTGCCCTAAAGCTGGCCCTGGATGAGGGTAAAGTGCAGAATGGTAAGGACATGCCCTTAGTTACGAAGGCCATGCCTTTTATGAATGATTCATAGTTATTCTTCAGAGTCCATAGACATGTTAGAGGATCCACCCTTTGCAGCCTACCCAAGGTGCTTCCTAATCCCTTCAACTTTCTGAAAATGCAGTATGTTTTCGGCCAATTAAGTAAACCAAAACAGCTCTACCATTACATATTTCATTGTTGCCAATTTCTCAGGGGGCACAGCTAGTAAAACATAAGCACAGAGTCTCTGTCATTGACTCTGCCCTCATGACTCCAACCCATTATGCTATACCTAGTTTATGTGATCCCATAATAAATGCTTTAATTTTCAGTACTAGTCCCCCCTGTCTATAAGGCTAGGATTATCAGTACTCGGTATACATCAATCTAAGGACCACTGATGCCCGCCTGTATGTGGTTGGTGGCCTTTACTTTCATGAGAAGATCAGAAATGGTTGGGCAGTCCCTCGTGTAATGGCCTCTCCATTTGGCAGTGTGGAAATTGTGTCCTATTGTTTCCCCAAGGAAACGGTTGTGATTAGAGGGCAGGGTCCTCAGATTCAAGTTGGAAACCACTTAGTGTCAGGATTCTGCCATCCTGCCATTAAGAGGTTCTCACAAAGACCCTCTGAACTTCTGTCTTTAACACTAAATATGATGTTATGTACTTCTATAACTTGCCCTGTCAGATACACTTTGTATTCCAGGGCCCGCTTCCACTCTAATGTCCTGCTACTTCATGGTCCTTTTAGTTCTCTCCATCCTCAGACCCTTCCTAGATCATATCCTGGTGGTTCTTGTTCTATAGATTTGTTCCTGGGTCCGACGATCATTTTGAACCCTCTATGTTTGTATTCTGCACCAGTTTCTCTGTTTGCTCTAATCCAAACTCTGTTCCAGGCTTTCCTGTGTCCTGTCTTGTGTCTCCTGGTTTCCTTGGTCTTCCTTCTTAGCAGCCTCAGTCCACCCTTCCCTTTTTTGGTGGTTCCCTGATTCCCTGCACCTGGTTAATTCCTTGTACCTGGTTCTCTTCCTGGACCTCTGGTCCTCCCTTGAGTCTTCAGCTATTTCAGCCCTATGAATGCAGAATTCACCGGCTTTGCAACTGAGACCTGTTGCGTCTCCTTCTGCTCTGTGTTCCTGCTGCTGCTACTACAGGCTTGTCGTTTGATTCTGTTTGCTTTTTCCCTGTAGCTATTTGCCTGTCTTTTGGCTATATGTAGCCTATATGTAGTCTCTGCCTCTAGTTTTCCTGCATCTCTGTTCTTGAGTTAACCACAGTGCATAGTCTCATGTTTCTGTCCCTAGTTTTCCTGCATCTCTGTTACTGTGTTAGCCATAATTCTTAGTCTCCTGTCTGCACTTTTCTTGATCTGCCCTGGTATTTGCAGATTCCTTGCCTTGTATTCTGTTTTCCTATTTGTTTGCATATTTCTGTCTTGCCATGTTTGAGTGCAGAAGTTTCCTAGCCTTGTTCTCAGAATCCCAGTCCTGTTCCCGACCCTGATTTCCAGTCCTGCTTTGCCTGAGCCCAGTTTCTGTTTGGTGTTCCTTGTTCTGTTTCCTGATGTTCTGTCTTGTATTTTTATCAGTATTTTTACTGCCTCCAAGAGTGCCAGTTAGATTCTAAGTCATGTGTTTTTGGCACAGAGAACCACCCACCGCCCCTTTTACATAGGAGCTGCTGGGTGTCTCCTAGAACTGTGTGAGATTATTCTACTCCTTGCTTTCGCATAAGATCTTTTCACCTCACAGAGAGATCCTTTCAGGGATGCAGACAAGCCATCATTTATGATACTTGTCTATTGTTTCCCTGCGTATATTCGTGTTGAGTTGTTTGCCCTGCAGACTTCCAGTGCTCTGGTTGCAGCCTGTTTCCAACCTGCTTCGGTCCTCTGCTTCTGTCCTGCTTCGGTCCTCTGCTTCTGTCCTGCTTCGGTCCTCTGCTTCTGTCCTGCTTCCCTTCCAGCCTTCTAGAACTCTCTTCAGAGAACACACACAAACCTAGTATCCAGTCTTGTCCCCGTCTCACCCAACTAGTCCTCTAATTGATCACCCTGCTCGTTCCCAGACCAGTGGTGACAGGAACAAGCAAACGCGGTGGGGTTGGAGGTGTTTGGGGGGAAGTCGACAGACGACAGAATAGGTATAATTAAATAAATAAATATGACCTATTCCGTCGTCTGTCGACTCCCCTGCCCGATGTAGTCTGTCTGTGGTAACAGGGAAACCATCCTCCGGTTGGAATACTGGTATCACCATGCAGCTCTCAGGGTGAGGAATGTTTTAGTTATTAACAAGCACATCCTGAAATAGCATACAGACCGTCCCCCTGGCATTACAGGGGCATGAGTGAATGTTCTTGGATTAGAGAATGCTTTGGTTATTAACAAGCCTCTCCTCAGACCGAGGCTGATGTACATACTTCGGGTCTCCTTCAGAAAAGCAGAGGCTTCACAAAAGAATGGAGGGCTCCCCAAGTAAATCGAGAGGTTTGGATTCATTCAGGGTGACTGAGATACTGAGGTGACTGCCCTGGCAGCATCAACTCTTGGTGGGAATGCCTTGGTTAGTTACAGGCCTATCCTCAGATGCTCACAGTCTCCTTGGTAACTATAGAGGGCAGCATTATACCCATTGAGCTCTGCGGTGGTGAATGTTTTTACAGGCATACCCTGGGGTAATGCATGGCACGACACAGGATTATATGGGTATCATGATGACAAGGCATCTGTGTGGTAAAGATGTGTTTATTTATAGATTGGTCCAGAGATGGTGAATGGCCTACCTTAGTATTACCCAAGAGTCATTAAGCCTATGTACCTCTGGGTGATGAAAGCTTTGGTTATTTATAGGGCTATCTTAAGATAATGTACGTCCTAGCCGGGTATTGTGCTGCTACTGCACCCATGCAGCTCTGGTTATTGACAGGGTTACCTAGAGATAATGTATGGCCGGCACCAAACTTTAGTGTTCTGCCCCGATGCAGCTCTGGGGTGGGGAAGGCTCAGATCTAGCCAACAGGGCCCGCCAGAGCGCAGCAGGTAGCGTGTCCATGAGGCATGTGAAATGTAAAGATGTGAGGATTTTTTTTCAAGGTTGAAGCTCGATTTAAAAAAATAGACTTTGAATGTGAGTGAAATTGTTTGCAATGCTTTTTTTTGTTGCAGATATACGGAGACACCGATGGCTGTTCGGGTGTTTGGATCTGTTTATTTCCACTGGGTTGTTAGTGTTTCGTGGCCTATATTTCATCACTTGCATAGTTTCACTGTGATCGAAGACTGGGCGCCCTGGTGGCGTGGACCCCTGACACCTTCGAGCTCCGGTCTCTCGAGCGCCTCCGGGAGACTGTTTATTCTACAAAGGAAACCAGGGCAGGGTTCGCCTGAGACACGGGTCCCGCCGGGGAAGGGGTGCTCCCCCTTCCATGCGACGCGGCCTCCGTGGAGGATGGGAGACTGGTCGCGCGGGGCCAGACAGCCGTGCAGTTTGGGGAACTTTCAGTTGTTTCCACGGATTTTGGTCGCCTAGCAGCGGAGACAGGAATTGTAAGCAAAGCAATTCCCCAGCTCCTAAAAAGGCCAAAGTGCTGGGGCTGTGCTCTGGCAGCGGGATCCCGCCAGAGAGCCGAGACCCGGCCTTATAAGGGGAAAGTGCTGCAGCGCGGGAGGATGGGGGAGAGGGTGGCCTGGGAGCCCGCGGGGAGGGGACGAGGGGAGCGGAGCACGCACGCCGCCTAGCGCCGGAGAGCGGCTTGACACGGCAGGACGCGCACCAAAGTATCCAGCTCCTGGTGCTTCGTGTCTGATGAGGAGAGAGAGGGGTGGGGACTTTGGGGTGCTTGCGAACCGACCGAGCATCGCCAAGACCTATGGCCAGCCACCTTCTGGACACACAGATACGCATTTTTTCAGTTTTTTGGGGAAAAGCAGCACAAAATAACATCCTACAGCCACTTTTTCGGATGGGGAGTAATGCATACCAAGGGTTTTAAGTGGAGCGGGTCCCGCTGGCTCTCAGAACCGGCAGTAATTAGAAACTGTCATTCGAATGGGTGTGTACCGTGCCCTGAATTTTTTATCTTAAACTCTACAGGCAAACATGCTGACCAATTTCTCAGCAATGACTTTTGAAGCTCTTTAGGCAGTGCTTCCAAAACTTTCGAGAGCCACGACCCACTTTTTAGAACAAACTTTCCCAACCCACATAGCTTTAATGAACACGAGGTGGGTGATTTCTTTTTAATGTTAATAAACCATCGCGTGTCACCGCACCCTTATTTACAGACAGGACATTTTCTAACTAGTTGGCTCCTAAATTTGCAATGACAGACAGTGTTATTGATACAATTATTATATTGCACACAAACGATGTGTGGAAATGTAATATTTATCATTTGTGCCACACCAAGTAAAGTGTTTTCATTTGTTTTGATCAAATTAAAATGGTTAATTCCAGCACACTTCCGAATTACCAACATGTGCTTCATCTTTGCTTTCCTAACTGCTGAATGTGTATAGTTAATTTACAGGCGTTTACATTTTGTTGTGTGTGACAAACAATACTATCCTACCACCTTTCAAATTCTGTACTCCAGCAAGATTATCACATAATTCATTTTAGCTTTCTTTCTCTGACTGCAATTTGAGAGGAGGTTTTAGACACCAATCCCTGTGACAAAAAATAAGCTACAATTTGTCAGACTTCGTATCCTGAAATTTGACCTCTGTATTTGAAGGGCAGCAAATGTGTCAGTATAATACACAATTTAAAGGCATCTTTATTTATTACATGGACTTTTGCAACTCACCAAAGATGTGCTTGCGATCCACCAGTGGGAAGCAACCCATAATTTGGGAATCATTGCCTAAATATCATCAATGTAACCTCTGTTCACTTTTCGCATACTTTTCACCTTGAATTCCGTAAGTGAATTTTCTTGCAACATTGCACTCAGTTGCAATGCAAACTATGAAACAAGTCACTTCCAGGTGTCTGGGTAAGCTGAGGTTGTGGGTGGGTGTTTGTGACAGGGCATGATTGAGCTCAAGTTGAAGGCAGTGCAAGCTCCTCACAGTGCTTGTCAGTGGGTAATAAAGGTGTTCAGACTACATTCACATCCATCTCAAATATGGCAACTGTAATTGTGAAAAAGTGTGTGAAGGGGTACACAGTTATCAAAATATGGACAGCACCAAAACAAAAGAAAATTCAGTGGTTAACAGTGAGTCGATGAGTTGGATCTATGTGGGATGGTGAAGTGGAGGAGATGAAATGAAGTATTTGCAGAAAGAGAAATGGTGTTGATTAGGAAAGAGATGTGATATGCAAATTTCAGAAAGACATAGGAACAAAAAGGGCATATGTGTGTGACAGACTGAGACCGCAGGGGAAAGTGGAGTGAAGGGGAAAACAGCAGTCTAAAGTGGAGTGAAGGGGAAAACAGCAGTGGCTGAGACACTCCAAAGGTCACTACCCTTTCCCCAGACCGGAGTAATATTTAATTCACAGTCTGATAGTTTCAGAATTTAAGTTTTTTTAAATCCAAAATATTCAGAACAAAATGGTCGTTAATCATTTTATTGCTACTGTTAACAAGAGTTGCCAAAGCCTATGGGTCTGGGTTCTTTTAGATATACATCCATTTTTGTGTAATATGTCTGAATGTGATAAAAAAAAACTAACAGAAATGACCCACATACTAGCCAGGTAGCATGCTGTGTGAAGCACAGGATTTTAGTTGCTGTGTTTCAAGCCATGACGTTAATTGCATAGTCCATAACTTTTCAAAAAGACTCCTAGCTATGCTTTATTTTAGCCATGCCCCTTTTTTGTTCCAGTTAAAGCACTGTGCATATCACTTGCTGCTGGTAGTAGTCTGGGTCAGGTATACTGTGGGTGTATAGATCATGGACAGACACCCATCAGCATCCACAGCAAAGAGACCGTTCCCTAATGCAGAGATGGGAATGTTGCTGCTTCAAGTGTCCGGTACAGTTGTTGCAGGGATTCTGCACATACACAGTACTATGCGCAGGATTATGGGAAATCGGGGTATAGGGGCTAAGCCTTCCTACCGCCTTAGTGCCCATAAGCCCAGGACCGACTAGCTATAGTGTCTCACTCGCTCTCCTACTCACAAATGGAGAAACCTATGATTAGACACCCCAGAATACAACACTCCCGGATCTCTCAGGAATCGCGGTGACAAGACACACCTTTTCGCTCACACACTTGTACTTGTCATAATAAGATCAAGACAGAGACACGAAAATAGTTTAAAATATTTATTTTAACTAACGTGCTCTAAAATGCAGTATACGAGCCACCACCAATAGCATAATGCATAATATCAATACAGTTACCATTGCAGCAAGACCATATATCATAAAGGGAAATGTAATTTTATAAAGACAGTGGATAAAGGACTATAAGGCCTAACCACCATCCCCTTGGTAAGCTGAAGTATTATTGTATAATAGAAGATCTCTGGTCTTTGTCAGCAAACCCCATACCTTAGGCCATAGATTGTATTTTTACATCACAGGTGCAGGTTGCTCTTCTCCTTGGAAAGGTCCCTCTCCAAGTGTGTATTACATAAACATGCATCCCGATAATATTAAAGTACGAGTCTCCAGCAAAAACAGCGGCATTGGTATGTTTTGTCTAAGTGCTAGCGCCTGACCAGAACAGAATAACAAGAGGCAGTGTTTATCGACCTTGCTCACAATGTACAGACGAAACTCCAAGTACAGGCAGAGAATGAGCACACCAGAGAGTTCTCACATGAAAGGCATAAACAGAATCGTGCAAAAATAATGACATGCAGTGTGTTGCGCAAAAGCAGCGTAATGGCTACCAGACTCATGCTAACTAAAAGATGTTGACAATGTCTCTAGTAACCACGTGACACCCTTCCCTTGCATAGACAAACACGTTTCAAAGATAAGCAAAGCCAAAATGCATTATGTTCCATTCAAATAGAGCCAATCTAAAAATGGACAGAAAAAAAAACCAATACAAAAAAAAATATATATATGTAGGTAAGTCAGAAAAATTCAAAAGATTACACAGGTGCTGGAATGCAAGGAGCTGCAAAAGGGCATCATTGTCGTGAAGAAAAAAAGAGGGATGCCACCCAATTCATCAGAGCGATTGAACATTCATGTTCCTAGTAATCCAGTGCATCCAGCATCAGAATAGGGCAACTTGCGTGGTATTCGATGAAACCTACCTGCAAAAGGCACTGGGCAGCCTCACAGGTATTCCAACATACCAACACTCGAAGTGCAGTCGCACGCATCATACAGGCGTCACCAGAACAGTTCTGATCATGGGCCAGCAAGGGACCCACCAACAGATCATAATCCGGGTCAGCGCCTAAGGTTGTGGAGAGTGACTTCTTGTTGGTTGAAACAATAGCTCTTTGAGTCTGCTTAGTTTATTGAAGTCTATTTTCAAAGTGGGAATGGAAGGCCACAGTGAGCTATCTACAATCTCATGGGGGGAGGAAAAAGAACATTGCTGCAACAAGTAACTCTTGCGGAAACCATAACTATATACAGAATACCTGCCTGTAACCTGCAGCAATTGTGGTCATTTAGGCTAAGATAACTGCCGTAGAAAGCAATGTGAGTATGGGAACCATTGAGGGAGCTGGTATTCCTTTTAGAAAACAGGCTAAATTTGTCGATGACACATTGCAAGCGCTGTGAAACTGAACTGGTGTACAGACTAACGTGTGTCTCACTGTAGAATCCATCTCTGCTATTGAAAATGGTAGTTGTTCTAACTTCTCAATATGTAAGAAGGTGTATATGGAATCTTTCATTGACATAAGCTTTTGCTTATCAGTCAAATTAAATGGTAAAAACAGGACAGTTGTGTTCAAATAATCCCAAGGCACTTTCCCATTTTTCAATGCTTGCAAAGTCCAGCCAAATTGCATTACAGAACACAACTGATTTTGACCACGGTACAAAACAGACACATCATTCTGCAAAATGTCAATAACAGATGAAATAATATTGTCCAAATTGTAAATGCGAGAAGACAGAGTATTAATCCTGTTGTCAACCACATCCAAAACTTTACGCAAGTTATTCTGATCTAGTTGTCGCAACCTGAAAGCTGCCTCCATTTGGGACAGTTTCCAGATTTTATTATATGCTGCATATGCAAAACATTTCGGATGGGGAGACCGCAAACCTAAAAGGAAATCTGTCAGATCAATGTCACCATTTAAACTTGAGAGATGATATTTCACAGATGATAACGATAACTGTCCTAACCACTATTAACACAATTTACCCACAGAATATGTAGTAACTATGTGTTTGTGGAAAGCGAGGGTCAAGCCCACTGAGCATAAACCCCTCTATCGAATATGAAAAACGCAACTGGCAAGCATTAGTACTGAGTGGCCATATTAACCATCCCAAGGGTGCAATAGTGGACAAATTGAGGATACAATTGTGGACCATATCGTGTAAGTCCTGTAGAGAATAATTTGTATATTATTGCCAGTCATCATAAGCTGCTAATGACGGAAACAAGGGAAAATTCAAATTCCTAGCAGTAGCTAAACCAAAACATGTAGTGTATTGCACTGTCTGATTCAAGAATAACAACATGCACAATGTAATGGTTCAGTTCCCTGCACCTGCCAATTTTTGGTACCTCTTATTGATTTCAAATCAATCATGTCTTTCCAATAATCATAACCTTTTAAAGATAAGTCGGTTATGAAAGCTGAAGATTATACCAATTTAGTATGGGTCAGCATGAATTTCGCATGTGTTTGAGCACTCAGTTTATAATAATAGGATCCTGGGTCCGATAGATTATAACTCGAAAAGTAGACAAACGTATTTTTCTGTGTCTGCAAACGACCTTAAAATGGGTCAAGACAATGTTCCTATTGTGTATAATTAACCTGAATACGTACTGTGTCTGATTGGTGTAAAAAATGATGACCATAATCGTGGAAACAGAATAAATCAGCATAATTGGCAGAGTTCAAATACAAATCCTTAGTTTCAAAAGCAGTGTAATTTTTTACATCTGCAAATAACGAATGTACCGCATTAACATCCCAGTCGTCGGAATACAGTCCAGGTGGGATGACGTCACCTACTGAGACACGAGAGACGTATGGCATCGAATAGTCTCCATCGGGTCATATATTTTGTATTGAACTTTGTCCCAAAAAATGCCATTTACTACTGGCACAGCCGAAATGTTAACGTGGTGTTGATCCCTTTTCATGATATGAGATGAGGTGTGTGGGGCCAAAACACCATCAACCAAATGTACATCAGAGCGTTCAGGTAAGTAATGACCCTTAATCAAACGGAAAAAGACAGTCACAAATCCAATCCACATGAAGAGAAGCACCGTTGTAATTACCATCCAAATGTAGGTCCAAGGAGGAACCAAATAAGTTCTGCGAAACCAGGAAAAGAAAATGAAAAATCGCCTGGGGGGGTTCCTCTGTAGTAGAATTAGACGAAGAAGACGATAAAGGTAAAGAAAATGTGTCTATGTCCATGTAATAACCCACAGTTCCTTGTCGATACAAACGTGGATGGTCAGCATTAAAAGATGATTGGAGCGCACAGATATGAATATTCACAGTAAGCGCCATAGACGGCGAGCCATAATTTCGAGGTGTAGCCGCCGAAGATGAGGATAAAACCAGCAGCACATCAATTGAGGTTTCCACTTCACGCTCCTGGTGTACGTTAGTCATCGTCAGGGACCTCACTAGAAGTGAAACATCTCTCAGTGGCACAGGTTTGGGCCTACTATTCAGTAGCAGCCAAATGGTGCAGTTTGACATGTTCAATTGAAATGTAGTGATGCTCCTTGCATCCAGGCATTGGAGGCAAAATCACAGTTCGAGTGCCCTTTAATCCAAGAACTGGGACTGGTGCACGGTAGAAGGGACCAAATTCTTTTTTGCTCTATATCTTCTCCCGGACCAGATCTCCAACTTCAGGAGCCACCCTGTGACTGGGATCAGCACCCCTGTGTCTTCGCATGAGTGCAACTCAGCTTTAGCAAGAGTGTCTCAAGTTTTTTGTAGATCCTGTAACATAGCACAATGGTTATCTACGTCAAATGTTGTGGAAGCCGCCACAACATTTAGACCATTAAGGTCTGGCACAAACATTTTGATGCCAAAGAGCATTTTGTATGGGGTCCGCCAGCCCAGTGATCTTCTTGGGAGATTACTTAGTGCATGTTGAACCCCATATAAATGAGTCAGCCAACCCATGCCAGTACCTAAGACTCCAGCTGTCAAAGATTGCTTTAAGTCACGGCTCATTCGCTCCACTATAGAATTGCCCTCAGGCCTGTATAGAAACAAAAACTGCAATAATGAATACGAACTTATATAGCGCATGGCTACCCATAAGGCATCCCAGCGCATCCTGTCACCACACTCGTTCAACGTTGATCAAGCAAAAAGAAAAGTCTTCAGCTGTTTCCAAAACCTGAGATGGTCACTTCAAGGCGGATGGAGTCAGGAAGCTGATTCCACTGCCTGGCTGCGTTATAGGAGAACAATCGTCCTCCAGTCCGAGACCGTTTGACCTTTGGAACTGACAGCAGTTGTTTATTGATAGATCTCAATAGCGACCTCATTGCATCCTTGTAGGCCTTAGAGGTAAATGCAGGACCTTGGTCAGAATGGACCGTACCACAAGCAAATGTTCCAATAAAGACACACAAATCTCCAATGACATTTCAAGCATGAGCACTACCTTGCAGCCAAACCCAAAGGAATCTAGTGCACGAATCCACTGTAACCAAACTATATTTGTAGGCAGTGTCTGACGTCAAAGGACCGCAGTGATCAAGATAAATACATCCAAATAGTTGATTTGAAATGTAAAGGTGCATGTGAGGTGGACATGCAGCCGTGGACTGTTTAATCTGTTGACAAATGTCACAAGAAAGTACATAAGTAGGAGTCTGTCTATACAGACCACGACACCAATAATTCTGCTGCAAAAGAGACACTGTCGCTGAAACTCCAGCATGTGCAGATGCCATGTCTTTGTTCACGGCAAGTATCAAAGGAAGCCTGTGGTCCTCGTTGGGAATCAGCCGTTCCCCAACGGACGGAATAGAAGCAAAGAGAACTTGTTCCGGTGATAAATGATAAGAATATTTAGAAGGGAAACCTTTTGGGAATGCCGTCCCACCCATTGTAGCAGCTATAGCTGCCAGGATTTCATTATCAATTTTAGTCATGGACCTTGTAACCGCTGCTACTGAACACATGGCAACTGCAGATTTGGCTGCCTCATCAGTCAAGGAATTACCAACAGCATGTGCTTCCACCCGTTGATGGGCAAGAGTCTGTATAACATGTGTGAGCAGCAAACCTTCTTTAAGAGCTGCCACTCGAACCCAAAGCGATTTATGCTTGATTACGCTACCTTTAGAGTCTTGATAATCATTTTGAGACCGAAAGAATAGATTGTCATTAAAGGCTGTACACAATAGAAAGAATGGCACACTATAAGTGTAGGCACATCCGGATCAGCGAATTCGAGAGCCAGTACTAAAACCTGTAGCTCAGCCAACTGAGCCGTACAGTCGCTGAGAGACTGTGTGTGGACCAAGGAAGACTTAAAATCACAGTCAACAATAGAGCCTGCCACAATAGTATAGGAGGCTGAGTAAGCATGTTTGGAACCAACGGCCGGCTGTGCAGATTCGTTGCTATAAATTATACATTTGTATTGGTCTAGAGGAAGCAAAAACTGTGGCGCAGGATGAACCTGTTCGTACTGTAAAAACTTCTGCATGAGCAAGGATGGGTCAAAGATAAAAGTGACATCAGCCAATGTCAAAGAACATGCCCACTGAATCTAACACTGGTGTAAGGCTTTAGAATTCGGTATGCTTGCCTTTGTGACTGCCTCTAGAGTAGGCACAGGCAATACCATAAGAATGCGTTTTCTCCTGAGCCAAAGAGCGCTCCTTCAGGATCGCCATCTGTACTGCTGTAAGATTTTTCTCAATGGGGGAAAGCTCATCTCTGCTGATGTGTACAAATGCAATTTGTAGGCAATGGGGATTGAATCTTCCTCATTGAATGTCAGGTAACTGAAACCCACTGTACCGGTACAATCCTTATGACTAAGTTAGTTGTGTTGTCACGAGTTAACAAGAAGCTGGTTGCAAGCAGATCAGACTGCAAGGACCGAAGTTACTTTTTTTGGACAATTTTATTTATGAACGCAGAACTGTGGGTGTTCTGTATGGCGAACGTACGAACAAGACTGTTCAAATTTCTATAATCCAAAACTTTGCGATATGAACCATACGGTTTTGATATCGGAAAGAGAGGGTTGTTCATTGATATTTCAAATGGGCAAAAATGTCACTAAGGGACGTTTTTGCTGTGCGCTTGATCGGATATTGTACCTGAGGCTGTGGCATTGATTGTACAGGGATCTCATGTGCCGGTGACTCTCTATCCTAGTCCACCTGATTGCGATACACAGCTGGCGCTAGGGTAAAGCCCATTCTGAGGGATAAGCTTGCTTGGTCTCGTCAGAGACGTAACGCGAAAAACTGGGAAGTATCACGTCCTTACCTCGGGTAGACGCTAAAACAAACGGGGGAGGCCAGTTCGCCTCTGCCAATAAAATGTCATATGACGAGGTAAGGTTATCCCAAAGATACTCTTAATTGTACGTTGTATATCACCCTCAATTTGGAGGACTAGCTCATAAAATCTATCAGGGGTGCAATTCTTGTATCAGTAATTAAAATTAATGTGTTAGTTGCGCTTGACGCAGACAAGGATGGAGAACGCTTCGCACTAGGGTAGCTTCCGCCCGGCTGTCGAGGAGTGTCACAGCCCATCTCCAATCGAGGAGCAGGGTTCTCACCATCTGAGGCATACTTCGATATCAAAGCGTCAACTTTTTTCTTTTGAAACGAGGCACGAAAAGACAATTGTCCTCCGGCTTGGCCTTTATGTCTAAATGGCGTGGCAGATCATGTCGTTGTTGCGTGGTCTTGCCTTGTCTACCATCTTGACGCTCCCCTCCACCGGACTGTTGATCCGACGAGTCCTGCAAGGAACGAGGAGAACGAGGATCAGGAACGTGAAACCTCTCTGGTGTCTTAAGCTTAGAACAGTCACGCACATCATACCTACACTTGGAAGCATCAGGTATCAGTGATCCAGCATGCAAACCTTACTTCTGTTGCTGTTGTTTATTCTTGTTCCAAATCTTTTTAGGATAGAACGGACACCCCTCCTTTTCTGGAGGGGGTTTATTCTGCGGCTGTGTAAAAGGTTTATTCCCCAAATTATTACGCCCTAATGCTTTAAACACCTTAGCGATAATCTTAGGCAATTTTCATTGTTTATCAACGTCTGCTACTGCCTCAAGGCACTGACTCACTTACAAGCTAACCGCTTCTCTTTTTATATTGGCTAATATCATATCAGAGACTATAGTGAATACCCCAACCAGTCTCATCCCTAACTCCAGGGCGGCCTCCGCCCACTATTCCTCTTGAACTTTCTTAAGAACTGTCGGAAGCACTGTCATGGAGGGGGTGCCAAAGCATAGAGAATATAGCATCGCAAACACCTTCCCCCAGGTGGTACAATCATCTAAATTGGGAATAGGACCTTTTGGTAAACTCATTGTAAGGATCCTGTGTTTATCCAAAGGAGTAATATTGGGCAATACAAGCGCAAAGTTGCTCAAAGCGCTCTGCTAACCAGAATGGCAATTCATCTCTATTTTGAGGACTCTTTCCCATCACTGAATTACTCATGATCGGGCTAATTACCAAGCCACCATGTCCCAGTTGCTGAGGAAGGGCTCCAGCCAGAGCCACCTGGTTCATGTGGGACCACACTTCTGTGAATATGAAATAAAGATTCATGCAATTGTCGTAGCTCTGCGTGTAAAACACCACTATAATTTGGGTGTGATGTAAAACCTTCCAGAACGAACCATGTGGCCCGTTAACCGATAAAGGGCCTAAACAGAGCAGTGTAACAGGGTTTGGTAGGGTGCCATTAAACCAGATGCTGTGCTCCCAAGCATACAACAGAACTTCAAGTAACCGATAAGGTCTAAAATCCCAGGGAACTGCGGCATGTTTATATTTATGATAGAAATTATCATTCCCATCCACTGTCGGGAACTTAACCTAAGAGTAAAAAACCTCAAAGCGAAAAGCAGCGTTCGCTTCAGCCACAAAGATAATGGTTGCTCCCGCAACCGGGACTCCATGTTGAGTCAAATGAGCCATCAATGCTGCTCGATTATGTGCAGCAATAGCCGTTATCTAACGAAAGAGGAAAACAAGGAAAACAGTAGTGCAACATTGGGTTTTAAAGAAGAAAAAACGATATCTTTTAAAATCAAAGTTTGAAAAACTTATATTCTCTAATGTAGGAGGTAAATCCCTCGCACCTCGGAAATCTCCGGTAATTGGTGAGAGGGTATTATGGACAAGCACAAGCGCTACTCAGAGGTCTTGCGAATAAGTATCAAACCAAACGTTGGGGGCGCCATGTTGCAGGGATTCTGCACATACACAGAACTATGCGCAGGATAATGGGACCTCGGTGTATAGGGGCTAACCCTTCCTGCCACCTTAGTGCCCACGAGCACAGGCCAACTAGCTATAGTGTCTCACTCGCTCTCCTACTCACTAATGGAGAAACCAATGATTCGGTACCCCAGAACACAACACTCCCAGATCTCCCGGGAATCGCAGTAGCAAGACGCACCTTTTCGCTCACACTCTTGTAGTTGTCCACAATAAGATCTTACAGAGAAACGAAAATGGTTAAAATATTTATTTTAACAAACGTGCTCTAAAATGCAGTATACGAGCCACCGCCAGCAGCAACATGCATAATATTAATACAGGTAGCATTGCAGTAAGGCCATATATCATAAAGGGAGATGTCATTTTATAAAGACAGTGGATAAAGGACTATAGGCCTAACCACCCTCCCTTGGTAAGCAGAAGTCTTATTATATAATAGAAGATCTCTGGGGGGGAGGAGCCGCGCTAGCGACCAAGATGGCCTCGGCTCCGCCGGCCACCACATCCTGACCAGCCATCCGGCACATTACCCTGAACCCTGTCCCTACCATCGGGTGGGGGACCAGCACCTGAGTCACTAGGTGAAATTCTGGTTTGTTTGGGTGCTTCGGCGACAGATTATCGTTGCCCGAAACTTTGAGGGCCTACGGTTGTGGACACCGGGACCCCGAGTGAGGCACCGCCCGTGGTGGAGTGCGACACATTGGCTTCCCCGACCGGAAGTGGTTGGTCGGAACCTCGTTTGTCACAGGAGAGCCGCGGCCGGGACGTGCCGAGTCCACCTATCCTGGTCTGAGATCGCATTTCTGAGGAAGCTGCCTGGACCAGATTGGAGGTGGCAATGGCGTCGAGAGGAGACTCTGAGAAGCCCCAGACGAAATCGATGAAGAATACTCGTCAGGTCCAGTCTCACAAAATGGACAAGTACACCATCTCCAAGGGGTCCCCAGCTGATGCGAAACGTACCCCGATGGGGGGTAGGGATGGCGATTCAGCCTTGGAGGATCCTACTATGAAAGACTTGATGGCGGCGATCGGCGTGGGTCCAATCTTCCTTGGGCAAGATGGACACTAAGCTGGACTCGGTGTCGATCGAAGTGGGCCTCATAAGGGTTGATCTTACTAAAACGACAGAGAAAGTTAAGAACTTGGAAATTAAGACGACGAGTCTCATCGAGGATGTGTCAGAGCTACAGAAGGAGGTTCGAGACCTTAAGGTGGCCCGGACTCAATATGACCAAAAGCTCGATGAATATGAAGGACGGGCGCGCCGTAATAACGTCCGCATTCTGGGAGTGCCGGAGAGGTCGGAGGGGTTGACTCCGGATCTCTTTGTCGAGGAACTCGTTCTGCAACATCTCAAGCCTAAGGGCCTCAGCAACTTTTTCACAGTGGAGAGGGCCCATAGAGTTCCTGGTGGTCGCCCGAAGACGGGTGCACCTCCTCGTCCCATAATTGCCCGGGTCCTGAATTTTCGGGACCGAGATGCTATCCTGCAAACGGCAAGATCCCCGGGCCAGCTGGCATATGAGAACGCTTTGCTGTTGTTCTTCCCGGACTTCACCCAAATGGTGCAGAAACAGCGGCAGAACTTTATGTCCATCAAACGGCGGCTGAGGGGCCGGGATATGAAGTACTCGATGATGTTTCCGGCTCGTCTTCGGATTGAACATGATGGGAAGACTTGGTTTTTCGATAATCCCGCGGTAGCCGCGGACTGGCTGGATCGGTTCGAGGGTCCGGACCCTGAGGCTCAGGCCCGGTCAGACAGTGAAGAACAGTGACTTGTCGTCAAGCCTGTGTCGAATTAACATTATTGGTGGCTTAGTGAGACTGGTTGGGGTTGCTCTTTCTTCCCCCCCCCTGGACTATTTTTGTTGGAACCCTTTTTTGTATTTTACCGTGCGGGGGGACTGCGGTTGGTTGGGGGTAGTGGGGGCGGGCGGCCTGTTGTAAGGTCCTCCTCCGTATTTCTACTTTTAGATACTTGTAGTTAGTTGGGGGTGACAGGCACACTGCGAGTTGGGGATGTGCGTATGCTACATGCAGGGATGCAGGGAGTGGGATTGGGGGCTTGGGAATCGGGGGGTTTTGTTTGTTGATTTGTTTGTTTTGTGTGACCAGAGTTTGCTATGGGTGCCTGTGGATATCCTGTGCTTTTTCGGCGATATGAATGGCTTCCGCTAGGTTGGGGCAGGGGTTTTCCATCCTCAGCTGGAACCTGAATGGCTTCGGTGATAGAATCAAGCGCACTATGGTGAGTCAGCTGATTAGAAGACACTCGCCCGACGTGGTGTTGCTACAAGAAACTCATCTAATGGGTAAATGTTGTATGGCACTACACAGAGGGGGCTACAAATTAGTGGCCCATGCAGGCTTTACTTCTGGCTCTAGAGGAGTGGGGATCTTGGTGAAGAACTGGAGTTCTGGACTTTTTGGTTCCGTCCAGAGGTGTCAGGGATAACACCCGAAGACCCCGGAGTTCTACCTGTCTCGGTGCACAAATAAACAGAAACACGGGCTTCTCGATGGTGGCGTCAAAGACCAAAGGTTTATTACTGCAGGGACACAGAAGTCACAGAAACTACACACGGGCAGTATCTAGGAGCCTGTTCGATTTGTACAAAGAGGGTTGCTCCTTATATACTAAATATTAGGCTTCGGGCAAATTCTTTACATGTTAGTACATTCCTAAACCTTTGTGTCCTAAACAATAAATATTTGGCGTTGCACAGGGATCGTCAACAATATCTGATGTCAAAACATTATGAACGAGGGGTTCCCACTGTTCCATCATAATCTCATGTCAACTTTTCATTCAAGAGCTGGACCGCCTCATCGTAAATTTCGTTACCCCCCCTTAATAAAGGCCCAGAAGGAAAGGAGCAGAGCCAGGTGCAGAAGATAGAAAAGCAGGATAAGAGATGTTTGTGGGTCGTAAATGGGCAAGGCTACCAGCTTCGGCCACCTTATCATGATCAGGCCAACGAAGCCGAGAACCAGTATAGCAGGACTGGCCTCAGGCAGAGGAGGCAGTTTCTGTCGAGTCATGCAACCATGGCGTTTTCTGTATTCAGGTGCACGTGTCACTAGGGAGGTGAATCGCCGGCCAAAGCCTACGTGTCCTTAATTGAAATGAAGTAATCAGAGGTCATTTCGTGTTCATTGACTATGTGAGGGCAAGAAATACAAAATGGCTGCCGTAATCTAAGATGGATGCCATGGGTAGTTCGGAAATGTGTTTGTAACAGGAGTGCTCTTGCTCGTAGCATAGCGAAAACACCAGGATATGCTAAATGGATCATTTGCGGTTCACTGATACCAAAATTATGTATTTACGACAATGTTGAAAACACGGGTTCAAATCGTCACGGAACCTCAGACCCTCCTTTTGCCCTTACATAGGCAATTCCTCAATCTATGTCAGAGTCTAATTCTATGCTCATCAGGTCAGTGACATGTTGTTGCATCATCATTCTTTCTCGTGCCTTTTCTCCAAACGCAGGTGGTTTTCTGAAACATGTTGCAGCACAGAGACTACACAAAGCGGGACCACATTGGATAATAAGGCAGCACGAGAACAGGAATACTAGGATGACACCAACAACCATCAGAACCTTCCATCCCCACGCTGATAGCAGAGTCCAAAACCACTCCATTAGGGACCAGTTTCCCTTGTCTACGTGTATAGAATCGGAAATCTTATGTAGCTTAGAGATCGCCTCATAGACAGTCGGAGCATTATTGGGAATAAAAACACAGCAGCTCGATTGGATCATTCTACATACCCCACCTCGATCTGCAAGTATTACATCTAGAACCATACGGTTCTGCAACATCATGAGACGATCCGCCTGAAGCTCAGCTGTTAAGTTACTAAGGGCACCAGCAGTTTCCGTAATAGTAGATTCAACTACCCGTGTTAGCTGACGTAGATTTCTACTATTGGCCATAGGCCCCCAGAACGGAAGGAAACCTTTGAAGAAGTCTCCTGCTTCCTGACCAGCGGTATCTTCCTTGCTGAAGACACCTCTTGCTACTCTGGTCTTGTGATAATCTGAAGAAGCAGTGTACGTTGGAGGCAACAGTCGGGCAATATAACATGAACCTGAAAAGTCAGCAGGCAACCATGTATACGCTCTGTCTTGACAGATGAAGTAGGTACCCCTAGCAGTAAGAAAGGCAGGGGAAGAGTTAGACGGAAATACGTAAGTCTCAACGCACTCACTCTTCCCTAGCCGAGCTCTCGGATTTCTCCCATTTCCTTGCAAACAGACTTGACCTCGGTGAGGTACGACCCAGACTGGAGTGGAGCTTTTACGCTTGCTTTCTCCCAAACTAAAGCGATACTCTGTAGAATTCCAACTCAAATATACCCGTAATTCATCTCTAGGGTAAGACGGGGTATTATTGACGTCTTTAATCATATCAATAATTCCATGGACTAAAGCTTTGTTGGCAGAGTTGTATTTAGTGGAACGTGGTGGACGCGGAGGATAGGTCTCGAGGGCATAGGCAAAAATGGTCTGTAAGGCCTAAAACGATCCATTATAGCTAAAAGGCAAGACTAGATAGGGAATGCCTTTATCCATAGTGTGGGGTATCAAGCCACACACCCAGCAGTCTGTAGTGTTAACTACCAGTTGGTGTTGGTGCAAGAGCTGTACAAATGTGTTATTAATGAACTCTGAGCGTCGAGTTTGCTCGTGTTCAGGAAACGAGTGGAAAGAGTGCACAGAAGAAACAGTAGAAGAAACAGGATCAAAGGGAGGTACTGTAGTTGTTACCGGTGTAAAAATTAAATGCACACCAAAGACGATTCCACCCACCAACATTATTAAAACAATCAAAAACGTAACTGTACATTGCATCAGAAAGCATTTGCTGTGAAGAATTTTGTAAAGTCTATTTCTGCGAACATAAATTACATTTTCTCGTTGCAGCTCAGGAAGCTCCATCTTCTACAATCCGCTCGCGACCACTGATGATGTGTACGTAGATGAAAATGCCTCTATCAGCCCTGGGAGTTCCCAGAACTAACAGAAAGATCGACCTAGTGTCTGACCCCCGCAGATTCAACTAGGCACACAGCCACGACCCTACGGCTACCCAGACGGCAAGGCAATTTTAAAACAACAAAGCAATACAAAGTATGAGCAAACTTCCTGGCTGGAGGCAATGTATCAAAATTCAAATGTGTAAAATAGGCAGTTTCCTGCTTTATTTGTCCATATTTCGGGATCGCAAATTGTATCTCAATTTTGCAGGAGCTGTTTGATCTGGAAACAGTGTATTTTCAGCAGGTGTTGCAATGTTCAAGTTCACAGATGGCAAATGTTCTTTTGATGCAGATGACAAATGTTCAGAATTCAAAGGAGCAGTTTCAGAAGGGGAGTCAAAGTTTGATGTATCAGTGATTAGTTCTGCATCGCTGAAAGGGATAAACCTGGGGATTTGTTCAGATTCAGAGGCACCGATTCCTTTCTTCACCCAGTCATCATAAGGAAGCGGCAGAGGCACACGCTTGACGTGTGTTGTATGAATCCAGTTTTTTCGTCCAGCCACACGAATAGCAGTTCTCGTCGCCAACAACACCTGGAATGGGCCAACGAATCTGGGTTGGAGATTCTTCGTCCTTGCAAAATTACGGATGACTACTTGATCCCCTGGTTTCAGCTGATGACTTGGACTCTCCGGTGGCTTTGGCAATGCATCGAAAACCTGTTGGTGAATAAGACTCAATTTAGCAGTCAAGTCGAAAAGGTAATCAATTAACATTGGGTATTCCAACTGTTTAAATTCCTTCGGTCTAGGTACTCCCCAAACATTGGCCGGACGACCAAATACTATTTCGTATGGACTAAGCCCTACTCTAGAATGCACAGTCGCTCTTGTGGATAACAGAGCCAAAGGTAGTGCATCTGGCCAGGACAAACCCGTGGATGCTTGTATCTTAGCAAGTTTCAGTTTGAGGGTGCCATTGTAACCCTCAACTAAACCAGCAGACTGGGGATGATTCGCACTGTGGAACTTCTGTTTGATCCCTAAACCAGCACACACACTCTGCATAACTTTCCCTACAAACTCACTTCCATTATCTGACCATACAATCCGTGGCATGCCATATCTGGGGAAGTATTCTTTGAGAAGAATTTTGGCAGTGGACAAGGCAGTATTGTCCTTCAGTGGATATGCTTCGACCCATCTGGAAAAAGCACAAACTACCACTAGGACGTACTTTAGATTGTTGCAGCGATCCATGTGAATGAAGTCTAATTGAATCACTTCAAAGGGGCAAGAAGGAGGAGCGAAGTGACCAGCGGGTGTGAGGATTCCCTTGCCAGGATTATGCATCAGGCATACCATGCAATTTCTCACCACTCTCTCTGCACACTTACTAATCCCATCATTCTTCCAGACTGGAGCCAACATCTTACAAATCCCTTTAGAACTGATGTGCACTGTTCCATGCGCCATCGTTACTACTGCAAGCACATACGCATCAGGCAACATCCAACGCTGTTGTTCCGACAGATCAATCCAACACCCACTCGAGTCCAATTTACCCGTGCTTTCTTTCCATTGGAGTTTTTCCTCCTCAGTCGCCTCTTTCTGAATTTCTTTCACACTTTCCACTGTGTCCTCACACATTCCAGACTCAGAAATCCATCTTGCAGACGTAGCAACATACATTCTACTCATCATTTTCCTAGCTGTCTGTTTAGCGGTCTCATCAGCAAAAGCATTCCCACGACCAACATCATCTGTGATTGCTTTATGAGCACTGCACTTTACAATCGCAACTTCAGTCGGCAAGGTTAGAGATTCCAACAAGTCATTAACTAGCTGACCATGTTGAATCTTAGTCCCATGGGACGTAATGAAACCTCTCTCTCTCCACAAACGGCCAAAACTATGGGCCACGCCGAACGCGTACTGACTATCTGTGAACACATTCACTCTCTTTCCCTTAGCTAAAACAAACGCTCTCGTTAGTGCAATTAATTCTGCAGCTTGGGCAGAATTCTGACTCACTCTCGCAGTCTCCACAATCGTACTCAAAGTCGTTACTGCGTAAGCAGCAGTCACATTGCCATTCTCCAATTTAAAACATGACCCATCAACATACAACGTGCCATCTGGATCTGACAACGGAGTGTCTTTTAAATCAATTCGTCCTTTTGTCTCTTCCTCGGTTCTGTAACAGCAATCATGTGGCTCAGAATCACTCGACTCCTGACTAGTCGGCAACAATGTTGCTGGATTCAATACATTGCATCTTTTGATCTGAATATGACTCGCTAGTAATGTCAGCTCATAGCCAGATAATCTAGCACTGGTAAGGTGTTGCGTCTTGGTTCGGTTCATGAGTGTATCCACAGCATGAGGAACCATAACCATCAGCATGTTGTTCATCACCAAACCAGCAGATTGTCGAATGGAAGCTGCAGCTGCCGCTGTAGCTCTCAAACAACTAGGCAATGCTCTCGCTACCGGATCTAATGTTGATGAAAAATACGCACAAGGGCGTTGTTTATCACCAAATCTCTGTGTCAGAACACTCAACGCACAACCTTCTCTCTCGTGAACATAGAGCGTGAATGGCTTACTGTAGTCAGGTGTACCCAACACAGGAGCTGAACATAGCGCATTTCGTAACTCAGAAAAACTCTCTTGACATTCAGCAGACCATGGCACCGGACTCGGAACATTTTTCCCAGTCAAGGCCACCAATGGTTTTGCCAAAAGAGAAAAATTTGGGATCCACTGCCTACAGTATCAGGTAATACCTAAAAAGGGCACGTACTTCTCTCTGTGTGCTGGGAACATTCATTTGCGTAATTGCTTTTATTCTCTCTGGGGTCAATTTTCTTCCCTCCTTTGACAAGAGATGACCTAGGTAGGTCACTTCTTGGCAACAGTATTGCATTTTCGAAGGTGACACCTTGTGGTTCAAATTAGACAAATGATGCAATAGGGAAATTGTAGCTGCTTTGCAAGTTTCTTTGTCATCAGCGGCTACTAGAAGATCATCGACGTATTGCACTAGAGCAGAACCAGGAGGAAGTACAAAGGAGTCTAACTGACTTTTTAATGCCTGACTGTAAATGGACGGACTCTCACAATAGCCTTGTGGAGCACGTTTAAACCTGAAGCTTCGACCTCCTAGAGAGAAGCCGAAAATATCTCTGCTTTCTTCGGCTATCGGAATGCTGAAAAAGGCATTCTTCAAGTCGATAACTGAAAACCATGTCGCTGTAGCAGGAATCAACGTTAACAATGCAGTAATGTCTGGAACCACAGGAAACTGCGGAACCACAATTTTATTAACCTCTCTAAGATCGATTACAAACCTATAGACTGGAGGCTTTGAAGGATCAGTACGTTTCAAAATTGGCAATACGGGACTGTTACAGACATTTCCTCTAGTTTCTTCAACCACGCCTTTCTTAATCAAGTCTTGCACAATCAATAAAAGTGCACGTTCACCTTCACTATAAATCTTGTATTGTGGAATTCGTGGAAATTTGACATTCGTTTTCAAGGTGACTACATATGGTGGTATTTCCAAAAGGCCTACATCGTTAGGACCAGTCGCCCAAAGAGTATCAGGGAGTGAACGCAGCTCTGGCGGGAGTGCATCCATTGACAAGTACATCGGAGAGATGATTCTTTTACCCAATGTAAGCTGTACTCCTGCCGGAGAACAGTACAATGTCGCGTACAGGCGTTTTAACAAGTCTAAACCAAGCAGATTTTCATTACAACCTGTCGTCAAAATCAAGGGTGCCTTCAATTGACGCGGTCCAACAGAGATAAGCAAAGGACCAGATACAGGGTTGTAAACAGGGGCGCCTGAAAAACCTACAGAAACGTTTGTTAAGCCAGACAAAGGTGCGCCAGGGAGTTTCGCATGAATGATAGAACTTTTTGCTGCACCAGTATCCAACAGAAACGGTACGATTACACCTGATGTTGCTACTGCGACATAAGGCCCACTCTGATCTACTGGAACTGATACTACTCCCTCTCTTTGTCCATGGCTGTCCTAGTACTCATTTTGTTGAAATTCCTCACTAACTTCACAGTAGTCTTCAACACGATACTGTTGAGATCTATTTTGTTGGGCAGACTGTCCATTCCGCTGATCAAAATGATTAGAAGGGCGATCATTCGTCTGTGGAGGCATAGCACCTCGTCCTCGACCTCTAGAATTTTGCGTAGAACCACCACGACCTCTCTGAGCTGCTGCAGCATTATTTTGCGCTAAGACTGGACAGTCATTCTTATAAAGACCTTCTTTCTTACAGTACGCACACTGATTCCACTGGTATTGCGGTCTCTGAGAATTATAGTCTGTCCTTTGATATGACCCTTGCTGTGTATTAGTCTGATTCGTGCGAGGCGGATACGCTTGCTGTAAAAGAACTTTAGTTTTTAAATCTTTCGTTTTCTTATCTGACTTTTCTTTCTCCTCTTTATCCCTATTTTCATAATACTGTGCAGTTGCAAGTATTTGCGCAGTTGTAGAGACAGCCCACGCACTCTCAGAATCTTTCAATTTATTACTAAGCTCTGGTAATAGATTGTGTACAAATTTATCAACAAACAGTCTCTGTCCTCCTTCTGTGCTCATATCCTGACCACTGTGATCTACAAAAGTCTCTTCGAACCTTGTGAAAAAGTCGGAGACACTTTCGTCTTTCTTTTGCCTGCATGCGGACAACTTGTCCCAGTTAACGCGCAATGCCGGCATCAGAGTCTTCATTAAGTCAATTATTCTACCTGGTAAATTAGCAATTAGAGGTTCGGGTTTAGAACCACCAATTTGTTGACCATCTGCTGCAATTATAGCTGCCCAATCACCACCTAGGGCAACTGGATGATTTTCTTTACGAATTGTAGCCCAAATTGGTTGCGGAACTACATTCCCAAATAACATGTCAATGTCCGCTAAATTCATCACACAAGCTTCAACTGTCTGCGCTAACTCTTTGTAGTATCCGGCGGGATTCTTACGCGGATCAGGCAAGGCCTGTTTCACTGCTAACACTTCGGCTCGCTTCCACGGAATGTGTATCCACACTCTCTGGAATTGGGCCGGAGCAGCAGCAATACCATGGGCCGCATCAGCTTGCACAGCTTCGCGCCAAATTGGAGGAACCTCCCTCATTGGATATTGGGATTCTGCTTCGTACTACGTTTCTCTAACTCCCTCGGTGAACGAAGGGATGGATCATTCCTATAGCTTAAAATCAGTTCCATCGCTTCTTTTATATTTTGCCCAACTATCATACCTGCAGCAAACTCTTTCTGAACATTAATTAATTCTTCTAAATTTGATTCGGAGTCATCCTCCTCTAATTCCTCACGCAAAAGGGAGCACATTTCGTCGAACACATATCGTTGTGTCGGTTCATTCCATTGCATAAATGTATCTAATACATCTCTAGTACTATATCTTCCACTTTTCGAAATCCATCTAAGAGCTGTGGAATCTAATATTCCCCGTTCTTCAGTACTGGGAAGCTGACTACGTCTCTGCACAGAGTCAGAGGCAGGAGTCTTAATTAAAGTTTTATAGAAGGGAGATAGAATATTAGAGACAGAATCAGTGATTCTCCGACGAACAGAAAGTGGAGTCATAATACTAGCAGAAGCAGTAAATAAAGTAGCAGTTGGAACAGATAAAACAGGATCAGTAGAGGTAGTTGGCAAAGTAGCTTGTAAAACAACAGGTGTAAGCGATACAGGTATAGGTAAAGAAGCCGGCAACCCTGGAAGAGGGGGTGCCCAAGGAACATTAACATTGACCACAGGAGGCACAGGAGCTTGATTCAAGGGAGCGGGAACAGGAATACCAGGTTGTCTAGCAACCGGTAATTGAACATTCGGCAAAGGTGGAGCCGTAGCACCCTGTGCATACGGTGGGGGTGACCTCAACAAGTAAGACAACAGAGGATCATTTTCGGGGTCCTCTACTATCTTAGCTGTACTGGATGGCAAAGCAGGATAGCACTTGTCTATCGCTAAATTACGCTCTCTATTAGCCACCTCCATTGCTTTCTCAGACTCATTGAGTTGCAGCTGCTTAGCAGACTGTTCTAAAGTCAACTCTTGCTCTTTCTGTTCTTTCTTTAACTTTTTAATTTCTCTTTGTTTAGATTCTTTTCGCCAATAACGGAAAGAATCAAACATTGCCGGCCGGGCTTTCTTCTTAAACAATTTTATTTCCAAATTATCAAGAACTTCGGGTTCAAAACTACCATGCAGTGGCCAACTAAGGACACCGTCTTTCTCTGTATATCGGATCCACACCTCATTATAAGATATTGGACCCACACCAAACTTACAATACAGATCATAAAGAGGAGTTCCAATCGGAGGAACCAGACATGAGTCCTCCAACCGGGAATCACTGTTGCAACCAAAACACGACAACATACAATTTTTCCGACTTACCATTTTAGAATCCGGAACACAGAACAGACAAAACACAAACAAAGGTGCGCACTTGAACCAAGAACTTAGGCCTACCAAAGCGAACAAATGTATCGATACCCAAACTAAACCAAAAAGATTATCGTAACTAGAACAACCAGTGATAATCTTACGAAACCAAACCAAACCAAGAACTAAAAAGGATTTTATCCAAACAGGAACAAAGGAACAACCCTTGCGAAGTAACCAACTAGCAACCACCACTTAATACTTAACTGAGGCACTGAAGACGTCACCAAGGAGAAACCCGTCACGTCTCGCCGTACTAAGGACTGCACCTCGGGTCCAAGACAGGGCGACGGTCAAGTAAACGGACCACTGCAGCCGTCCGAACGGGAACCCTTGTGGAAGAGAACGTCGGGCCACTTTTGCGATATGCCGGGATCGATGAAGTGGGGCGCCTCCCTCAGGAATCTTCACACGAAGCTTCTCGAACTCTTCAGGCTTTTGGACCGGTACCGAATGACGTCGCCCCACGTTGGGCGCCAATTGGAGTTCTGGACTTTTTGGTTCCGTCCAGAGGTGTCAGGGATAACACCTGAAGACCCCGGAGTTCTACCTGTCTCGGTGCACAAATAAACAGAAACACGGGCTTCTCGATGGTGGCGTCAAAGACCAAAGGTTTATTACTGTAGGGACACAGAAGTCACAGAAACTACACACGGGCAGTATCTAGGAGCCTGTTCGATTTGTACAAAGAGGGTTGCTCCTTATATACTAAATATTAGGCTTCGGGCAAATTCTTTACATGTTAGTACATTCCTAAACCTTTGTGTCCTAAACAATAAATATTTGGCGTTGCACAGGGATCGTCAACAATATCTGATGTCAAAACATTATGAACGAGGGGTTCCCACTGTTCCATCATAATCTCATGTCAACTTTTCATTCAAGAGCCGGACCGCCTCATCGTAAATTTCGTTACCTCCCCCTAATAAAGGCCCAGAAGGAAAGGAGCAGAGCCAGGTGCAGAAGATAGAAAAGCAGGATAAGAGATGTTTGTGGGTCGTAAATGGGCAAGGCTACCAGCTTCGGCCGCCTAATCATGATCAGGCCAACGAAGCCGAGAACCAGTATAGCAGGACTGGCCTCAGGCAGAGGAGGCAGTTTCTGTCGAGTCATGCAACCATGGCGTTTTCTGTATTCAGGTGCACGTGTCACTAGGGAGGTGAATCGCCGGCCAAAGCCTACGTGTCCTTAATTGAAATGAAGTAATCAGAGGTCATTTCGTGTCCATTGACTATGTGAGGGCAAGGAATACAAAATGGCTGCCGTAATCTAAGATGGATGCCATGGGTAGTTCGGAAATGTGTTTGTAACAGGAGTGCTCTTGCTCGTAGCATAGCGAAAACACCAGGATATGCTAAATGGATCATTTACGGTTCACTGATACCAAAATTATGTATTTACGACAATGTTGAAAACCCGGGTTCAAATCGTCACGGAACCTCAGAACTCCTTTCCTCTCACCATTCAGTCGACGTGGTCTGACAATGAAGGCCGATATGTTGGAATGTCGGGGCTTTGGGAGGGCAGGACTGTCACGTTTCTGTCTATCTATGTCCCTCCAGCGTTACAGGTGGATACTTCCGTGATTTGGGCCGGGTGTTTCTGACTCTGCCCATTGGGATAATGGTACTGGGTGGGGACTTTAACGCAGTACTGGATGGTGAATTAGACAGACACCCCTCCCGTGTGCTTTTGCCTTCCCGTAGATGGTTGGCGGATGTTATCTCTGCCTCGGGTCTGGTGGATGTATGGTGACTTCGGCACCCTAGTGATGTGGGTTATACACATGCCTCTGCGGCGCACCATTCACTTTCTAGGATAGACTGTGTCTTATTACCAGCGGCCCAGGCAGCCTTTATTCAGGAGGTGACTCATTTTGCACGGGGAGTGTCTGATCACTTGCCGATTTGGCTTAGTCTACGAATGGGACAGGGCGATGTGGGTAGGGTTGCACCGATCAACGTGTGGGGTCTGCGGGGCCCTGCTGTCAGGAAGGGGCTTGTACGTGTCACAGATTGTTATTTTCAGGAGAATGAAGGGTCGGTTAAGTCGAAGTGCTCCCTGTGGGAAGCGTATAAAACTGTTGCAAGGGGGGAGGTTCTCTCCCTAGTATCTGGGCAGAAGAAGAAGAGAAGGGCGGAAATAGATAGAGTGGAGGTGGAGCTATTGGTCTTGAAAGCTGCTGTCTCCTCGGGGAGCGACCCTGGGGTGGGGCACCGCCTCGGATTGCTCCGTGATGAATACAGGACCCTGACACGTGACAGAGCAAGGACACAACATGCCAACATGCAGAGTAGAATATATGAACATGGCGACAAGGCCGGGAAGTTGATAGCGTGGTTGGAAAAGGGTGATTGGCGGTCTCGGTTGGTGCCGGAACTGCGTATCGAGGGTGTGGCAGCTTCGTCGGATCCTCAGTTGATTGTGGATGAATTTGCCCGATACTTTGAGGAGGTGTATACCTCAGTAGGGGACTATACGGAGGAAGAAAATGCCGACATGATTCGGGACATTCCGATGCCGGTTCTGTCTGTTGAGAACAGGGAATTTCTGGACTCTGCTCTCACGAATGATGAGGTGGCGATGGCCATTAGGGGGGTCCACTCCGGCAGGGCCTCTGGCCCGAACGGTCTCCCCATCGAATTGTATAAGCTTCATGCCAACCGCTTGGCCCTGCACCTGAAAGATATGTATCTTGAAAGTAGAGACCGTGGCGAGTTGCCTTATGATCAAAGTCTAGCGAACATTGTGGTCATTTATATGAACGGTAAGCCTGGAGTGTTCGTCGTATCGTCCGATTTCCCTTTTGAATGTAGAGCCTAAAGTGCTGGCCAAACTTCTTGCCTCCCGTCTAGTGAAGGTTATCACGACGCTGGTGTATCCGGACCAATC
This sequence comes from Lissotriton vulgaris, assembly GCF_964263255.1. NCBI lineage: Eukaryota > Metazoa > Chordata > Amphibia > Caudata > Salamandridae > Lissotriton > Lissotriton vulgaris. The sequence goes on from NC_141687.1 coordinate 589,142,419, forward strand.
CGGTTTTATGCCGCGTCGGAACACTGCCCTTAATCTCCGCCGGCTCCACGGAGTGGTGGCGGGTGCGTCTCGCATCCATGAACCGGCGGTGTTGTTGTCCCTAGATGCCACTATGGCTTTTGATCGAGAGGAGTGGCCATACATCTTTGCGGTCCTGGAGAAGTTGGGGTTTGGCCCCGAATTTATTGGTTGGGTTCGCCTTCTTTACTCAGCCCCCTTGTGTCGTGTGGTCGTAAACAACCATAGGTCCGCGACTTTTCACTTGGGAGGGGAACCCGTCAGGGTTGCCCTCTCTCACCACTCTTGTTCGCCCTTGCCCTGGAACCGCTCGCGGCCTGGCTACGATGGGACCGTTCGATTAGAGGACTGCGTTGGACGTCGGAATGGGAGGATAAGATTTCGTTATATGCTGATGATATCCTGTTGTATTTGACCTCCCCTCACAGTTCCCTGGTGGTTCTTATGGATGTCCTTGCTATATTCGGGAGGCACTCGGGCTTTGCTGTCAACTGGGCGAAGTCGGTCCTCTTTGTGTTAAGTGGCGAACCGCCCAGAGTGCAAGTGAATTGCTCGGTGAAGCTGGAGTTGGTTAGTTTTCGTTATTTGGGGATCCAGATATCGAAGGACCCCAAGGTACGCTTTAGATTGAATTTATTGCCCACATTGGCCAGACTGCGTGGTGATGTCCCAAGGTGGAAAGCATTACCACTTTCCTTGGTGGGCCGTGCCGTCCTCTTTAAGATGTTGGCTCTCCCACGCTTTTTATACGCTCTGCAGAATTCCTTTGACCCGGTACCTCCGTCGTATTTTAACGAGAACGAATCTTTGCAGCGCGGCCTTCTGTGGGAGGGGAGGCCGCGTATTGCATTGTCAAAATTGATTTGTTCCTCATTTGTTTAATAAAAAGATGTTTTAAAAAAAAGAAGATCTCTGGGCTTTGTCAGCAGACCCCATACCTCAGGCCATAGATCGTATTTCTACATCACAGGTGCGGGTTGCGCTTCTCCTGGAAAGGTCCCTCTCCAAGTGTGTATTACCTAAAAATGCATCCCCATAATATCAAAGTACGAGTCTCCAGCAAAAACAGCTGCATTGGTATGTTTTGTCTAAGTACTAGAGCCTGACCAGAACAGAATAACAAAAGGCACTGTTTATCGACCTTGCTCACAATGTTCAGACGAAACTCCAGGAACAGGCAGAGAACGAGCACAGCAGAGAGTTCTCATGGCATAAAAACAGAGTAGTGAGTAAATAAATACATGCAGTGTTGTGCTCAAAAGCAGCATAATGGCTACCAGGCTCATGCTAACTTAAAGATGTCGACAATGTCTCTAGCAAACACGTGACACAGTCACCTGTTGGATAGGAAAATGTGCACACTCTTCATTTTGCACTACAACACCGCAGACCAATGGTGCCACTTCTGTGGCAAAAAGATTGGAACACTACTTATAGCGCTTATTGTGTGCCTTTGCATAGGAAGATAAGCAACCACAGCTGTGACACAGAGTGGAGAGTAATGTCTATACACTGATCTGACAATGGTGAACTTAGTCCATCTTTATCACATATCCAATATCCAGAGAGCTGGCTCTGCTATCTGCTTAATGGAAAATACTATAAAAATTCAGGATCCATGTCCAATCCTTAGCTCGGAGAGCAGCTATTAGCACTTGTGTACATACTGCAAGGCCCGGCACATGTTGTAAGACCCTCATGACCATTCCGAGCCTGCCTCGTACTAGATAGATGCTTCCGCAGTTCAGCCCATACTGAATCACCATATGCCCACAGGCCTCTCATGTACATCCCCAGTCATGCTTCGGGGGCTACCCTGACATAAGAATGCTTTGTTGGTGTCCACGATAGGACAGATAGGCAGAAAGACTCTGGCCTGTTGCTGACACTTAACAGTGGAGTCAGTCTAATTGTTTGTGTTTTTTTAACATCTTTATTTTCAATTTTGCGATGAATCCACACAAATGCACAACTTCAGGCAGCTCAGTATACATGACATTTCATGTGCCCGTTATTCTGTACATACTCATGCACCCTCCCCTTCCCACCACATCCTCCATGGGGACCCCAACACACGCTAACCCCTGTAGCAGCCACCTATTGGGGTAAGTTTTACAGTGTACAGGAGTGCTTTATCAGGGCTCCCTCCAAGACTGTGGCCAATAGTTCTTGCAGCCTTCCTGCCCATTCACAACAGTCCTCCTCTGCCTTATCACCAGTTCTAACTTCTCTTCTTCGGCGATCTTCATCATGACCAAATATAGCGCCAACCCTGCGCACCCCCAGCCATGTGCAGGAAGTCCGCCTCTCCACACCTAGGGCATGCATCCAACCTAGTTCTGTATATGCTGTGTAATCTCCTTGGTGATAGATAAGCACGATGTAGAACATATAAGTGCTCTAATTTAAAACTGTGCATTGCAAAAGACTCCTCACACTAATGCACAGGCCTTTGACTATTCCTCACCTGCCAAAGGGTCCCAAAGGCCTCCCTCCCACCCCCACCATCAAGGCTCCAGGCCTATCCCTTTGCAGCTTTCCATATAGTAGGGAAACCAACCTCCTGGGGAGCCAGTGCCCAGCAGCACCTCTAGTGTGTGTAACTGAACGGGGCTCTGTGGAAATTTAGTCCAAATTTCACTGGCTGTCTTGGTTAGTTTGGCATATTATAAAAACTGCTGGGGTCCACCCTGAACGCACTCTGTGCTCCAACGACCGTAATGCATCTCTCTCCCAGGAACAGGTCCCCTCAGGTCTCTGAGCCGCCATCTTTCCAAGTGGATATCAAAATATCACATTTGCTATGGAAAAAAGGGTTGTGACCACCAAAGCGATAATGTTTCTAGCGATCACAAGGTTTACACAGCCAGATCCGATTGCTGGTTCCCACGTCTCTGCTGCTTGATGCACTATATACGGGTAGCTCTTGTTCAAACGAGTGCCCTCCCTATCTGCATCCCTTGTACCAGATAGTAACTGTCTCCCCCTGTTGGGTCCACCCTCACACCACTGATGCTGTGCCACAATGTAGTATAATTCCATGTCAATCAAGCCTAATCCTCTCTTCATGTCTAGCTTGAGCACCATGAATCCCACTCTGCTCAGTTTACCATCCCAGATGATTCAATCAAGAGGCTGTAAAAATTTTTTTTAACATTGATCGGCCTATGGGGCATTGCATATTCTGTAGGACGTGAGGCATCTCAACAGGAACACCATCTAGGCGGCTGCAATCCTACTGGCAACTGACAATGGTAATTTATTCCAAAAAGGCAATTGAGGCCTCTAGGACAGCGAGTACTATACCCATATTATACTCGACCGTTTCTCAATTGTATGTATCATTTGCATACCCAAATACAGGAAGCTATCTAGCTTCTACATCAAACACAGATTGGGGATGGGATCCACTCCACATCCGGCCCACCTAGCTATGAGAGATAATAAGGATTTGACTACATTCCATTCACCTTGAGTCTCGACAGCCTCACAAATGTCTGCAGCGCATCCAGTAGGAGAGGCACTGCTTGAACTTGTCATTGCAGATTGACCAGGGCGTCCTCAGCATACAGGGAGACTATATGCTCAGTATCTCCCACCTCTATCCTCAATCCCCACAGTGTGCCCCCAGATAGGCCACCAGTGGCTCTATGGCCAGTGCAAACAGGAGGGGAGACAAAGGGCAAACCTGTGAAGACACCCTCTGTATTTGTCAACTATCAGAAACACACCTCCCAGACCGGACCCTGGCGTTAGGTGCTGAGTATAACAGGGCTATCCATTTCAGCGGATTAGTGCTGATTCCCATATGTGACAAAACTGCCCATATGTAGTCCCAACCAATCGTATCAAATGATTTTTCTAAGTTGAGTGCTACCACCACCATCCCTATTTGGTAATCCTGCTCGGACTGCATTATACGTGTAAGTCTGTGGGTATTCATGAGGATACTTCTATCAGAAATAAACCCACACTAGGATTTTGGATTTTGTCTTAAGTTACACTTAAGACAAACTTAAGTTAAACTTAAGTTTAATTTAAGACAAAATCCTAATTTAAGACAAAATCCAAATGTAAGACAAAATCCTAATTTAGGACAAAATCCTAATTTAAGACAAAATCCTAATTTAGGACAACATCCTAATTTAAGACAAAATCCTAATTTAGGACAAAATCCTAACTTAATGACATCTGAGAGGTCATGCACCACCAGGACAATGCAGTTAGCTAAGGGGTAGGACACAAGTCTATGCAGTATCTTCCCATTCTTGTTCACCCATCCGTACGCACGAGCTATGGAGGATCTCCACAGGAGTTTCGCCGATTCAAGTGAGAGTTGCTTGATCTCTTCCCTTAGGAGTGCAAGGTGTCTGTTCTATGGGTGATCCGACCCTTCTGGGGGTGCCCCTCCAGGCGGGCGGCCTCTGCTTCAAGAAGGGCCAGTTGACTGTCTTGGGATCACTGCTGTGCCTTAAGCAGGCTCTTAGCATGGCCTCGGATTGTGGCCTTCCTGGCCTCTCATCGGGTTCCGGGAGAAGAGACTGAGTCTTGGTTGGAGCGGAAATACTGTCCGAGTTCCTCTCCGAACGCCTTCTTAAAGTCCTTGTTTTGGAGGAACCAGGCATTCAGCCTTCAAATGGGGCGACGTGAATCCGAGGAAGCCCCCAAGTACAGGAAGAGAAGGGAATGGTCAGAGATACCGGGGGACAGGATGTCAATCTCTGATACTCCTTGACAGTCAGGGGCCGGCAGGAAGAGCAAGTCTATACGTGCATGGGTATGGTGTGCCACTGACGTGTGTGTATATTGGTATCTCCGAGGGTTCCAAATTCTCCAAATGTCGCAAAGACCCAGGGAAGTCACCCACTCCGTCAGTCGCCTTGCCCAGGAAACCCTACCCTGGGAGGGTGGGCCCGCGGTGTCGGGTGAGGGGGCCATGATAGCGTTGAAGTCACCCATCTATGATCGTCTCACCCAGTGGAAGGGTGGAGATGACCTCTGCAAGCTTTGTGGGATGAGGGAAATGTGGCCGGTGGAACATGTGTGGACATTAAATGTTCATAGGTGGTTTAGAGTCCTTTTTAAAGGCAGGCAAGCGCAACCGCTGCAGGACTTTGGTGCAGTTTTAAACGAGGGATGCAGACAGGACAGCAGGGTTAGAACCAGGTCAGCTGCTGCTTCTCTCCCCTCTGCATTCATGGCTCTTCAGTGTCCTCTCTCGTCTTGAGTCATCAAGATCTGTTTCTATGATGCTGGGGGGTCCCCTAAATACTGAATTTAGGGGTGTTAGGGGCATGTAGGGTAGTAGCCAATGGGCTGCCGACCCTTGGGGACACTACGCCTCCTAAAGGACCACTTCCAGTGGGAAGTGGGAATAACCATGTCCCATAATTCCTATTTATGCCATCACAAAGGGGGCTTCTTCTGAAAAATTGTGTCCCCCTCAGAGGAGCCCACCTTAGGGGAGGTATGAGCCTGAAGGTGGCAATTCAACCCGACTAGCTAATTTTCCCATCAGTTCAGGTGCCAAGAAGGCTCTGGACGGGGGTGGCTTCCTCTCCTGTGGGGGTACCTGGAGTCACATTCCAAAGGCAGTAGCTTCTTTGAAACTCACTGGCTCAAGGAGACTAATCACCCTCTTCACTTGAAATGCTTTTGTTCTGGGTCTCCTGTGAGCAAACCTCAGGAGGTCAGAACAGCATTTTGGGGGGCAGGCTGGCAGACACTAGTCAACAAAGACACCAGAGGCTGGTAGGTTGTCAAGGGGCACCTCAAAGCACCCTCTGAGTGCATGTATTGGTAAATCTAACACTGGTATCACTGTGTAGTGTAGTTCCTATTTTCCCTATAGGCCCTGCGCATTGGAATAACATAAACAGCAGTGTAGACGTAGGACTGCGGTCTTCTAGGTCTCTACTGACTATGTTAGACTTAATTTAGGTTTGCACCAGCTAGCTCAGAGGTCACTGGAAACTTTCTTGACTGAATAGGAAGTGATCAGCTTCCCTGGCTCAGACAAGAAGGGATTCAGCTTCCGACAACCGCATAAACATGACAACTTTGCTCCTCAGAATAAGAGTTAATCTCTAGAGTCGTGTGAAACAATAGACAGCTATTTCACTCAGTCAGTTGTGCAGATTTACTTTCACCAGAATGCAGAGAATAGAGAGACGGGCATTTTCAATAAAATATATTATTTATTGAGCAGTCTTCCTTCTCATGCAAGAGAAATGAATTGCTACAATTGCAAGACTTGTTATTATAAAAAGTGCGTACAGTAAAACGAAATAATACTGTAAAAGCATTGATATGGTTTCTTATCCATAAGATAGTTAAAATGAATAAAATATATACATTCATATATACATTGGCTTTCGACCTCAACTGGTGCTTCTAACTACGCCTACCTCAGTGTACCTGACCTAAGCCTAATACGTGGGAGGGAGTAAGTAAGTAGCAATTTAAGTTAAGTTGGTTTTGCCAAGAGTTTGTTTCAAGAATTCTCTCTAAGGGTTTAGTCAACACCGTACCTCGGGATTAGAATGTAGGAGGTCTGGTATCTCCTCTCAGGACCCGATATCCCAGTCACCCGCAAGGGTTGTCAGGAAATGCCGGAACTGGATTTTCTCGGCAGGAGAAAAGACAGCGTCTTTCTCAGCGCGTCAAGGAGGAGTGGCAGCGTCCTTGGGCTTCTCGCATCTGCTGGGCTCTCTGCAAGGGGACAGCTGTTCTGCTCCAGTATTCACCACCACCGTGTGTTTGCTTAAGGCAACGTTGGTATATTTATACCTGAAAGGTGCAGAGTTTGACGTACGTTTTTGGACATAAGACATCAATAAATATGTCACTAAGAACTGGTCGTTCTTATAGTGCTCGCAGGAGTTCTATTACTAATCAAAACAAGGCAAGCGGGGCTTTCCCAGGTTGCTGGGGGTTTGGTATGTCGAAAGAACTAAGTGTGCTATCTAGGAATCTAAGGAAGTGGCTTCTGCTGTGTCATGGACTGCAGAGGCGAGTTACTGAAATATGGCTCTGATTCTTATGCCATTATGGGGATATGTATTGATTATAGCCGTATAGGGGCATGAGGTCACAATATTGATCGGGGTCCTAGATAAAACACATCAACTGTGGATTTACCAAATGAGATGTTGGATACCAAACATCCCTATCTTCAGAGAAGCCATCATGTAGCTGGGGAACTTGTTTTCACCAGTGTCCAGCATATGGTTTAAAATGGCTTCCCTGGTCACTTGTACTGGCAGTAATAGGACTGACCGGCACAGGGGCATATCTGCTCATGCAGGTATGCCCTCACATGCAATATTCATCACCTTGCCTTAGGGCTGTCAGGCCTGCTGTAGGAGTGACTTACAAATATTACATGCAGTGTTCGGGACATGGCACAATGGGATGGGAACAGCGAAGACTCCGGATCCGGGCAGATCCGCGACTCATGCCCATTCTGCGTGGCCTGAGTCTGTTTGGCCCAACTGTTCAGTGACGTCTCCCCAGTGACCAGGACTCTGAATCCAGCACTGGCCAACCTCTACTGAACACTTCTGCGGCACCTGCATAGTTGATCTGGAGCACCCCCCTCCCACGTGACTAAACCAGTGGAAAGATTTCTGATGTCTAAGGACACCCCTGAGCCTGCAGCCCCCGGGCTTTGGTGGGCTCAACCAGCGGTGCCCCTGTGATCCCCTGCATCTCGGATTGCCTGTGCTTTCATTGGTGTTCTGCGTGTACCCTCTGGTTCAAAGCTTGTGACCTGTTTCCAGAAAGAAGAGACTCCATTGGATTGTATTGGACGCCCAACGCTGTGTTTGCCCCATGCACCCGGCTGCTCCTGTGCTGTATGTTTGGTGCTGCTATCTGTCCCCTTCCCATGCTGGTCCTGGCACCCAAGGATTGGCCCCTACAGCGGTTCTGCTTACCTGCAAGCAGCGTGCCTCAAGGGACCCCCCAGTCTCGATTGGGTGCATATTGGTCTGGACTCCGATTTTGGCCTCAGGTGCAGTGTTGATGCTTGTCTGGCCCTTGCCCACTGCTGACCTTTGGTCCTGAGGGCTCGAGCTGTGGGATGCGTGCTTGCATGATTGGCCGCGGGGCAGTTTTCCCCATGCTGAAGATATTCTGGGTGTCGGTTTTTCAGAGTGAAAAGTGTTTTTCTTCAAATGAGTGCTTACCTTAGATCTTGTTCTTGAGATGGGGTGCAAACAGGATATATTTTTCTGGGGTTGGTCTGGATCTCCTTCTTGAGTCATGTGTCCATTGTTGGTCGGTTTTGTGCGGTAGATGTCTTGCACTCCTCAGTGTGGGCCTGGGGCTGCTTGCCCACACTACCACTAATATGACACTAATATGACTAATACTACCACAGAGCGATACATTCAACCGGAACGCTCATAATCAGGAATAAAATCTCAAAATACATTCAACAAAGGAAACTCCACTCTAGGGTGGCACTTTGCCTCAAAATCATCACACCATACAAGAAAAAACCCATGGGTGGCACTTCCTTCTTTGTTCAAGCAGCCAAACTATGGAACTCTTTACCACCAAACATAAGATCCACGGATAACCACCTTATCTTCAGAAGACTACTCAAAAATTTGCTCTTCCCCACATAATCACCATACCCAAACATAAATATACAGCATATCCCTCTGTGTATTAGTATTTATTTGGACTATAGATGTGTACCTACATATATGTATTGTTTTGTATAAACGTGCATAAAAATTATGTTTTTAAAGATATAGACATTTGTTAGTTCTGCTGTAATACATGTGTGGTACTGTAAATTTGGACCCTGCTGTTCCACAGATATCGAGGTCCAACACTCGTGTTATAAAATACCGTTGTACCATGACGAATTTGGTATCTGCGAACCGGTAATGATTAGGACATCATCCCTGTGCATTTGCGTCATGATTAAATGATGCTAACACCCTCAAATCTTGATTTCCGTCTCGAACCCGCAGACTCCATTTTGTAAACGGCATCCATCTTATGACTTGCCCTCATATAGTCAATTGATTAAAACCGAGTTTGATCTGAAAGGACACGTCCACCGTAGCTGACTTCCCCATGACCTGGCCGAGCTGACTCCACTGCCTCCAGCCAAGCCTTTTTGGGCAGCTCCTCGCCCAGTGGCCGAGCCAGATATCATCAAGGCACAACATGTCATAAACCCTTCACTACATACAGACCCTGTTTTCCATACACACACACACCTGTCCATGATTCTTGTTTATGACCCGTTTTATGATGGGAGGGTGCTCGACCTTATTGGCATTTCATCGATATCTGATGGGAGTTCTGGATCTGGCGGGGTAATCCATCACCAACTGGACATCTGAAATATGTGCTGACCAGCATGACTTCGCTCTTTGTATTATTGTGGAAATATTTGTATTGCCATATCATAAACTTAAGAATTCTTGCCTGCAGCTGTTATTTATGTATATTAGGAGAAGTCTGGTTCTGTAAAAACGAACAGTCTCCTGAGAACTTACGGCCCGTGCTGACGTACTTCTAGGACACATGTTACTTGGTTGCAGCCAATAAAACTCGATCTCTGACTTCAACTAGAAGACTCTGTGTTTCTGTAAGTCCAGAACAGGGAGAACCTAGAGGTCTTCGGGTGTGGTCCCCTGGCACCACTGGGTCTCTAAAAATCCGGCACCTCAGTTGGCGCCCAACTCGAGGCGATATCAAGCGGTGACGGTCCAAGCCAGATGTTCGTGAGGAGCTTCGTGTGAAAATTCCGGAGGACGGCCATCCACTTCAGCGACCCCTGCATCTCGACGTGGTTCCGAAGGTCTTTGCTGCGAGGTTCCCCGCGTCCCGACGGCTACGAAGGACTGCTGCCCTGACTATCGCCCTGTTTTGGACCCAGTGATCCTTGGTAGAGCGAAACGATAGACGAGTCTTCTAGTGACGTCACCGATCTTCAATACTCAGTTAAGTATAAGTGGAGCGTCTCCCAGTTCTTAGTTTGGTTCTTAGTCTTGGTATCCCAGAGATACGGTTTGTATTGGTACTTGCAAGCACCAAAACCGAGGGATTCGTGTATTCACGACAATATCATAATTAGATAATCCCTTGAAGTTTGAAGCTAGACTAGTGAACGAAGATGCCTGGTCTCGGCAGACTTGGAAACTTGTTTTGTCTTGGTTGTAGTAAGGACTCCCGATTAGAGGATTCGTGTCCGGTTCCTCCGATTGGAACTCCAACATATGAGTTATATATAAAGCACGGAGTAGGTCCTATCGCGTATAATGAGGTATGGATAAAATACACCCGCAAGGATGGTGTTTTAAAATGGCCCCAACATGGTAGTTTTGACTCAGAAATATTAGACAACCTCGAGGTCAAATTGTTCAAGAAGAAAGCCCGGCCGGCGATGTTTGACTCTTTTCGCTTATGGCGCAAAGAAGCCAAACAGAAGGAAATAAAATTAGCAAAGAAAAACAAAAGAGGTATGTCGATGGTACAAGCTGCCATCGCATACAGGGATAATGAGGAAGAGCAGGAAAGTGAACAAATGCTCAGAAGCAAGAAACTAGCAATAGATAAATGCTACCCGATGTTACCACATGGGGGACAAGACTCAAAGGGTACATCCGAGAAAGATCCACTAATGTCCCATTTATTGAACTCACCACCCCCATATACATCAAGTGTTGTGGGACCCCCGAGACGTATTGTTATAGCGCGCCCTGGCGCACGAAAAGCAGCTCTTGCACAAGCACCAGCTCCTCTTCAGCTGGTTCCTACTTCTCCGGCGCAGCCTTCTCAAGGGCCGCCGCCTTTGCTCCATACTCCATCTACTTCTACAACTTTGCCTACCGCTCCAACTATTAACTATGATACTACGTCTGCTACTGCCTCAACTTCCTCTGCTGTTGCTTCGATTTCCTCTTTACATCAGCCTGTCTTTTCTGGCGCATCTGCCTCGCTGCAAGCTTCTCCTTCTGTCAGACAGAGAGTGAAAAGTACTGTCACTGGTCTATTCTCGCCTTTCTTCGGGTCGCCTAAAACGACCCCTAAAACAGAACGTAGACAGTTGCGTAGTCAACTACCCGACTACGAGGAAAGAGAAGTGCTGAACGAGTTAGCACGCAAATGGGTTACTGATACTGTAAGGTATGATGTTCAGTCTGTCATGAAAGTCTTCAGTCAGTGGGATTCGTCCACTCAGAGATATGTATTTGAGGAGATGTGCGTGTACCTCTGGGAAGATTTACAAGACAATGACCCAAAACGCAGAATGCAGGAACTAGCCCGCATGCGATTCAAATTTTACGAAGGCATGATTGTAGGTGCCGATGTTGAAAAAGCAATGGATCTGTTGTTATCTTATAGGAGTCAGGGAAACAGCTCTAGATCATTCAATGAGGATGATGTGTCTGGTAGGAAAAAGGCGCGACAGTACCCCATGAGAGAGGTTCCTCCAGTATGGAGGGAAGGTGATGCGAATGCACAACCACCTGTTCCACCGCATTTCCAGCGAGTATGGGTACATGTCCCCTGGAAAAGATCCGAAGTTTTAGCACTCATTACCTGATCCACGTAAAAACCCAGCAGGATATTACAAGGAGTTGTCACAGACTGCCAGCTCATGTATAATGAATTTAGCAGATATAGATATTTTGTTTGGGAATGTTGTTCTGCATCCTTTATGGAGTAAAATTCGTCATGCGGATCATGATCAGGAACTAGGTGACTCATGGGCTAATATTACTGCTACTGATGCTAGACAAATTGGTGGTTCTAAACCTGAGCCCTTAATAGCAGAACTTCCCGGTAGGATCATCGCGTACATGAAAACGTTAATGCCTGAATTACGTGTAAATTGGGACAAGCTATCTGCGTGCAAGCAGAAGAAAGATGAGAACGTGTCTGACTTTTTCACGAGATTTGAGGAGACTTTCACCGATCACAGTGGTCAGGACATGGCTACCGAGGGTGGCCAAAGATTGTTTGTAGACAAATTTGTACTTAATCTGCTTCCTGAACTGTGCAATAAATTGAAAGATTCAGAGAGTGCGAAAATAGGCGCAAAGACGAGCTAGATAAGACAGAGAAAAAGACTAAAGAACTAAAGACTAAAGTTCATCTCCAACAAGCGTATCCGCCTCGCACTCCTAGTCAGCCCAATTATCCGCAACCGCAGCAGTATTCGAGAAACGCGCAAGGGAACGAGTTTTCCCACCAGTGTTCTCCGTATGGCCCGAATCAATGTGCATATTGCAAGGAAGAGGGTAATTTCAAAAGTAATTGTCAAGCTCTTGCGCGACGCTTAAGCGGTGTTTCCGGCGCAAGAGGTAGAGGCGTTCAACAGGCTCCTAGAGGTAGGGGCCGTGGAAATTTCTCCCAGAACACCACTTCTTTTCCGCCCCAGAATTCTATGAATAGCTTTGACCAACAGAATAATGCGTCTTCCTGGTCAGCTCAGTACTATGCAGATGACTATTACGCAGAAAACGAGTATGATGGTAATAGTTGCTAGGACAGCCATGGACAAAGAGAGGGAGTTGTTTCAGTTCCAGTAGATCAGAATAGACCTTATGTCGAGGTGATTACATCCGGAGTGTCGGAGCCATTTCTGCTGGATACTGGTGCTACAAAAGGTTCGATTATGCACTCAAAACTTCCTGGCGCACCTTTGTCTGGCGAAATGAATGTTTCAGTAGGTTTTTCTGGCGCCCCTGTTAGAAACCCGATCTCCAATCCCATGCCCCTTTCTGTTGGCCCATGCGAATTAGAAGCACCCCTCATTCTTACAACAGGTTGTGGCGAAAATTTGTTAGGTTTGGATTTACTGAAGAGATTATATGCGACCTTGTACTGTTCTCCTTCGGGAGTACAACTTACGCTTGGTAAGAGAATGATTTCCCCGATGTATTTGTCAAAAGAAAGAATTCCGACTGAGTTGTCATCTCTTCCAGATGTACTTTGGGCGAATGGTTCTAATGATGTGGGTCATTTGGAGATAGCATCGTATGTCATAACATTAAAAGCTAATGTCAGGTTACCACGCATTCCCCAATATAGAATATCGAACGAATGTGAAAAGGCTTTGTTAGCGATCATTTACGACCTGATCGAGAAAAATGTCATCGAAGAAACAACAGGCAACATTTGTAACAGTCCTGTTTTGCCTGTCTTAAAGCGTACCGATCCTTCACAGCCCCCTGTGTACCGATTTGTGATTGATCTCAGGGAAGTGAATAAGATTGTTGTACCGCAGTTTCCAGTCGTTCCCGACATTACTGCCTTATTGACAATGGTTCCAGCTTCAGCCAATTGGTTTTCGGTGATTTGTCCTGAAGAACGCTTTCTTCAGCATCCCGATCGCCGAGGAGAGCAGAGATATCTTCGGCTTCAATCTAGGAGGACGAAGCTTCCGCTTTAAACACGCTCCTCAGGGCTACTGTGAGAGCCCATCAATATTCAGTCAGGCTCTGAAAACACAACTAGATACGATTATTCTACCTAGTGGCGCGACTCTGATTCAGTGTGTGGATGATCTACTGATCGCTGCAGATACTGAAGAAATTTGCAAGCAAGCCACATTGTCATTGTTGCGTCATTTATGTGACATGAAGCACAAAGTCTCGCTTTCCAAACTACAATTTTGCCGACAAGAAGTAACCTACTTAGGTCACATCTTATCGAAGGAGGGAAGGAGACTGACCCCAGAAAGAATACAGGCAATTGCAGAATTGAGTATCCCAAGGACACAAAGAGAAGTGCGTGCCTTCTTGGGCATTACATCGTACTGTAGACAATGGATACCGAACTTCTCACTGTTGGCCAAACCTTTGCTGGCATTAAAGCGTAAAGACACACCCAATCCTTTGCCTTGGTCTGAAGATTGTCAGGCGAGTTTCCATGAGTTGCGTGAGGCATTATGTTCGGCTCCTGTGTTGGGCAACCCCGACTACAGCAAGCCGTTTACATTATACGTCCATGATGTTATGTTATGTTATGTTATGCGTTTTTATTTGGCGCACAGATGCTCCAGCTAAGGAGCGTCCTGGCGCCCGACAAGGCAGCTGCACAACACAACTAAAACAAAAACAAACATATGTATACAAACTAAGGGAATAAAAAGGTTTTCACCGCGCGGCGAAAGGAAAGCAAATCTCTCATAGCGCGAATCGCCGGGGGCAAGGAGTTCCAAAGGGCAGCCGCACGCACTCGGAACGAGCGTCCTCCGGCTCTACTCCGCTTGAAGCGCGGCACAACGGCCAGTTCAAGGTCTGCAGATCTTAAGGGTCGCGCTGGGATGTAGTTGGCAAGGAGGGCCGTGAGGATCGTTGCTGGGGACCCCTTCAGAATTTTATAGGCGACGCAGAGGACCTTAAACTGGATCCGCTGGGCCACCGGAAGCCAATGCAGTGACCGCAGGGTACTGGAGGTAGGACAGAATCTTGGGAGGCCTACCACCGCTCTAGCTGCGGCGTTCTGAATCCTCTGTAAGCGCCTGATCTCTGCCTGATTCAGACCAGCCAACAAGGAATTCGCATAATCCAGCCTGGAGATGACAGTAGCTTGGATCATGAGTTGCCTGGTGGGGGCATCGAAGAACTTGAGCACAGGACGGAGCCCGCGCAGGATGCCAAAGCAGCATGCTGCCGTGCGTTTGGTATGGCACACAAACGTGAGGGAAGGGTCCAGCCAGACCCCGAGGTTCTTAAGCTCGGCGACTGGGATGGGAGCAGGACCCAGATCCCCCGGCCACCATCTCTCTCCCCACAGCTCCGGCTGTCTGCCAAAAACCATGACCTCGGTCTTACTAGCGTTCAGCTGGAGACAGTTGGACTTCATCCAGCTGGCGACCGCCCGCAGTCCTTGTTGAAACCTGGGGGCATCGACTTCGGCATCCCCGCTGATCGTAACCGCTAGCTGGGTGTCATCGGCGTATGACACCATGGTCATACCCCATTGCCTGACAACCTCAGCTAGCGGCCTTACGTACAGATTAAACAGCGTAGGGCTCAGCGAGGAGCCTTGGGGGACCCCCAGGTTTAACGGATGGAATTTGGACTGATAAGGTGGGACGGTCACGCTAAAGGCCCGGTTGGTTAGAAACGACCGGAACCACTCAAAAGCGGTACCGGTGACACCAGCCTCCTCTAGGCGCTGCAGAAGGATAGGGTGTGGGACGGTGTCAAAGGCAGCGCTTAGATCTAATAACACAAGCGCTGCCGTTTGTCCCGCGTCAAGCACGGAGCGAAGATGCTCCACCATATAAAGCAGAGCCGTCTCCGTGCTATGACCAGCCCTAAACCCATTCTGCGTTGCGTCGAGGATATCTGCGCGGCGAAGATGTTCCGAGAGGACGGCATTTACATGCGCCTCCATAACCTTAGCCGGCCACGGCAAGAGTGAAATCGGCCGATAGCTCTCCGGCTTGCTTCCGTCCAGGCTGGGTTTCTTAAGAATAGGCCGAACCATGGCTCGCTTCCACTTCAGTGGGACCTCGCCAGATGTTAACGACGAGTTGATCAAGGAACATAGCGGTGAGATATCGTGTACCGCTAGGTCCTTGAACACATCAGGGCAAAGTGGATCCTCTGGGGACCCAGACTTCACTCTGCGGGCCAGTGTGTCTAGGCTATCTGATGTTAACATAGGTAAGGAATGTAGTCCCTCAGATGGTAACGGCTTAGAAGATGGATTAGCCGAGGGAGTGACCGAAGGAAAGGCCCGATAGATGGCATTCACCTTTTCCAAGAAAAACTCTGCCAATTTTTCACAATGCTCAACAGAGCTCTGGTGTGTCGTTGTAATTTTTTTGGCAGTGAGGTCTTTCAATACCTTAAAAATAGCCTTAGACGGGTTCGAGCTATTCCTGAATTGTGCAGCATAAAATGCGGCACGAGTTCTACATACCGCCCGATGATACACTTTCACAGTCGACAGATATAGAACTTTCTTCGTGCTGTTATAGGCTTTACGCCAAGCCCGCTCTGCACGCCTGCAAGAGACCTTCAGAGCCCGCAGTGAGTCGTCGTACCAGGGGCTGGCTTTACCAGCTCCAGTTTTACAGGTTACCAAGGGAATAAGGGTGTCCAAAGCCCTGGATACCCAGTTGCAAAACCTGTCATAGACCTGATCAGGCGATCCCAAGATGTCAAACGGGTCAGCCGATAGGAGGTGGAAAAACTCATCCAGCTTAAGTTTGTTCCAGCGTCGTCTTGGAACCGAGCACACCACTGGCTTAGGTTGAATAGCCACAATAGGGCAGTGGATCTGTATCAAATAATGATCAGTCCATGCCAGAGGTGTGTAGCTGGTGACACAGGCTTCCGTAAGATTAGTGAAAAACGGATCAAGGGTATGACCCCCTGAGTGGGTCATACCCCATGAGAAGTAAGGTTGCGCATTATCAGTCTTGACGCAGCACTTTGGGGACAAACAACGCCCATGTGCATATTTCTCCGCGACTCTAGATTCCGTAGCTAAGGCATTACCGAGTTGCTTGAGGGCCACTGCCGCAGCGGCTGTCTGTATTCGACAGTCCACTGGGTTAGTCATGAATAATACCCTGACCGTTATGGTCCCACATGCAGTAGATATTTTACTAAACAGAACGAAGACACAACATCTGACAAGTGCTCGACTGTCCAGCTATGAATTGACACTGCTAGCGAGTCACATTCACATAAAAAGGTGTGATACACTCAACCCCGCTACGTTATTACCTATTCCAGCAAAGACAGATGAGGTCGATAAACATGATTGCTGTTTTAGGACAGAGGAAGCGACAAAAGGGAGAGTAGACTTACAGGACACTCCTCTCTCTGAATGTAATGATAATTTATGGGTTGATGGTTCATGTTTCAAGTTGCCGAATGGTGATACGACTGCAGCATATGCCGTGACGACATTACACACGATTGTAGAGACAGCTCGCATCCCCCAGAATTCTGCACAAGCAGCAGAGTTAGTTGCACTCAGAAGAGCGTGCGTGTTGGCGAAAGGAAAACAAGTGAATGTGTACACTGATAGTCAGTACGCCTTTGGCGTAGCCCACAGTTTTGGAAGATTGTGGCGTGAACGTGGGTTCCTGACGTCGCATGGTGCAAAGATTCAACACGGCCAGCTAGTACACGACCTTCTCGAGTCACTGACCTTGCCCCTACAGGTTGCGATCGTGAAGTACAGCGCGCACAGAAAGATTCAAGATGATGTTGGTCGAGGGAATGCATTTGCCGATGAGGTCGCGAAAGAGACTGCAAGGAACACAATGAGTCGGATGTATGTTGTAGGTCCTGCTAGATGGACCCCTGATGTGGGTATGTGTGAGGACACCATTGAGAGCGTGAAATCTATACAAGCTGACGCGACTGAGAAAGAGGTGAATGAATGTAGAGAAAGCAAGGGTAGATTAGATGCGAATGGTTGTTGGGTCGAACTGTCAGAACATCAGCGATGGATGTTACCTAACGCTTATGTGCTCGCAGTGGTGACGATGGCCCATGGAATGGCACACGTCAGTTTGAAAGGAATATGTAAGTTGTTGGCCCCAGTATGGCAGAATAGTGGTATCCCAAAATGTGCAGAGAATCTGGTCAGAAATTGTATGGTGTGTTTGAAGCACAATCCCGGTAGAGGAACCCCAACCCCAGCTGGTCATTTTGCACCTCCAACGTATCCGTTTGAGGTCTTGCAACTCGACTTCATTCACTTGGAGAGGTGCAATAACCTGAAATATGTCCTTGTTGTCGTTTGCGCCTTCTCCAGGTGGGTAGAAGCGTACCCCCTTAAGGACAACACTGCATTGTCAACTGCCAAAGCCCTTGTCAAGAATTCTTCCCTAGATTCGGCATGCCTAGAATTGTCTGGAGTGATAATGGAAGTGAATTTGTGGGACGAGTAATGAAGAGAGTGTGTGAGTGTCTAGGCATCCGCCAGAAGTTCCATGCTGCAAACCACCCCCAATCAGCAGTTCTGGTAGAGTGCTATAATGGCACGTTAAAATTGAAACTGGCCAAAATCCAAGCCAGCACAGGTCTCAAGTGGCCAGACCCCCTGCCTTTAGCCCTCCTGTCTACCAGGATGATTGTCCATTCTAGACTGGGACTTAGCCCACACGAGATCGTGTTCGGGCGCCCAGCAAATATATGGGGAGTACCGAGGCCAAGAAAGCTCAGTGAGATCGAGTACCCTGCACTGTTTGACTATTTGCACGAACTGACAACTAAACTGCATGCTTTACATCAACAGGTCCACAGCTCCTCTCCACCGGCATCTGATGATCCAGGCCACGCTATCGAACCTGGCTCCTGGATCCTGATTCGCAACTTCAGACGAGCAAAGAACGAGGAGCCTCGCTGGACCGGACCTTTCCAGGTTTTACTGTCCACCCGCTCTGCAGTACGTGTCCACGGAAAGAAACATTGGGTGCACGGCGCCCATTGCAAAAGGGTCCCGTTGCCCCTTCCATACGACCAATGGGTCCAGCAAGGAGTCGCTGACTCCGAGACTGAGTTTATACCACGTTTTGTCCCCTTCAGCGATGCACGACTAAAAGGAACTGGTACCGACAAAGAGAGCGATTGTATTTTGCAAGAATCTGTGCCACCGTCGCTGCAGTTGGACACTACAGAACCTGAAACACTGTTTGAAGATCACACCGTGCCTGGAAAAGAACGATATAATCTGAGGCCAAGACCAAGGAACTGACATACCCGAATTAGTGCGATCTTCCCTTTTCCCATGAACTATTTTTGATTCCACAGCTCTCTCGCCCAGGGAACTAGCTCATTTTTGATTTTCGAACCGCCATCCGGTTCTGCTGCTAGGGCCGCGGTTGAAGTCTGAGGAGTGCAGCCGGGGACCCCTAGGTCAACGGTTCTGGTCAGTCTGAGGGAATCACCCCGGACTGGACAGAGCACACATCTTGGCAGAAGCAACCTCCCACCGCGGGCAGCAACCAGAGGATGGAGTTTCCGAGGGTAGAGAGACCTGCTAGACGCATGAACTTTGAAAAGAAAATATGTATTGTAATGGCAAGAAGACGAACTCTGGTATTGAGCATCTCAATGTTGTGTAGTATAATAATGTTTTTAACTGGCTATGCTCTGTCCATCTTTCGAGTTCCATTCATACACAACACCCAGCTCACACCTCCTCGTACTGCTCCCACACACTCCTTCCATCCACTACCTGAGCACGAGTCTGCCAGAAGACTAGAATTCGTAAACAACTCATTTGTCCAACTCCTCCACCAGCACCAATCTGTGATGAATACTACGAACTGTTGGATATGCGGACTCATGCCACACACTACGGATAAGGGCATCCCTTACTTTGTCCTGCCATTTAGTTACTTCGGTTCTCTGTGGGCTTTCCAGACCATGTTCCTGTTTTCCCTTGAACCATACGTTCGAGGGGAGAACTCAAACAATAAGGCACTAGTGGCAGGAATTCGAAATATGAGTAGAGATATCGACACAGTTAGAGCCACTCCCAAAGATGAGTTTACACCATACAGTAGATGGAACATCACCAAGTATGGGATTTCCCTAAGTGAGAACCAGAAATCAAAGAAATCCTCCCCAGTCTGGGTAGTACCCCACCGTGGTCACTTATGTCTGCAAGGTATTGGCAGGGATCCCAAAGCACAGTTGGGGAAGAGCATATGCACGAAACATATGTGCTTGCCTCCCGAACTTCCCCTCCATTCTTGGCGGCTAAAGGCACCTATTTTGTCTGCCATGACAAAGCCTACACATGGCTGCCCTCTGACTTCTCGGGCACATGTTTTATCTCGTTTCTGCTGCCACCCACCTACACGGCCGGGGCAGATTACCACCGGACAAGGACAGTTAGGGGTGTCGTGAGTCAAGACGACACTGCGGGTCAAGAATTTGGAGACTTCGCAAAGGGTTTTCTGCCATTTTGGGGGCCTATGGTGAACAGCAGGAACATTCGACAATTGATGAGAATAGTTGAGTCCGCCGTAACTGAAACGGCCGGTGTCCTTAGCAACTTGAAAGCTGAGCTTCAGTCGGATCGACTTATGACCCTTCAAAACCGGGTTGCCCTGGATGTCATACTTGCAGACCGTGGTGGTGTATGTAGAGTGATCCAATCTAGTTGCTGCATTTTCATCCCTGATAATGCTCCGACAGTGTACCAGGCCATCTCCAAGTTACACCAAATCTCTGATTCTCTTCACATAGAAAAAGGAAATTGGTCTCTGCTAGGGTGGTTCTGGGAACTGATCTCTGCCTGGGGATGGAAAACTCTGATCTTCATTGGGATGATCTTAGCCGTTCTGTTTATGTTCTGCCTGTTTGTACAGTGCGCTCCTGCAATATGTGGCCTCTGCGCCACTTCATGTGTAAGGAAGCCTGTGTCAAGGGACGAACTGAGCAACAGAATGATGCTACAGCAGCATCTCCGTGAATTCATCAATACAGATTTGGACTCTGACTAGCGTGAGTTATTGCCTAATATGGGGTGCAAAAGGAGGGCTGTGGTACTGTAAATTTGGACCCTGCTGTTCCACAGATATCGAGGTCCAACACTCGTGTTATAAAATACCGTCGTACCATGACGAATTTGGTATCTACGAACCGGTAATGATTAGGACATCATCCCTATGCATTTGCGTCATGATTAAATGATGCTAACACCCTCAAATCTTGATTTCCGTCTCGAACCCGCAGACTCCATTTTGTAAACGGCATCCATCTTATGACTTGCCCTCATATAGTCAATTGATTAAAGCCGAGTTTGATCTGAAAGGACACGTCCACCGTAGCTGACTTCCCCATGACCTGGCCGAGCTGACTCCACTGCCTCCAGCCAAGCCTGTTTGGGCAGCTCCTCGCCCAGTGGCCGAGCCAGATATCATCAAGGCACAACATGTCATAAACCCTTCACTACATACAGACCCTGTTTTCCATACACACACACACCTGTCCATGATTCTTGTTTATGACCCATTTTATGATGGGAGGGTGCTCGACCTTATTGGCATTTCATCGATATCTGATGGGAGTTCTGGATCTGGCGGGGTAATCCATCACCAATTGGACATCTGAAATATGTGCTGACCAGCATGACTTCGCTCTTTGTATTATTGTGGAAATATTTGTATTGCCATATCATAAACTTAAGAATTCTCGCCTGCAGCTGTTATTTATGTATATAAGGAGAAGTCTGGTTCTGTAAAAACGAACAGTCTCCTGAGAACTTACGGCCCGTGCTGTCGTACTTCTAGGACACATGTTACTTGGTTGCAGCCAATAAAACTCGATCTCTGACTTCAACTAGAAGACTCTGTGTTTCTGTAAGTCAGAACAGGGAGAACCTAGAGGTCTTCGGGTGTGGTCCCCTGGCACCACCGGGTCTCTAAAAACCCGGCACCTCACATGTCACTTACAATTACATTACTCTATGTTTTTTTTAAACTTTCTTTTTCAAATTTATATTGTTACAGTTACAAAAAAAAACCCCAATTGGCATCAGAACCACATTTATACACATCGACTGTCTCATTAAGGCACTTTTGTTTGGATATAGGTTTCACCGAGATACACGTAAACCCATGAGGCATAGCAGTGTAACATACATATAAAAAGGTATCATTGTGAGGGAATGACCAGACCCTGCATGATACCAGCTATAACTCAGGAGACTTCCCTAGCCTCCACGTCCATCCCCGATCCTTGCAGCGAAAATAATTCGCCACTCGTCCCTTCTGAATCGCTTTGGGAAGTTTGCCCCCTTACTCCCAATCCTGTAATACACATGGCTCGCCAAGCAAGTAGGTCCTCCTGTAATTTCTCATCTCTCCGGCTGTGCTGCATATGTGTTTCTTCGGCTAGGGACCATTCTTGTATGTCTCTAAGCCATGTTTGTATCTCTGGAGCCCTTTGTCCCATCCAAGGGATAGCCACCCTGCGCCTAGCAAGCACCAACCTCAATTGCAATAATCTATAGGACAGCTTTCGTTTCTTTGGCCTAGGGACCCGCGCCAGCAGGCAGTGCAAAAGTGTCAGTGTGATGCGAAGGATCGTAGTGGCAGATATGTGATCTACAACGCTCGCCCAAAAGCACTTGATTACCGGGCAGTCCCAAGCCAAGTGCAGGAAACCCGCCCCCTTTGCGCTGCATCTGGGACAATTATCCCCCCTGTCTGCGGAATAACGCTTCAATAAGATCGGAGTAAGGTAGGTGCGGTGTAGGAAGTTAAAATGCATTAATTTAAAACGTGTGTTACAAGAGACCTTCCGTGTTAGAGCCCCTATGCGCATACGCTGCCCCTGGTCCAGTGGCGTACCCAAATCCACTTCCCAGGCCGTCCAGGCCGGTGGCACCGGCGGGACCGAGTCCCGTCACATAGCTGCATATAGTAGTAAATAAGCCTGCGTCCTCTGCCACAGGACAGAAGAATATTCAAGGTGTGAATCATGGGGGGCGCCTCCGGATACTGAGCCCAAATTGACCGCACTACATCGCGCAGACCCTGATAGTGTAGATACTGCCCTCTCCCAAGGCCGAAGGCCTCTTCCACTTTTTCATAAGTTAGAAAGGTTTCGGTGGGGTATAGGTCGGCCAGGGATTCAGAGTCCCCCTCCAGCCAGGCACGGAAGGACACATGTTGTTCCAATGTCACAATGGGTGCCATGATCCAGATCGACAGGTCCCTGTGGAAGGGCGGTGTTCGCAGGACTCTCTCTATGAATCGGTGCCAGACGCTCGCTGTGTACCTCACGATGTAGGGCAAAGTCTCACTCACCCCTCTGCCCCACATCAAAGCCACCCATAACTCCTGTACTGTCATTCTACCCGCCAATAGTTGCCTCTCCCAAATGTTTGCATCCGCGAACCATCTGGCCGACGGTTGCAGCTGCGCAGCATAATAATATAAATCAAAGCGCGGGGCCTCTAGGCCTCCCTCCTCATAGGAGTGCACCATTGTATGAAGAGCATGTTCAGAGTCCGAAAGACCCGAGGGGGAAGAGGACACAACGTACTCTGGAGGACGTAAAGTGTCCTAGGCAGTATTACCATCTTGGCGACGGCCAGCCGACCCATGAGAGATAGCGGCAGGGTGTTCCAGAAGGACACTGATTGCTGCAGGGACTTTATCACCGGATCAATATTGCGGGCCAGTAATTGTGCTTCCGTTGAGGCCACTTGAATACCCAAATAACGAAAGCTCTCCCATTCCCATCGCAGCCCGAGCTCCAGCAAGTCCTCCTGGGGCGCCAACTCAAAACCCAACAACGGGAAGATCAGGGACTTTTGTCTATTAAGTCTCAGTCCCGACGCTTCGCAGAACCTGTCTAGTTGATATAACAATAGTGGCAGCACCTCTCTTGGGGTTCTCAGATAAAACAAGGCATCATCTGCATACAGTGAGATAACATTACAAGTATCTCCCACACTGCGACAGCTCAGAGCGGACTCAAACTGCAAAAGGCTCTATAGCCTAGGCAAAGAGTAGTGGCGAGAGGGGACACCCCTGTCGTGTACTCCGTCCCAATTGCCACTCCTCCGACCGCGCTGTTCCAAGTCGTACTCTATGCCGAGGGGATTTATATAGGATACGGATCCAACGGCAAAAATTGGGGGCCAAACCCATCACTCGGAGGGCCTCTTGCAAATATCCCCAATCAACTGTATCAACCGCCTTGGCGAGTTCAATGGATACCAGTAACGTCTGTTCTGCCGTCCCCTGGACCTTGTGTGTGATGTAATTCAAGCGCCGTAGGTTCATGGCGGTGTTATGCAGAGGAATAAAGCCGCATTGGTCCGGATGGACCAAGTGCGCCATATGCGGTGCCAGACGGGTGGCCAATAGCTTGGTCAAAATTTTCACATCTGTATTGATCATAGTGATCGGGTGATATGAAGAAGGGACGAGTTTGTCCCCCCCCTGGTTTAAGGATCATGCAAATTTACCCCCTTGTCATGCTCTGTGGGAGAGATTCGCTCTCAAATGCCTCAAAAAATACATTTAAGAGGAGACGAGACAGTGTTCCGCCGAACTCTTGATAAAATTCCGGCGGGAACCCATCCCTCCCCGGTGACTTTGCGCGCGACAGGCGAGCCAGAGCTGCCCGCACCTCACCCAACGTTAGTGCCACATCTAGGTCCTCCCGATCCGCCTCAGCGAGGGATGGCAGGGTCAGTCCCTGTAGATAAGGGAGATAAGAAGCTTCGGATATGTCTGCAGTATATACTTGTTGGAGGTGGGATCCGAGCACTTCAAGGATGGCACATTCCAAATGAACTATGTTCCCATTTGAGTCTCGCAAAGCTACAATGTGTTCCGGGGTTTGCTCTTTCCAAAGGATCCAAGCCAAAAGCCGCACGACTTGTCTCCCTCCCTATGGAGACGCTGCCTATATTGGCCCAGGGTATACTTGTCGAGCCGGTCAAGAATAACATGCACCCGAACTCGGGCAGACTGCTCCTCATCCCTCTGCAGGTCGTCAGGAGCCGCCGTAGCCTGGATATTTAAAAGAGTATCTTCCGCCATCTGGAGGTCCTGTAGAAGCTGCTTCCGGACTCCATAAGTGAGTCTCATGCAGGCTCCTCTCACCACCGCTTTTAGGGCCTCCCATCTGGTGGCCAGCGAGAGGTCCCCCTCCTCCCAATTAAGGTCCACATAGTCCCCGAGAGCCGTCTCTACATGTGCCCTCCCTACCTGGTCATGGAGAATATCCACCGGGAGTCTCCAAGTTCGAGGGCGGGAAACCGGGGCTCCTCAGCGTACCATGCATGCTACCGGGAAGTGATCTGATAAAAAGCGAGCCTGGTGGGTAACCACTATGGACAAATTAAGCTCGGCATTCGCAACAAAGACCCTATCCAGGCGACTGTATGAGTTATGAGTGGGGGAATAACAGGTATACACTTTCTGCGTCTGGTTGGTCTGATGCCAAATATCCACTGCTCCTATATTTTCCATAACCTCTTTAAGCTGGGCCATCATACGGGGCTTTGTATCCTCTCGGGGCGGGACCTCTCTAGGACCGGGTCAAGAACACAATTAAAATCCCCCACCCAAAGGACTGGGGCCCCCAGATCATGAATCAGGACGTCTTAGAGGGCCCGAAAGAACACCGGGTCATCCACGTTAGGTGCATATGTATTCAATATGATAATGTTCCTACCATTTAATTTTTCCTTGAGAAGCAGGTATCTGCCTTGTATGTCCGCTTCTACATATTGGACTGCAAACGGGACCACAGGCGCCACCCAAACCAACACCCCTCTAGCATACGTGGAAAAAGAGGAGTGGAATACCTGACCCCACCACTTCTTTCCCAATTTCTGTGCTCCCTCATCCGTAAGATGGGTCTCTTGGAGGCATGCAATTGAGACCCTGTGCCTTCGAAGAAAGGAAAGGACTCTATACCTTTTAGTGCATGTGCCTAGCCCTCTCACATTCCAGCTCATAAACTTATACCCCATGTCTGATGATGTAGCCCGCCTCCCCACAGAACGCTAACCCCGGTGTCCCTCCAATCCTGTGCCCGAAGTGTAATACATGCGATGCCTAAAACATTCTGCTTCAACAACCCTTGCCAGACTCTCCCCACACCCTCGAGCAATATACTTGCACAACACAACTTGCTGATATGCCCTTCCCATGCTGGTACCAGGACGTGCACAGCCACCCCATTCGCCCAACAGGGCTAAACCTCCCAACAGATAAAGGGAAACTCCCCACCCACCACCAAGCTCCCAGCAAGACCCGCTATCACATCATTAATACAGGGCTCAGGCCATTACAGTTAAGGATCCCACAGTTTGTCCAACCCTTCACTCTTTAATGAGCAGCAACATCCCTTCAAACAATACACTGAGTGTAGTCTCCCTTTTGGGAGCGGCCCCAGCGTGGCCGGCCACCAGGCCCGAAATCCAACAAACCATACATGATCACATCCGCTCCTCATGACAGGGACTCCGATGTCCACTCCTGAGCCCCTGCTGTCTCTGGAATCGTAGTACTGGTGGGTGAAATAATATCTGTGGTGGGCTGCAGTGTATCTGTAACCAGTACTTCTCCCGGCGGGGGAGTCTTTGATGTCGGCAAGAGGTCAGACCCCGTCAGATCCAGGCGGAGGGCACCATCCTCGCCCACCGCGACTCGCCGTCCCGCTTCTCACTCAGCCGTGTTTGATCGACGTCGTCGCCTGCTAGTGCGTCTTCTCCACGGTTGTGTCCCCCATGTGCTTCGGTTACCTCCCCTTTCTCCTGGAGGAAGGGCATCCCCCCTGATCTCAAGGCACTCCCAGACTTCCTCCGGGGCTTCGATGAAGTGCGCCTTCCCCTGGGAGATAAACTTAAGCTTAGCCGGGTAGAGAAGCATATACTGCAGGTTTAACTCCTGGAGCTTCTGTTTAACTGTCAGGAAGGACTTCCGCTGTTCTTGGACCAGGTGGGTGTAATCTGGAAAGATGGAGACCCTTGCATTTTCAAATGTCAAATCTGCAGTCTCCCTCGCCGCTCTAAGGATGCAGTCCCTGTCTCGATAGTTGAGGATCTTAGCAATGAGGGCCCGTGGTTGAGCTCCGGATCCGGCGACAGAACCAACGCTCTATGGGCCCGTTCAATCACAAAGACTTCCGACAGACCCGCAGGGCACAGTGTAGTACGAATCCAGTGCTCCAGGAAGCGTTCTGCGTTGTCTGCCTCCGCCCGTTCCGGAATACCAAGAACTCTGATGTTACTGCGGCGTGCTCTCCCTTCCGCATCCTCTGCTCTCTGCTCCAGCGCACTCGTTGTGGCAGTGAGTTGCGAGACTGTTTGTTTGAGGGACGCCACCTCTCCTTGCAACTGGACAATTTTCCCCTCCGCATCAGAAACCTTATCGGCCACTTTCCTCAGGTCTGTCCGTAACAAGTTCACGGATACAGTTTCAATTTGACGTTCCAGGGCAGAATAGGAGCCCTGAATCGCCTTTAGCATCTCCGCCCGGGAGGGCTCTTCGGGAGTCGCATCCCCCTCGTCCTGCCCCGACTGGCACATGATCCTCCTCTTAGAGGAGAATCTCTCAGTAGTATATTGCGTAATGGTGTTTGGCTGCGAGGCCTGGGGAGTTTTATCTTTATGCATTGCAGACATCGAATGGATTCACCCTATGGCCCCTTAATGGCAAACTCCTAACAGACCCACGCCAAGGCCCTTGTGGAGGAGGTGATGTACGATCTATTCTCCAGTCACTGAATCACACACTGTCCACAGTGGTCATCTCATGTTGCATGGGCCCTTCTCGGCGCGCCATCTGTGGGCCCAATACCAATGCCACGTCCGGGGCCATTTAGGGAAGTCACACAGTTGAGTAGGGGCCGCGTCTACTGTTCAGGACGGGCACGTCAGGGCCGTCAACTAATATCAGGGCCACTGTCTCTCCCCCGCCACTCAGACCGGCTGGCGCGCGGTCGGCGGAGTCCCTACAAATCAGGCCACGAGGTCTGACACTCACATCTCCACCGGGCCCCTCCAAGAGTCACACGCCGTAGGCCAGCTGCAATCCCCTGGGTCCCAAACCGGTGGCTCCAATCCGGGTGTCCCCTTGCAGGATAGTTCCACAGCGAAACTCGTCAGCCGGCCAGGGCCCAGAGGACCCCCAGTGGACCTCAGATGTCCGCTGGGGTCCTTTCACCGTCTCTGGAGGTCTCCCGGGCCGACCTTCCATGCCACCCGGCTCCCAGGGCCTCCCTCGCCTTTACAGCACCGGTAGCAGTAGGCCGCAGCCAGACACGCAGGATAACAGGCCTCCGGGGCTCCTGATGCCGCAGTGAGTTCTCTCCGCCCGATCGCTGCTCCTCCCCCGCAGCACAGGAGGCACCCCCAACCCCTAATTCGTCGCCAGATATCCTGCAGCCCACCGATCTCCAAAGCAGATGGGAGGCCCTCGATGGCAGTGGGCGCCTCCCAAGGCGGGATACTCCTTCAAGGGCAGGGCAGCGGAGCACCAAGCTCGCACACCGGGCGCCCCGGCTCCGCACAGACACCTTCACCGGATCCCTCAGTGATGGCCAGCCGGCAGCAGGCTTCACCCTCCACGCAGGTGCCCCAGCTGGCAGGGGGCCCCGCACCGTCGCCGAGTCTCTCCATGTCTCGGAGGGTCCCGATGGCAGTGGGTCCTCTGTTGTCAGGGAACCCCAGTCTCGGGGAGGTAGGCCGCAGACCCCGGCCTCGATTTATCGCGGCCTCGCCTCGGCACAGCCCCGGCCGTCGCCTCCGCCCCGGCACAGCCCCGGCCGTCGCCTCCGCCCCCTGGTCCGCTAACAGCCCCAAAGTGGGTCAGGATGTGCCCCTCGACAGTCCGGGCTCGTGGACACCGTTTTTCACTGCCCAAGAGTCCTGAAAGGATGATTGCAATAGGATTTTTGTGGCGGCTTGCTGGGAGCCGACAGAGTTTTCGTCCTGTCGGCCATGTTGCTTGGCCACGCCCCCCATTGTTTGGTAACACTAGGATAGGGGCGCCAAGGAGGCAAGACTGAGTACATCTTATCTTGGTGTATGCTGCGTGTGGGTTGGAGGTGGACAGGAAACTGGAAAAGTATGTGAAGGCAGGTCAGGTTTTATTGTTTTCATGCTTAATGCTTGATGTGTTGCTACGATTGGTAATACATGTTGTCTAAACCAACCCCACCTCCCCCCTTATGTTCCCTTTTACACAGGTCTACTAAATTCCCCAGAACAGATCAACTAGAGCATTTCTACCTCCCCTGGTAATTTATACTAACTATCTTAATACCAGGTGGTAGTGCACAAATTCCACTATTTTCTTTAATGGTCCTGAAGAAGTGCCAATTGGCCCGTTAGGGGCAAGACCAGGCACGAAACATGTCGACCTTCCACACATAGATCGCCCCCTAGGAACATTACCTTCCACACAGGGGCGCACACTTGGTTTTTAATTAGGATAGAGCTACCTTTTTGTTAAAATTTGTTTCTAGAGGACTGTTCTACACCTATTTTATCCATTTTCATCTCACTGTGCACTATCCAGCCCCCACACCCGCATGCACTTTACGGCTTCTTCTTCAAAAGATTCCCGACAAAGAGCCCCGGTTTGGGGAGTGCCGGCCTGACGATTGGCAACCGCTATATGATGAAGCATGACACCTTTCGAGGTATGTGAGGGCATCACGAAGAAAGACCTTTCTTTCCTACACATTCACACAGGAACTGCACACCTTCTCTATATTCCTCTTTCTAAAAGTGCCACTTCTAAAACAGTAAGGTTAAATCCAGCTTCACCAGTAAGGAGGATTTATCATTACCAATCCAAAAATATAAAACATGAAAAAGCTACTCCTCTCTGACCAGGAATTACCATGTAAATAGGTATAAGGGAATGCCTGGTGCTAACCCATGAGAGGGGTAGGCCTCACAGTACTAAAAAACAAATGAGGCTATTTGTCACTACTAGGACATGCAAAACATAACAGTACATGTCCTACCTTTACTTACATAGCACCCTGCCCTTAGACCTACCTAGGGCCTACCTTAGGGGTGACATATATATTAAAAGTGGAGTTTAAGGCTTGGCAAGTAGTTTTAAATGGCAAGTCGAAGTGGCAGTAAACTGCCCACGCAGGCACTGCAGTGGCAGGCCTGAGACAGGGTTAAAGGGCTACTTCTGTGGGTTTTCACAATCAGTGCTACAGCCCACTAGTAGCATTTAAGAAACTTACAGATAATTTAAATATGTCATTCAGGTATACACCAATTACAGACATTTAGGGAAGAAGCACATGCATGTTAGCACTGATAAGCAGTGGTAAAGTGCTCAGAGTCTTATGGCCAACAAAAAGATACAGCAAAACGTGGAGGTTAAAAGGAAATAGATTGGGAGAAGACCATCCTAAGGATTTCAGGTCTAACACGTGTGCCCCGCAGGGGGAGTTCTACACATTCTCTAAGGAGTTTTCTTCCCTAGGGAGGAAACCCTAGATAGATCATCAACACTGGAGTGGTCTACACCCAGAAGTGCATACCCTGCAAGGAAATGGACCACCTCAACAGTTTTGGATTCTCACCCCTCATTTGCATGAGCCACCGGAGAGGCCTGTGGTCAGTCTGAACAAGGAAGGGTGTGCAAAACAGGTTTGGCCTCAGCTTATTCAGTGCCCAAACCACAGCCAAAGCTTCTCTCCCAATAGTACTTCACCTTTGTTTCCTGGGCAGTCATATCCTGAAGATGGAGGCTACAGGTTGGTCTAGGCCCTCCACATTAAGTTGAAATAATACCACCCCTATGCCATGCTCTGAGGCATCCGTCTGAATGATAAACTCCTTAAAGAAGTCAGTAGCCCTGAGCACAGGAGCTGTGCACATGTCTTGCTTCAGGGTACGGTACAAAATCTAGGGGAAGTTATAGATGAAGGTCTCTTTATGGAAAAGCAAGTGAACTGAATCACTGGGACCTGCTTCGCACGGATTCACTTCCTCAGCAAGTTATACCAACTGCTTGATCTCCCAGCCAGATCATTGATCCTCAGAGGTGTAATTTTAAGTATGCTGGACTATAGTAATGCCCTTTCCTATGAGCTCCCAGTTTCTTATGGAAGAACTCATCCAGATAATCCCAGCAAACATTAAATAGACCTTGACACCTCACTCCTTTGCTACAAATGCCCTTAGAGATCTTCATTGGCTGCCTATCAAACAGAGAATTATATTCAAACCAATCTGTATTGTACATAAGGCACTACACAATAAAGGACCAAAACCTTTACAAGCCAAGATAATAAAATACACTCCTGGCAGGCTCCTTTCGATCAGCCACATGCAACTATGTCCAAGAATACAGATTTTAAAAAGTTTGACAGGGAAGACGTGCTTTTACTGCAAAAGCAGCTCAGATTTGGAATAAACTGTCAGCTCCATTAAGACTTCACTCTGACCTGCTACAGTTCAGAAGGTCTTTGAAAACCTGGCTTTTCTCACATTAATAGTCAGTTTCAGTTTTATTTCAGATTCTCTCCAGGAGATTTCTGCACATAGTGGCCTAGTTAGTGCCAGGAAACTATTTTTGGTCACAGTATTCTTTACAAATGTCAAATACAATGCAATACGGGGAGTCAAATGCAGTTTGGCATGTCTCTGTCCAGATCACATTCTTGTGTGCTTTTTAGAAGTCAGCTCAGTCAAGGAGGCAATAATGGTGCCATAACCCTTGTCCGCAGTGACGCCTAAGAATGCTCTGACCTCAGTCTGGGTTTTGGGGGACAGCCACGTCTTGATGGTGTCTACCTTCGACTGGAGGGGTTGCACCTTCCCCATGCCCACCAGGTGTCCCAAGGACACCACAGACCCCTGCCCTATCCAACACATAATTGCCTTAATTGCCAGGTCTGTCTGTTACAGAGCCTGAAGCACTTCCTGGAGGCGAAAAAGGTGGGCCGTCTGACTTCTACTGAAGACAGCTATGTCATCCAGATAGGCAGCACAGAAGGCCTCCATAGCTGCATGGACTAGTCCACAAGCCTCTGGAAGGATACAGGGGCATTCATTAATCCAAAGGGCATCACTCTAAACTGATAGTGGCCCTCTGGAGTGGAGAAGGCTGATGTCTCCATCTGCCAGTACTCTGACGTAAGATGTAAGTACTGGGCAGCCCCTAACTAGTCAATCAGCTCATCCCTGAGGATGGGGTGAGCATCTGCTTTTGTCACTGATTTTAGCCCTCTATAATCCACACAGAAACTCACTTCAGGCGTGGTGCCCACTGGGGCAGGTTTTGGTACCTGAGCCACCAGACTGGATCAGAGTCTACTGGAGGGTTATATCACCCCCAACTCCCGCATTTTAGATACTTCAGCCTTAATGCTGGACCTCACCTTATGTGACGACCTGTAGAATTTATTCTGTAAAGGGAGGTTTTACCCTGTGTCCACATCATGGGCACACAGGTGGGTAGTGCCAGGGATAAGGGAGAACAAAGAGGAGTACTGTCTCAACACTTGGTGGCAGTCTCTCTCAGTTGTTCAAGAGTTGGAGTGGGGGAAAGGATTACTCCTTCCACAGACCAATCTTTCTTCTCACAGGCTAAGAGGTCAGGGAGAGGTTCACTCTCCTGTTCCTCCTCGCCATCTGTCATCAGCAGTATGGTGAACTCAGACCTCTCAAAGTGGGGTTTGAGGCGAATGACATGCAGCACCTAGTGGGGTCGCCTAGGAATCTTGAGATTCACAAGGTAGATGGTCTCCTCTTTTTTCTAAATCAAATCATATGGGCCAGTGCAGCAATCCTGGAGAGCCCTGGGCTCTACTGGCTCCAATACTGACACCTTCTGACCAGCTGGCAATCCGCAGTGGTAGAATTTCTTTTGTCAAACTATTTTTATAAATTTTCTTAAGGCACAGTATCAGACTTGCACAGTACATTTGGCAGAAGTCAATTGAATAAACAGGACAAGTTGAGTTACACAGTTGCATATAAACAAGACTTCACTAGTGTCATAAGCAAATATAAAAGTCTTAGAACAAAATTTTCACAATTCGGTGCTGTAGTAGTGCCATTAAATCCCCCCCACCTCCCTCCAAAAACAAAACCGAAACCTAGAGTAACAAAAGGAAAAAATAAACCTGAAACACTTAGACCATGTGTGGGAATGTATGACAAAGGTTGTACGGCTAGTGGATGCCAAATACTAGAAATACATATGGCATATTGAGGGGAAAAAAGTCGAGGCAGTTGCATCCTATAAATATCTTGGTTTCAAGGTAGAACAAAAACTGAGCTATAAATCACAGCTCGCCAAAATGAGGCTAAAATCCCAAAACCTTATGTATGGTTTCAATGTATTAAAAAATAAATTAAGCTGCCCATCATACGGTAACCTATTAACAGTCATGCATGCACAGTTAATGCCAACAGTAACCTATGGCTCTGAAATAATGAAAGGACGTGAAATCCCTGCCTTAAACAAAATACAAACAAAAGTTTATAAAAAAGTTTTCCACATTCAACAAAGCACATCGCCAGCTCAGGTGCGGCTAGAGTTTGGCCTGCTATATCAGGTGTTTCGGAGCAAAGGCGCCTTCATTAAACTATGCTGGAGGTTGTGTGCTTCTGAAAGCGGGACCATAGACCAACTATGCTTGAAACAAACAGACGGACAAAAAGAAAAGAA
The DNA here is from genome assembly GCF_964263255.1 of Lissotriton vulgaris. NCBI lineage: Eukaryota > Metazoa > Chordata > Amphibia > Caudata > Salamandridae > Lissotriton > Lissotriton vulgaris. The sequence continues at coordinate 589,175,585 of NC_141687.1, forward strand.
AACACAAGGATCCTGGGGTAGTTATTTAAACAAGGTTATAGAGGACCTGTCTGCTCAAGACATTTGGAACTCTCAACATGGGGAATAAAGCCTTCAATTAACTAATCAACTCTACAATAAAAGTTTTGTCTCACTCAACGGATGAGAATACCTTACTTCAAAGACGGCATGCCTGGACGGTGATCAGCTCATATGGGATAAGGAAGCCTCAGGAATATTTATCAGCCTATTTCTCACTTACCCTAAAACATAAATTTATGAGACTGTGTCTTGGCATGTGGGAAACAAAGACCAAATCCCTCTATGGAAAGATCAAAGGGAAAATCTGAGACTGTAGATTATGCGGATACAAATATGAATCTATTCAACACATTTTTTGTGCATGTCCAAAGTTACTAAAAGAACTGAAGTCACTACCACTACTTTTTAATTTATTTAAGTGTTTTACAAAGCGCGAACTTGACCCGTGAGGGTATCAGAGCGCTTTACGAAGTTTACAGAAGAGAACAAACAAAAAGGCATATATGTACAGGAGTATACAATTTTTTTTGGAGAGGGGCAGTGGTGCTTGACCCATGGGGAGTAAAAGGAACACAAGTGGATGATTACGTTAACAGTTAGAGAACGTAAAAAAACCCACGAGTCTTGGTGGAGTGAATAGGTGAACTGCGGCAAAGGCGGTAGTCTTAGATTAGTCAGGCACAGTGTAGTGGTTGACGGCAGAGCTTAGATAAGGAATTTACCCATGAGGAAAGTTTTGGCCTCTTTTTTGAAGCATGCCAAAGAAGGGATTCTTCGGATGGCAGGTGGGAGAGAGTTACAAATTTTTCGAGCGGCCCCAGAGAAAGCCAGTAAGTAGTCTAACGGCCGCGTTGAGGCAAGCTTTTAAGGGTGCCAGGGAGATTTTGGGTAAACCGGAGAGGGTGGAACAGCCATATTCCAGCCTAGAGATGACTAGTGCTTGGACTGCCATTTTTAGGTCAGGAACGTCGATGAATGGTTTCAGCTTCCTTAGGTAGCTCAGATGGAACCTGGCTGATTTAGCCATCGAGTTGATGTGGTCCCGCATGTTCAGGTTGCTGTCGAGGATTATACCCAGGGATTTGGCCGAGTCCACGATGGTCGGCGGGCCGTTTAGGGCTGTGATGGCCATGATCCACCTCTGAATCTCAGGGTTGGCTTTTGTAGGGGCGATTAGGAGGAATTCAGTTGTCTTTGCTTTGAGTTTGAGTTGTTAGAGGCGAGCCATTGTACGGTCAGTTTCAGGGCCTCATTCAGGGAGAGGATCTCCTCGAGCAAAGAGATTTTAAATATATATTTGGGTGTCGTCCGGGTACGTATGGTAGGAGATGTTAGCAGTGTGAAGAACTTTGGTAAGCGGCTCTAGGTAAAGATTAAAGAGGGTGGGGACAGGGTTGAGGCTTGAGGGACTCCAACCGTGACTGGGGTGGGAGCTGATAGTTCGCCGTTAATTAAGAATCTCTGTGAACGGTTGTGGAAGGACCTAAACCATTCTAAAACAGAGCCATCCAAACCCATCCTAAGTTTGAGGTGTTCAAGTAGATTTTCGTGGTTGCCCGTGTTGACGGCCGAGGATAGATCTAGGAGGATAAGAAGGCAGGTTTTGCCTTGGTCTAGGGCTTGGTGGGCATCGTCCATGATGTGGAGCATGGTAGTTTCAGTGCTGTGCCCTGATCTGAATCCAGATTGGAAGTCATCAAGTAGGTGGAAGTTGTTGATGTGTTGACTTAGTTGCTGTTGTACACTCTTCTCTAACACTTTGGCTAATAGAGGGATGTTGGAGATAGGTTTGAAGTTGTCAGGGAAGGCAGGATCCAGCAATGTTTTTTTAGGTCTCGCCTGGCGACGCAGCGCGAAATCCCTGTCGCCTGCGAGATCTATTGTCATTGTATTGCCTCGGAAGGGAGACATGAGATGGGCACGTGCAGAGCGAATGGAGGTCGTGAACACGCGTGATGTGCACACCTCCTGTCCCCCTCCATCCACGCAAGCCAGCTGCAAGCAGTAACTGCGCTAACCACAAGACGCAGCGCGAAAGCATAGACCATAATAGCACCCACTCAAGAGTCCATTCATAAGCACTTAAAAAAGGATGGCGGCCTCTCCCAACTCAAGCTCTATGAAAGTGTTAAAGGCCGTCACGCTATCACCCCCCTCCCCCCGGGACAGGATAAAACACTTCAGGGCCTACAGTTCAAACCAGGCAGCTCTTAGAGGCAGTCGGGCTATCACTCCCCCCTGCAACAGGATAAACGATCTGTGACATAGCACGCTCTCACCTGCGAAACTCCAGCAGAGTTCTACGTGTCCTCCACCAACAAACACACACGCACCAGCCGCACCCAGCCAGTGCACGCATACTTGTCCCCGTCAATGCGCGCATGGCGTGCTTTCGCTTTGCCTTCCTCGGCGTTTCAGCCCACGCTCAGGTTCTCCCGCCCGCTGTGGCCCCCTCTCTTCCTCCCTCACAGCTCTCTCCCCTCCTCTCCCTGCCTCCTCTTCGACCCCCTCTTGTCTTCCTCCCTGCCCTTTTTAGGGCTCGCCTGCTGATGCGCTTCTGCGCATCGCTGGCGAAGCTCTATTACGGCTTATCCAGTGTTGATCCACCACTGGCGATTCCACTGGCGATTTCTTCAAGTGCATGTGCTTTTTAGGTCATTGCGCAAGCGCAAGCCCTAAAAAGCGCGTGCACAATGCCACCAGCCCCCTGCCTGCCTGCCTCGCATTACCAGATCAAAGGCAGCCCAGCCCCCCTCCCACAAGCTTCTCAGCGTGTGCTCTGCCTCAGGCCTGCATTTCTCCTCCCCTTGGGCAAACAGATAGCCGCAATAACACCCTTCCTGCTCAGCTTTTTTTTCTCAATTTCTCCCCGTCTACACTTCCCATTAGGAGCCCTTCCTCCCCCCAGATAATCTATCTCCATAAGAGATAAGCAGCTCTTCCACCATCTCAAACCCGTATTAGTGCTCCTCACTATGCATGTTTTTACTTAGAAAATCAGCACAATGCAGCAGTGTGACATCAAGCCAGGTTCATCGACATCACTGCAAAAGTAAAGTTTTTATTCCCCATTTCCTCTTCAAGAAAGTGACTGCGCATCAGCCTCTATGGATCAGAAAGCGGAGCCCCTCCACTGACCGGGCTGCGAGTCAAATGGCCATGTTTCACAAATTATGGTTTTCGTGGTCTTTTTCTGGAGTAGCCCTGTTGGCAAGAGAGGAAAGAGCAAGGCTCTGACAGTCAGTCCTCCTCTGCTTCATAGTATGCCGCGCCACTATAGTAAGTTGAACAAGGGATATTATTTGACAGAAATACATTGAGCAGTCTACATTTTTATTTTTTAAAGCTACATACAATGCACCATAACTATTCTAGGTCTACAAATGGAAATACATAACAAGCAATATTTTTATTTATTTTTTAAGAGGTGCATACTTAAAAAAATGATTACAAAAATTAAACATCAACTAGTAATTAAAAAACCTAGCAATTAAGATATGCCACGTCAAATAATAACTTTTGTCGCCAATTAATTATCAGTGTCTGGAATGGATATGGTCACACCCTCACTCACCCTCAACCCCTCACCCTCACTCACCCTCAACCCCTCACCCACACCCTCACTCACCCTCAACACCTCACCCTCAACCCCTCCCTCACGCTCACCCACCCTCACCCTCACTCACCCTCAACACCTCACCCTCACTCACCCTCAACCCCTCACCCTCACTCACCCTCAACCCCTCACCCTCACCCTCACTCACCCTCAACCCCTCACCCTCAACCCCTCACCCTCACTCACCCTCAACTCCTCACCCTCAACACCTCACTCACCCCCACGCTCACCCTCACGCTCACCCACCCTCACCCTCAACACCTCACCCTCACTCACCCTCAACCCCTCACCCTCACTCACCCTCAACCCCTCACCCTCAACCCCTCACTCACCCTCACTCTCACTCATCCTCTATCACCCTCAACCCCTCACCCTCAACCTCTCACCCTCACTCACCCTCAACCCCTCACCCTCACTCACCCTCAACCCCTCACCCTCACTCACCCTCAGCCCCTCACCCTCAACCCCTCACCCTCACTCACCCTCACCCTCACCCTCACTCACCCTCAACCCCTCACCCTCACTCACCCTCACCCACCCTCACTCACCCTCAACACCTCACCTTCACCCTCACTCACCCTCAACCCCTCACCCTCACTCACCCTCAACTCCTCACCCTCAACACCTCACTCACCCCCACGCTCACCCTCACGCTCACCCACCCTCACCCTCAACACCTCACCCTCACTCACCCTCAACCCCTCACCCTCACTCACCCTCAACCCCTCACCCTCAACCCCTCACTCACCCTCACTCTCACTCATCCTCTATCACCCTCAACCCCTCACCCTCAACCTCTCACCCTCACTCACCCTCAACCCCTCACCCTCACTCACCCTCAACCCCTCACCCTCACTCACCCTCAGCCCCTCACCCTCAACCCCTCACCCTCACTCACCCTCACCCTCACCCTCACTCACCCTCAACCCCTCACCCTCACTCACCCTCACTCACCCACCCTCACTCACCCTCAACACCTCACCCTCACCCTCACTCACCCTCACTCACCCTCAACACCTCACCCTCACTCACCCTCAACCCCTCACCCTCACCCACCCTCACTCACCCTCAACCCCTCACCCTCAACCCCTCACCCACACCCTCACTCACCCTCAACACCTCACCCTCAACCCCTCCCTCACGCTCACCCACCCTCACCCTCACTCACCCTCAACACCTCACCCTCACTCACCCTCAACCCCTCACCCTCACTCACCCTCAACCCCTCACCCTCACCCTCACTCACCCTCAACCCCTCACCCTCACCCTCACTCACCCTCAACCCTTCACCCTCACTCACCCTCAACCCCTCACCCTCAACCCCTCACTCACCCTCACTCTCACTCATCCTCTATCACCCTCAACCCCTCACCCTCACTCACCCTCAACCTCTCACCCTCACTCACCCTCAACCCCTCACCCTCACTCACCCTCAACCCCTCACCCTCACTCACCCTCAGCCCCTCACCCTCAACCCCTCACCCTCACTCACCCTCACCCTCACCCTCACTCACCCTCAACCCCTCACCCTCACTCACCCTCACTCACCCTCACCCACCCTCACTCACCCTCAACACCTCACCCTCACTCACCCTCAACCCCTCACCCTCACCCACCCTCACTCACCCTCACTCACCCTCAACCCCTCACCCCCTCACCCTCACTCACCCTCACCCTCACTCACCCTCACTCACCCTCAACCCCTCACCCTCACTCACCCTCAACACCTCACCCTCACCCTCACTCACCCTCACTCACCCTCAACACCTCACCCTCACCCTCACTCACCCTCAAACTCAACATACATACATACATACCCTCATTCACCCTCACTCACCCTCAACCACTCACCCTCACTCACCCTCAACCCCTCACCCTCACTCACCCTCAACACCTCACCCTCACCCTCACTCACCCTCACCCTCACTCACCCCCACTCACCCTCACTCACCCTCACCCTCACTCACCCTCACCCTCACTCACCCTCACTCACCCTCAACCACTCACCCTCACTCACCCTCACTCACCCTCACCCTCACTCACCCTCACTCACCCTCAACCCCTCACCCTCACTCACCCTCAACCCCTCACCCTCACCCTCACTCACCCTCAACCCCTCACTCACCCTCACTCTCACTCATCCTCACTCACCCTCAACCCCTCACCCTCACTCACCCTCACCCACCCTCAACCCCTCACCCTAACTCACCCTCACCCTCACTCACCCTCAACCCCTCACCCTCACTCACCCTCACTCACCCTCAACCCCTCACCCTCACTCACCCTCAACCCCTCACCCTCACTCACCCTCACTCACACTCACCCTCACTCACCCTCACTCACCCTCACTCACCCTCACCCTCACTCACCCTCACTCACCCTCAACCTCACTCACCCTCACCCACCCTCAACCCCTCATCCTCACTCACCCTCACCCTCACTCACCCTCAACCCCTCACCCTCACTCACCCTCAACCCCTCACCCTCACCCTCACTCAACCTCAACCCCTCACCCTCAATACCTCACCCTCACTCACCCTCACCCTCACCCAACCTCAACCCCTCACCCTCAATACCTCACCCTCACTCACCCTCACCCTCACTCACCCTCAACCCCTCACCCTGACTCACCCTCAACCCCTCACCCACACCATCACTCACCCTCACTCACCCTCACTCACCCTCACTCACCCTCACACGCCCTCACTCACCCTCACTCACCCTCACCCTCACTCACCCTCACCCTCACTCACCCTCACTCACCCTCAACCTCACTCACCCTCACCCACCCTCAACCCCTCATCCTCACTCACCCTCACCCTCACTCACCCTCAACCCCTCACCCTCACTCACCCTCAACCCCTCACCCTCACTCACCCTCACCCTCACTCACCCTCAACCCCTCACCCTCAACCTCTCACCCTCAATCCCTCACCCTCAGTCACCCTCACCCTCACCCTCACTCACCCTCAACCCCTCACCCTCACTCACCCTCAACCCCCTCACCCTCACTCACCCTCAACCCCTCACCCACACCATCACTCACTCACCCTCACTCACCCTCACTCGCCCTCACTCACCCTCACTCACCCTCACTCACCCTCACCCTCACTCACCCTCAACACCTCACCCTCACTCACCCTCAATGCCTCACCCTCACTCACCCTCAACACCTCACCCTCAACCCCTCACTCACCCTCACTCTAACTCACCCTCACTCACCCTCAACACCTCACCCTCACTCACCCTCACCCACCCTCAACCCCTCACCCTAACTCACCCTCACCCTCACTCACCCTCAACCCCTCACCCTCACTCACCCTCAACCCCTCACCCTCACTCACCCTCAACCCCTCATCCTCACCCTCACTCACCCTCACTCACACTCACCCTCACTCACCCTCACTCACCCTCACCCTCACTCACCCTCACTCACCCTCAACCTCACTCACCCTCAACCTCACTCACCCTCACCCACCCTCAACCCCTCATCCTCACTCACCCTCACCCTCACTCACCCTCACTCACCCTCACTCACCCTCAACCCCTCACCCTCACTCACCCTCAACCCCTCACCCTCACTCACCCTCAACCCCTCATCCTCACCCTCACTCACCCTCACTCACATTCACCCTCACCCTCACTCACCCTCACTCACCCTCACCCTCACTCACCCTCACTCACCCTCACTCACCCTCACTCACATTCACCCTCACCCTCACTCACCCTCACTCACCCTCACTCACCCTCACCCTCACCCTCACTCACCCTCACTCACCCTCACCCTCACCCTCATTCACCCTCACCCTCACTTACCCTCAACCCCTCATCCTCACTCACCCTCATCCTCACTCACCCTCAACCCCTCACCCTCACTCACCCTCAACACCTCACCCTCACTCACCCTCACCCTCACTCACCCTCAACCCCTCACCCTCAATCCCTCACCCTCACTCACCCTCAACCCCTCACCCTCACTCACCCTCAACCCCTCACCCTCACCATCACTCACCCTCACTCACCCTCACTCACCCTCACTCACTCACCCTCACTCACCCTCACTCACTCACCCTCACTCACCCTCACTCACTCACCCTCACTCACCCTCACTCACCCTCACTCACCCTCACTCACCCTCACTCACATTCACCCTCACCCTCACTCACCCTCACTCACCCTCACTCACCCTCACCCTCACCCTCACTCACCCTCACTCACCCTCACCCTCACCCTCACTCACAACCCCTCATCCTCACTCACCCTCATCCTCACTCACTCTCAACCCCTCACCCTCACTCACCCTCAACACCTCACCCTCACTCACCCTCACCCTCACTCACACTCACCCTCAACCCCCCACCCTCAATCCCTCACCCTCACTCACCCTCACTCACCCTCAACCCCTCACCCTCACTCACCCTCAACCCCTCACCCTCACCATCACTCACCCTCACTCACCCTCACTCACCCTCACTCACTCACCCTCACTCACCCTCACTCACCCTCACTCACCCTCACTCACCCTCACTCACCCTCACTCACCCTCACTCACCCTCAACACCTCACCCTCACTCACCCTCAACCCCTCACCCTCACTCACCCTCTACCCCTCAGCCTCACCCTCACCCTCACCCTCACTCACCCTCTACCCCTCAGCCTCACCCTCACCCTCACCCTCTCTCACCCTCAACACCTCACCCTCACTCACCCTCAACCCCTCACCCTCACTCACCCTCAACCCCTCACTCACCCTCACTCTCACTCACCCTCACTCAACCTCAACCCCTCAGCCTCACCCTCACCCACCCTCAACACCTCACCTCACCCTCACTCACCCTCACTCACTCTCAACCCCTCACCCACCCTCACCCTCACTCACCCTCAACACCTCACCCTCACTCACCCTCAACCCCTCACCCTCCCTCACCCTCAACCCCTCACCCTCCCTCACCCTCAACCCCTCACCCTCGACCCCTCCCCCTTAACCCCTCACCTTCACTCAGCCTCACTCACCCTCAACACCTCACCCTCACTCACCCTCAACACCTCACCCTCACTCACCCTCAACACCTCACCCTCAACCCCTCACCCTCACCCTCACTCACCCTCACAACACATATTGTGTTACAATAGGTGTCACATTTGCAAAAGATAAAACTATTGGCATTGTAAATAACAAAGCTATTATTAATTCGCTATTTTCAAAACAAGCACATAAATAAAAAATGTGTCCTTTACAATACCAATAGCTCAAACTTTCCTAATGCAAAACCTATTGCATTGCTGTGCTTCTCTCCCCTGCTGCACTCTCCTGCTCTCTAGAGATGTGGCCTAACGACAAGAGCTGCCATCTAAGTCACGTAAATACAAAATATGTTGCATTCCAAATGCTATAGGTGTCACATTCGCAAAAGTTATAACTATTGGCATTGTAAATGACAAAGCCATCAATTTAGCAATTTTAAAAACCAACAAATAAATAACATATGTCATTTACAATACCAATAACTCCAACTTTTCTAATGCGAGACCTATTGCATTTCCAATGCTTGCTTAGGTCTTGCTACGAATGCAGCGCATGCACTGCTTCGCTAGCGAGACTATTCCACCGCTTTGTTTTCTCAGGTTTGTCTTGGACGGGTGGCTAGCATAGCGGTTAATGCATACACTGTTGAGATAGAGTAGTTATCCGAAGATCCCAGCCTCGGATCTAACACGAACGCAGTGGGACTTAACAATAAGGTTATAACAAATTCTGTGTGCCCCAAAAAAAACACATGTTCTTAGTGAGTTTCGCATTAAAGCCATCACTTTTTTGATCAGTGAGGACATATACGCAAAAGACGACCAGTTATGTATTTTTTTTAATTAAGATTTATGATGAATGTCTAGGTTATTTGATCTGGTCTGTGGTGGAGATCTGCATTTCGAGTAGCGACATCCTCACTGGGGCAATTTAGCAATTATATCTCCCATTTTGTACATTGCCCATGAAAGGATGTCCAAACACTTGCCGCTCTCTCTGAACAGCCTACCACACTAACCCAGTGGAAAACTTAGAAAAGGGGGGCTTTAGAAATCCATATAATTGAGCAGAGGTGTTAGCTCACCTTCATACTACTGTGTGATCTTCAGTCATTAACATAACCCTGAACATCACACATGGGATTGAGATAGTGAAGTGACCAAATATCCAAATGTGGATGGAGAAATAGTCTTTATTTCCGTTCAACTGCTCAGCTTCCAGGGAATTAGACAACAGTCCTAGAAACTTGAATGCGCACATTCTATCACCATGGGAATGACAAACCTGGTGATAGTAGAACATTCAATACATCATAGAAACATGGCTGACATTACTACCGATAGTCATGCATGTGGTTTGGTATATCTTTGAGGCAAACTGTTTACACCAGGAAGCTACAATAGGCAAAATTTAAATGTATTTCCATTAAAAGTGGCAATTAACCAAGCGTGCGTGCAAGTCTATAGATTTATATGTGTATACACCCCCCTTGACTAGATCCTTTTGAAGGTGACCCCAGCAGTTTAATCTATGGTCCATTTGTCCTCACTCCTCCTCCCCGTCCCCCTACTAAATAGCATTTCCAGAGACACTACTGCCTTGAGGCAGAAAGGCACTGAAGGAAAGATCACACAAAACAATAGACGGCTCTAGCCTAGTAAGATACTATTCAAGGATTCGTTATTTAAAAATGCCTCACTCAGTGTTCACAGAGAACATTCAGCGCACATCTTCACTTCATCCCAGAAATTGAATGTTTTCATCATCCAGCGAGTTTGTAAAGTACAATGTTAGTAGCGAGCTCCCTGAACAAATGCCTGTGTGACCATCCTTTTCCAATTTGGGACAGAACATTTCAGGGGATTGATTGCTTGGTAATGTAATTATTTTATAAAGAACCTTACCGGCCATCAATAGAATACCAGAAGTTCTTATAAAGACCTGCACATTTCCTACACACACCTATGTGGTCTGTGTAGGTCTATTGTAAAGTACAGAACTGTATTGTCTACTCATGGGGCCTATTTGATCTACACAGGGGCAGTCATTCCTTTACACCAACGGCAATGCAGTGTCCTACACACATTAGATAGTTTCACTGTGTGGTTTGTCTACCAAGACAACAATGTTTAGTTTATTCACTTCATCTCTTGAGGGTGCACAGTGTGAACTAAGGTTTTGAAGCACGAAGAAGGTCTATCAACAGAGAGAAGCTGGGTCCTCTGATGTAAAGTACGTGCATTCATTGCTCAGCCACCCCCACTCCCCAATCTTCACAAGCTCCCAAAGGTGACACAACAGCAGTTTGTGAAGAAGCTTAACGAGGTTTGCTCAAAGGTCCACGTGACGGGCAGATATCCATTTTTGGACCAAATACACACATTAATCACATATGACAGAGTGCTTTCAGCCTTGTCTACAACCATAAGCAGGCTTCGGAATATCTTGCAGGGTGGGAGGCTGGTCCTCTAGCCAATGTCTAGCCCATCTATAAACCATCCAGTACTAGTTTTTTGTTAAGTGATAGACAAGGGCTTCATAAAAGAATGTTGGAACCATTCTCTTCAACCGGTTGTGGTGGACTGGTGCTGCCACCAAAACCCAGGGCTCCCTCAGCCCTGCCAAGTTTCCCATATCTATGTGTTATGTTCAGCTCTAGTCCGAGTTTTTTTGTTTTAGTTCTGGGATTTGCAGTCCGGTTTATTCCATTATAAACAAGCATTTGCAATGCAATAGGTCTCACATTTACGCGAGTTTGAGCTATTCACATTGCAAATAACAATGCCTTTTATATTTGTTTTCGTTTTAAAAACATAAATAAAAGGCAATGTCATTTGCAATGCCAATAGCTTTAATTCTTGTGACTGCGAGACCTATTGCATTGCAAATGCTTGTTTAGAATAGGAAGGACTTGAGAGCATCCAGAATCGAGCCTTGCTGGAGAGAGGCGTTGATTATTGAAGTCCAGCTAGGGACAATGGATTGGGAGGTAGCAGCGAGGCAGTTGGACTACTAAAAGCACTACTGAACAGTATGAATATACGAACGTGTAGAGAAACAGTAATCACATGGCTCGGCGGGTTCTCAATCCCCCTAGTATGCAGGGGGGTAAAACTTTGTATTTAAAGGAAATTGGACAACCATACAAATTTCCAAAAAGCAAAATGACATTTTATATATGGGCTGTTACAAAGACATGGACTTTCCAGTTCTCTATTTTAAATGAATTTTGAATACATTGTTGCATAGAAGTAGTTTGTAAATTAACTGGGCAAAAATTCTACTAACAATTTTATCTGTTTATACAAGTACGTAGTAGTACTATTTAAAAATGTCATTTGGTGTAATGGTTTTTGTTTTTAAAGACTGATCACTTAAATAAAATAAACTGAAAAATAAAATGATAGGAGAGATTCGTTAGCTGCTACCATTAGGGCGTTTCCATAGTCTGAGCTGCTAACCATAAGAGCCTCTATGAGAGTTTTTCTTTTGTAAAGAGGCAACCAGTGAAATACTCTTCTCAACATGCTCATTATCCCAAAACAGGGGCTGCATGTAGCTTTCACCTGCTCTCTAATTGTGAGGCTGTTGTAAATTAGGATACCTAGATTTTTGACCACTTTCTAGGTTTAGTTGGGGTAACTAATTCGGATCACCACCAGTCTTCTATTCAGTAGTCATGGGCCTTGATGAACAGCACAATTTCTGATTTAGCACAGTTGAGTTGCAGACAACTGTGGGACATCCAGAAAGATATTTTCCCCATACATTCCCTGAATTTCAGTTTAATGAATTCGGGGTTAGGATATAGCAGGAAAAATCACAAAGGCTAAATATGAAAAATTGAAAGGAAACTGAAATGGTCCCAGTACAGAGTTGTAGTGAAAAATGTTCGATATTGCACAAACATAAGCCTTATCCTCACTGCTGATCACTAATGTTAGAAATTGGGTTTCTGGTTGGCTAAAGTATTCTCCCAGGTCAAGCAGAATCCACCACTCTAGTCAGGGTAAGCTAGATACACAACTAAGATAACCTGTGCTCACTCTCTGGTAGCTTGGCGGAGAACATGCAGGGTTATCAAAAGAGGCAATGATCAAAGCATTTGTGAACACACACACACACACACCGACACACAATGAATACACCACAAAAATACCCCATACAGGTTTATAAAAATAGGTTCTTATATGATAAACACAACAAGATCAAAATGGCAAGAATCCAATTAGTACTTTGCAAGTTATTACCTTTAAGCATATAAAGTAAACATAGTGCCAAATCAGCACTCATGATAATAAACACATTGGAAGTTACTGGACTTGGGGAGAGTATGATTCTCAGTCTGTTCAGGAAATATGAATGGTTACTTCCTCGCCATGTTAGGGTTAAAGCAGTGTGCAAGGAGCACCCAACGAAGGTCCTGCACTGGTCACTTGGGACTGGGGTATGAAGGAAAGCTCAACTGCTCGCAAGCGACCAGGGTGATTTCAAGGACCTCGTAGGTCCGAATTCACAGTACCCCTTCTCCGGCCATGGAATGGGATGTTAACCTCAATGTTTTTTTAGGTATGATGACAGGGCTGACTTGGAAGTCCAATCGAGAAGTGACACACAGAGGTGACGGTCTCTTTTGGATCCCGGGCCCCTCCTTCGGGGTTGTGGTGAGCAGCCTTCATCATCAGTGAATTCTGCTATGCCACGACAAAACAGTAGGGTCACTTTAGGGGACTTCCCTCAGCGAAGCGGCGAGTTTTACGAGCAGGGCTGACTCGGCAAGCCCAGCCGGGACAACCATGATGGTGGGGCAAAGGCAGAAGCAGGCACAACTGTTGGCACGGTGATCTCGCTGGAAGGCAGACAGGGCAAGCCCGATCAGTGCCCGTGATGTCTTTTGGCAAAGTAAAACACAGACGAATCCTGCCACCGCACACTACTAAAACGTATTGTCCTACAGTTCTGGGTCCTGGATAGAACCCGAAATCAATGCTGGGATAAAAACGCTTCGGCAGCTTGATATTTAGGAAGTGTACCTATGTTAAAGAGATATGCTGGCTTACAGGGAATTGTTGGTGAAAATAAATTGAATAGTCAGATCCCTTTTTGTGTCCTTAAACTAAAGGAAACGGCTATGTTGACACGAGCCAACAAAGTAGGGGATCAGTAAGGTCATTCCCCTTCGGTTGCCTTCAAATTCAGAATTGAAACACTGAATGTTCCATGTTTGGGTTATGTGTTTTTATTGTGTATATTATTTCACTAGTGTCTCAATGTGTTGATGTTTATTTGATGTGGGATTCGTAACACATGACATTGGGAGGGAGGGGGGTAAGCCAAACCAAGACCAATTTTTGTGTGTGTGAAAAGGCTGCTTTATTGAAACAGGTGCATATCACAATTTATTACTACTGGCAACTGCCTTACAAAACTAAGACCTCACTATACATGAGTTACCTGACCCCCTGTTCCCCCCACCTCTACGATACCCACATCAAAACCCCCACCTTGCTGAATACAACATAACATTACCTAACAACCATATTACACAATCTTACACAATATTGCATTTACAAATCCTGTCCTCCAATGACCCAAACTGTGGTACTGCAATTCTGGACCCCCTTCGTTTCACCAGCCTCGGGGTCCGCACACTCGTGTCACAAATGTCGTCGTAACATGACGAATTTGGTATCGACGGACCGGTAATGATTAGGACATCATCCCTATGCATTTGCGTCACGATCGAGTGATGCTGACACCCTTAAATCGTGGTTTCCGTCTCAAACCCTCAGACGCCATTTTGTGAACGGCATCCATCTTATGACTTGCCCTCATATAATCAATTGATTAAGGTCGAGTTTTGATCTGAAAGGACACGTCCACCGTAGCTGACTTCCCCATGACCTGGCCGAGCTGACTCCACTGCCTCCAGCCAAGCCTGTTTGGGCAACTCCTCACCCAGTGGCCGAGCTAGATATCATCAAGGCACAACATGTCATAAACCCTTCACTGCATACAGACCCTGTTTTCCCATACACACACACCTGTCCATGATTCTTGTTTATGACCCGTTTATGATGGGAGGGTGCTCGACCTTATTGGCATTTCATCGATATCTGATGGGAGTTCTGGATCTGGCGGAGTAATCCATCACTAACTGGACATCTGAAATATGTGCTGACCAGCATGACTTCGCTCTTTGTATTATTGTGGAAATATTTGTATTGCCATATCGTAAACTTAAGAATTCTTGCCTGCAGCTGTTATTTGTGTATATAAGGAAGAAGGCTGGTTCTGTAAAAACGAACAGTCTCCTGAGAACTTACGGCCGGTGTTGTCGTACTGCTAGGACGCATGTTACTTGTTTGCAGCCAATAAAACTCGATCATTGACTTCACCTAGAAGACTCTGTGTTTCTGTAAGTCCAGAACATGGAGAACCTAGAGGTCTTCGGGTGTGATCCGCTGGCACCACCGGGTCTCTAAAAACCCGGCACCTCAGTTGGCGCCCAACTCGAGGCGATATCAAGCGGTGACGGTCCAAGCCAGATGTTTGTGAGGAGCTTCGTGTGAAAATTCCGGAGGACGGCCAGCCACTTCAGCGACCCCTGCATGTCGACGTGGTTCCGAAGGTCTTTGCTGCGAGGTTCCCCGCGTCCCGACGGCTACGAAGGACTGCTGCCCTGACTATCGCCCTGTTTTGGACCCAGTGATCCTTGGTAGAGCGAAACGATAGACGAGTCTTCTAGTGACGTCACCGATCTTCAATATTCAGTTAAGTATAAGTGGAGCGTCTCCCAGTTCTTAGTCTAGTCCTTAGTTTGGTTCTTAGCTTTGGTATCCTAGAGATACGATTTGTATTGGTTCTTGGTTCTTAGTTTGGTATCCCAGAGATACGGTTTGTATATTGGTACTTGCAAGCACCAAAACCGAGGGATTCGTGTATTCACGAAAATATCATAATTAGATAATCCCTTGAAGTTTGAAGCTAGACTAGTGAGCAAAGATGCCTGGTCTTAGCAGACTTGGAAACTTGTTTTGTCTTGGTTGTAGTAAGGACTCCCGATTAGAGGATTCGTGTCCGGTTCCTCCGATTGGAACTCCAACATATGAGTTATATATAAAACATGGAGTAGGTCCTATCACGTATAATGAGGTATGGATAAAATACACCCGCAAGGATGGTGTTTTAAAATGGCCCCAACATGGTAGTTTTGACTCAGAAATATTAGACAACCTCGAGGTCAAATTGTTCAAGAAGAAAGCCCGGCCGGCGATGTTTGACTCTTTTCGCTTATGGCGCAAAGAAACCAAACAGAAAGAAATGAAACTAGCGAAGAAAAACAAAAGAGGTATGTCGATGGTACAAGCTGCCATCGCATACAGGGATAATGAGGAAGAGCAAGAAAGTGAACAAATGCTCAGAAGCAAGAAACTAGCAATAGACAAATGCTACCCGATGTTACCACATGAGGGACAAGGCTCAAAGGGAACATCAGAGAAAGATCCGTTAATGTCTCATTTATTGAATTCACCACCGCCATATACATCGAGTGTTGTGGGACCCCCGAGACGTATTGTTATACCACGCCCTAGCGCACGAAAAGCAGCTCTTGCACAAGCACCAGCTCCTCTTCAGCTGGTTCCTACTTCTCCGGCGCAGCCCTCTCAAGGGCCGCCGCCTTTGCTACATACTCCTTCTACTTCCATGACTTTGCCTACTGCTCCAACTATCCACTATGATACTACGTCTGCTACTGCCTCGACTTCCTCTGCTGTTGCCTCGACTTCCTCTTTACATCAGCCTGTCTTTTCTGGCGCATCTGCTTCGCCGCAAGCTTCTCCTTCTGTCAGACAGAGAGTGACAAGTACTGTCACTGGTCTATTATCACCTTTCTTAGGGTCGCCCAAAACGACCCCTAAAACAGAACGTAGACAGTTGCGTAGTCAACTGCCTGATTACGAGGAAAGAGAAGTACTAAATGAGTTAGCACGCAAATGGGTTACTGACACTGCTAAATATGATGTTCAGTCTGTTATGGAAGTTTTCAGTCAATGGGATGCGCCCACTCAAAGATACGTCTTTGAGGAGATGTGTGTATATCTTTGTGACGATTTGGAGACAAACGATCCCAAACGCAAGATGAATGAGTTATTTCGTATGCGTGCTAGGTTTTATAAGGGTATGATTGTAGGTTCCGATGTCCAAAAAGCCATAGATGTATTGTTATCTTACAGGAGTAAGGGAAACGTTTCGAGATCATTGTATGAAGATGATGTGTCAGATAGGAAAAAGGCGCGACAGTACCCCATGAGAGAGGTTCCTCCAGTATGGAGGGAAGGTGATGCGAATGCACAACCACCTGTTCCACCGCATTTCCAGCGAGTATGGGTACATGTCCCCTGGAAAAGATCTGAAGTTCTAGCACTCAAACAGACATTACCCGATCCGCGTAAAAATCCCGCAGGGTATTACAAGGAGTTGTCACAAACTGCCAGCTCATGTATAATGAATTTAGCAGACATAGACATGTTGTTTGGGAATGTTGTTCCGCATCCTTTATGGAGTAAAATTCGTCATGCAGATCATGATCAAGAACTAGGTGATTCATGGGCTAATATTACCGCTACTGACGCTAGACAAATTGGTGGTTCTAAACCCGAGCCTTTAATAGCAGAACTTCCTGGTAGGATTATTGCATACATGAAAACGTTAATGCCTGAATTACGTGTAAATTGGGACAAGCTATCCGCATGCAAACAGAAGAAAGATGAGAATGTGTCTGACTTTTTCACGAGATTTGAGGAGACTTTCACTGATCATAGTGGTCAGGACATGGCAACCGAGGGTGGTCAAAGATTGTTTGTAGACAAATTTGTACATAATCTGCTTCCCGAACTGTGCAATAAATTGAAAGATTCAGAGAGTGCTTGGGCTGTCTCCACGTCAGCACAGATTTTAGCCACAGCCCAGTACTATGAAAATAGGCGCAAAGACGAGCTAGATAAGACAGAGAAGAAGACTAAAGAGTTAAAAACTAAAATTCTTCTCCAGCAAGCCTATCCGCCTCGCACGGCTAGTCAGCCCAATTATCAACAGCCACAGCAGTATTCAAGAAACTTGCAAGGGAACGAGTTTTCCCATCAGCGATCTCCGTATGGCCCGAATCAATGTGCATATTGCAAGGAAGAGGGTCATTTCAAAAGTAATTGTCAAGCTCTTGCGCGACGCTTAAATGGTGTTGCCGGTGCAAGAGGTAGAGGTGTTCAACAGGTTCCTAGAGGTAGAGGCCGTGGAAATTTCTCCCAGAACACCACTTCTTTTCCTCCTCAAAATTCCATGAATAGCTTTGACCAACAGAATAATGCGTCTTCCAGGACAGCTCAGTACTATGCTGATGACTATTACGCAGAAAACGAGAATGAGGGTAATAATTGCTAGGACAGCCATGGACAAAGAGAGGGAGTTGTTTCAGTTCCAGTAGACCAGAATGGACCTTACGTTGAGGTGATTACATCTGGAGTGTCAGAGCCATTTCTGCTGGATACTGGTGCTACAAAAAGTTCGATTATGCACTCAAAACTTCCTGGCGCACCTTTGTCTGGCGAAATGAATGTTTCAGTAGGTTTTTCTGGCGCCCCTGTTAGAAACTCTATCTCCAATCCCATGCCCCTTTCTGTTGGCCCATGCGAATTAGAAGCACCCCTCATTCTTACCACAGGTTGTGGCGAAAATTTGTTAGGCTTGGATTTACTGAAGAGACTATATGCAACCTTGTACTGTTCTCCTTCGGGAGTACAACTCACCCTTGGTAAGAAAGTGATTTCCCCAATGTATTTGTCAAGAGAAAGAATTCCGACTGAGTTGTCATCTCTTCCAGATGTACTTTGGGCGAATGGTTCTAACGATGTGGGTCATTTAGAGATAGCACCGTATGTCATAACATTAAAAGCTAATGTTAGGTTGCCACGTATTCCCCAATATCGAATATCAAACGAATGTGAAAAGGCTTTGTTAGCGATCGTCTATGATCTGATTGCGAAAGATGTCATTGAAGAAACTACAGGCAACATTTGTAACAGTCCGGTTTTGCCTGTCTTAAAGCGTACCGATCCTTCACAGCCCCTTGTGTACCGATTTGTGATCGATCTAAGGGAAGTGAATAAGATCGTTGTACCGCAGTTTCCAGTCGTTCCCGACATTACTGCCTTATTGACAATGGTTCCAGCCTCAGCCAATTGGTTTTCGGTGATTGACCTGAAGAATGCTTTCTTCAGCATCCTGATTGCCGAGGAGAGCAGAGATATCTTCGGCTTCAATTTAGGAGGACGAAGCTTCCGCTTTAAACGCGCTCCTCAAGGCTACTGTGAGAGCCCATCAATATTCAGTCAAGCCCTGAAAACACAACTAGACACGATTGTTCTACCTGGTGGCGCGACTCTAATCCAGTATGTAGACGATCTACTGATTGCTGCAGATACTGAAGAAATATGCAAGCAAGCCACGTTGTCGTTGTTGCGTCATTTATGTGACATGAAGCACAAAGTCTCGCTTTCCAAATTTCAATTTTTCCGACAAGAAGTAACCTACTTAGGTCACATCTTATCGAAGGAGGGAAGGAGACTGACCCCAGAAAGAATACAGGCAATTGCAGAACTGAGTGCCCCAAGGACACAAAGAGAAGTGCGTGCCTTCTTGGGCATTACATCGTATTGTAGAAAATGGATACCGAACTTCTCACTGTTGGCCAAACCTTTGCTGGCATTAATGCGTAAGGACACACCCAATCCTTTGCCTTGGTCTGAAGATTGCCAGGCGAGTTTCCATGAGTTGCGTGATGCATTATGTTCGGCTCCTGTATTGGGCAACCCCGACTACAGCAAGCCGTTTACATTATACGTCCACGAGAAGGAAGGTTGCGCATTATCAGTCTTGACGCAGCACTTTGGGGACAAACAACGCCCATGCGCATATTTCTCCGCGACTCTAGATCCCGTAGCTAAAGCATTACCGAGTTGCTTGAGGGCCACTGCCGCAGCAGCTGTCTGTATTCGACAGTCCGCTGGGTTAGTCATGAATAATACTCTGACCGTCATGGTCCCGCATGCAGTAGATATCCTACTGAACAGGACGAAAACACAGCACCTAACTAGTGCTCGACTATCCAGCTATGAATTGACCCTGTTAGCAAGTCACATTCACATAAAGAGGTGTGATACACTCAACCCTGCTACATTATTACCCATTCCAGCAGAGACAGATGAGGTCGACAAACATGATTGCTGTTTTAGGACAGAAGAAGAGACAAAAGGGAGAGTAGATTTGCAGGACACTTCTCTCCCTGAATGTAATGATAATTTATGGGTTGATGGTTCATGTTTCAAGTTGCTGAATGGTGATACGACTGCAGCATATGCCGTGACAACATTACACACGATTGTAGAGACAGCTCGCATCCCCCAGAATTCTGCACAAGCAGCGGAGTTAGTCGCACTCACAAGAGCATGTGTGTTGGCGAAAGGAAAACGAGTAAATGTGTACACTGATAGTCAGTACGTCTTTGGCGTAGCCCACAGTTTTGGAAGATTGTGGTGTGAACGTGGGTTCCTGACGTCGCATGGTGCAAAGATTCAACACGGACAGCTAGTACACGGCCTTCTCGAGTCACTGACCTTGCCCCTACAGGTTGCAATCGTGAAGTGTAGCGCTAATAGAAAGATCCGAGATGATGTTGGTCGAGGGAATGCATTTGCCGACGAGGTCGCGAAAGAGACTGCAAGGAACACAATGAGTCGGATGTATGTTGTAGGTCCTGCTAGATGGACCCCTGATGTGGGTATGTGTGAGGACACCATCGAAAGAGTGAAATCTATACAAGCTGACGCGACTGAGAAAGAGGTGAATGAATGGAGAGAAAGTGGTGACAATGGCCCATGGAATGGCACACATTAGCGGTAAAGGAATATGTAAGCTGTTGGCCCCAGTATGGCAGAATAGTGGTATCCCAAAATGTGCAGAGAATCTGGTCAGAAACTGTATGGTGTGTTTGAAACACAATCCCGGTAGAGGAACCCCGACCCCAGCTGGTCACTTTGCACCTCCAACTTATCCGTTCGAGGTCTTGCAGCTCGATTTCATCCACATGGAGAGGTGCAACAACCTGAAATATGTACTTGTTGTTGTTTGCGCCTTCTCTAGATGGGTAGAAGCGTACCCCCTTAAGGACAACACTGCCTTGTCAACTGCCAAAGCCCTTGTCAAATAATTCTTCCCTAGATTTGGCATGCCTAGGATTGTCTGGAGTGATAACGGAAGTGAATTCGTGGGACGAGTGATGAAGAGAGTGTGTGAGTGTCTAGGCATCCGCCAGAAGTTCCACGCTGCAAACCACCCCCAGTCGGCAGGATTGGTAGAGTGCTATAATGGCACGCTTAAATTGAAACTGGCCAAGATCCAAGCTAGCACAGGTCTCAAGTGGCCAGACGCCCTGCCTTTGGCACTCCTGTCTACCAGGATGATTGCCCATTCTCGACTGGGACTTAGCCCACACGAGATCGTGTTCGGGCGCCCCGCAAATATATGGGGAGTACCGAGGCCTAGAAAGCTCAGTGAGATCGAGTACCCTGTACTGTTTGACTATTTGCACGAATTGACAACTAAACTGCATACTTTACATCAACAGGTCCACAGCTCCTCTCCACCGGCATCTGATGATCCAGGCCATGCTATCGAACCTGGCTCTTGGATCCTGATTCGCAACTTCAGACGAGTGAAGAACGAGGAGCCTCGCTGGACCGGACCTTTCCAGGTTCTACTGTCTAACCGCTCTGCAGTACGTGTCCACGGCAAGAAACATTGGGTGCACGGTGCCCATTGCAAAAGGGTCCCGTTGCCCCTTCCATACGACCGATGGGTCCAGCAAGGAGTCGCTGACTCCGAGACTGAAGTCGTACCACATTTTGTCCCCTTCAGCGATGCACGATTAAAAGGAACTGGTACCAACAACGAGAGCGATTGCATTCTGCAAGGATCTGTGCCCCCGTCGATGCAGTTGGACACTACAAAACCTGAAACACTGTTTGAAGATCACACCGTGCCTGGAAAAGAACGATATAATCTAAGGTCAAGACCAAAGAACTGACATACTCGAACTAGTGCGATCTTCCCTTTTCCCATGAACTATTTTTGATTCCACAGCTCTCTCGCCCAAGGAACTAGCTAATTTTTGATTTTCGAACCGCCATCCGGTTCTGCTGCTAAGGCCGCGGTTGAAGTCCGAGGAGTGCAGCCGGGGACGCCTTGGTCAACGGTTCTGGTCAGTCTGAGGGAATCACCCCGGACTGGACAGAGCGCACATCTTGGCAGAAGCAACCCCCCACCGCGGGCAGCAACCAGAGGATGGAGTTTCCAGGGGTTGAGAGACCTGCTAGATGTATGAATTTTGAAAAGAAAATATGCACTATAATGGCAAAGAGGCGTTTTCTAGTGTTGAGCATCTCAATGTTGTGTAGTATAATAATGTTTTTAACTGGCTATGCTCTATCTATCTTTCGAGTTCTATTCATATACCACACTCCGCTCACACCTTCTCCTACCATTTCCACAAACTCCTTCCATCCCCTACCTGAACACGAGTCTGCCAGAAGACTCGAATTTGTAAATAATTCATTTGTCCTACTCCTACACCAGCACCAATCTGTTATGAACAACACGAACTGTTGGATGTGTGGACTCATGCCGCACACAACCGATAAGGGTATCCCTTACTCCGTCCTGCCTTTCAGTTATTACAGTTCTTTGTGGGCTTTCCAGACCATGTTCCTGTTTTCCCTTGAACCATACGTTCGGGGGGAGAACTCAAACAACAAGGCACTAATAGCAGGAATCAAGAACATGAGTAGAGATATTGACACGATCAGAGCCACTCCCAAAGATGAGTTTACCCCATACAGTAAGTGGAACATCACCAAGTATGGGATTTCATTAAGTGAGAGCCAGAAATCAAATAAATCATCCTCAGTCTGGGTAGTACCCCACCGTGGTCACTTATGTCTGCAAGTTATTGGCAGGGATCCCGAAGCACAGTTGGGGAAGAGCATATGCACGGAAACATACGTGTTTGCCTCCCGAACTTCCCCTCCATTCCTGGCGGCTAAGGGTACATACTTCATCTGCCACGACAAGGCATACACTTGGTTGCCTGCCGACTTCTCGGGCACATGCTTCATCTCATTTCTGCTGCCACCCACCTACACGGCCGGGGCAGATTACCATCGGACAAGGACAGTTAGGGGTGTCGTGAGTCAAGACGACACTGCGTGTCAAGAATTTGGAGACTTCGTAAAGGGTTTTCTGCCATTTTGGGGGCCTATGGTGAACAGCAGGAACATTCGACAATTAACGAGAATAGTTGAGTCCGCCGTGACTGAAACGGCCGGTGCCCTTAGCAACCTGACAGCAGAGCTTCAGTCGGATCGACTTATGACCCTTCAGAACAGGGTTCCCCTAGATGTCATCCTTGCAGACCGTGGTGGCGTATGTAGAGTGATCCAATCTAGTTGCTGCATTTTCATCCCCGATAATGCTCCGGCAGTGTACCCATACCAGGCCATCTCCAAACTACACAAAATCTCTGATTCCCTTCACATGGAGAAAGGGGAATGGTCTCTGCTAGGGTGGTTCTGGGAACTGATCTCTGCCTGGGGATGGAAAACTCTGATCTTCATTGGTATGATCTTAGCCGTTCTGTTTATGTTCTGCCTGTTTGTGCAGTGCGCTCCTGCAATATGTGGCCTCTGCGCCACTTCATGTGTAAGGAAGCCTGTATCGAGGGACGAACTGAGCAACAAAATGATGCTCCAACAGCATCTCCACAAATTCGTCAATACAGATCTGGATTCAGATTAGAGTTATTGCCTTATATGAGGGCAAAAAGGAGGGTCTGTGGTACTGCAATTCTGGACCCCCTTCGTTTCACCAGCCTCGGGGTCCGCACACTCGTGTCACAAATGTCGTCGTAACATGACGAATTTGGTATCGACGGAACGGTAATGATTAGGACATCATCCCTATGCATTTGCGTCACGATCGAGTGATGCTGACACCCTTAAATCGTGGTTTCCGTCTCGAACCCTCAGACGCCATTTTGTGAACGGCATCCATCTTATGACTTGCCCTCATATAATCAATTGATTAAGGCCGAGTTTTGATCTGAAAGGACACGTCCACCGTAGCTGACTTCCCCATGACCTGGCCGAGCTGACTCCACTGCCTCCAGCCAAGCCTGTTTGGGCAACTCCTCACCCAGTGGCCGAGCTAGATATCATCAAGGCACAACATGTCATAAACCCTTCACTGCATACAGACCCTGTTTTCCCATACACACACACCTGTCCATGATTCTTGTTTATGACCCGTTTATGATGGGAGGGTGCTCGACCTTATTGGCATTTCATCGATATCTGATGGGAGTTCTGGATCTGGCGGAGTAATCCATCACTAACTGGACATCTGAAATATGTGCTGACCAGCATGACTTCGCTCTTTGTATTATTGTGGAAATATTTGCATTGCCATATCGTAAACTTAAGAATTCTTGCCTGCAGCTGTTATTTGTGTATATAAGGAAGAAGGCTGGTTCTGTAAAAACGAACAGTCTCCTGAGAACTTACGGCCCGTGTTGTCGTACTTCTAGGACACATGTTACTTGGTTGCAGCCAATAAAACTCGATCATTGACTTCACCTAGAAGACTCTGTGTTTCTGTAAGTCCAGAACAGTGAGAACCTAGAGGTCTTCGGGTGTGATCCCCTGGCACCACTGGGTCTCTAAAAACCCGGCACCTCAAAAGCCCTACCTGCCTTTGTGCAACTATAACTAACAAACATCTAGTCTAAACTTAGCCTACCTGGTTATCCTTTCCCTGCTCACAAACTACCAATACTTAACTAAAAACTTAGCCCAATCAAGGCACTCTTTCACCAACCCCACCAGCACCTGTTCCGAGTGACGAATATACAACTTAGCCAAAACCCTATGTACCTGTTCAATAACCGCCTATGGGAAAAACCCTAACCTCAAAGAAAACACCCCCCAAAAAACTGAAAATGAGGGTGGGTGGGATGGAAAACGCTAAAAACCCTACAGCCACCAGGTCACCAGACCTAAAATGGTGACTGGGTGAGCGCTAAACCAGCCCTCAAACCCTCAGGCTATATTTCATAATTGGGCTATTCCCAATGTAGCCCAAACATCCCTAAAATGGCCCCTATTCGGCTCACCCCACCGCCTCCTAATCTGCCCGGGGGGCAGACCTTACCGGGTTCGGCTGCCCCCCAAACTCTCCTTGGGAGGGAGGTGAGCAAGCCAAACCGAGACCAATTTTTGTGTGTGTAAAAGGCCGCTTTATTGAAACAGGTGGATATCACAATTTATCATCACTGGCAACGGCCTTACAAAACTAAGACCTCACTATACATGAGTTACCTGACCCCCTGTTCCCCCTCACACCCCTACGATCCCCACATCAAATAACCCACCCTGCCAAATACAACATAACAATACATAACAACCATATTACACAATCTTACACAATATTGCAATATTGGCCAACTTTCAACAACCCCGCCACCCAAGAAAAGGTGGGAAAGTAGGTGAGAACTCCGTCTCCCCATTTTCCTGCCCCTCCTTTCTTCTAGGACTGACCCATTAGTGTCGCTGCACATTCAACATCCCGGCCTTCCATCTCCCCTGAAAAATCCCTGTGTAACATACTTAATGTCCCTATGAGAAATCCTATAAAACCCAGATGCCTGCAAAAATGCACCATTTAGGTGTTGAGCTTCCTCCGGGCCTTGTCTACTGCCCCGTGATTTACTGCTCCTTTCCAAAACCCTACGGAGAACAAATTCTGTCTAAATTAGCGTCCAACCCGACTACTGCTGCTTAATTCAAGGCAAATGCTGCTTCATGCTCCGCATTAAAGTCAAAGCCATTTCTTTTACCATATCATTCTCCCCCAGATATATCACTAGGGGCATCTACCAGCCCCCAAGATGCCACTCAAGACCTGAAACAGTTCCTTCCAATGCCTGCCCCCTCTGCCCCTCCAACAAACTTTGAACAAATCTTTATTAAAGCCTAACTTTTCCCCCAAAGTAACTGGTGTGAGCCTGGACCTGTGCCGACTTTACAAATTAATACCCCACAATCCAGATAGTCATTTCCCTGTCAAGGGGAACCATCACCGAATCTGAAACGAGAAAATGGAATGAGCAGGAGAAACAACAGAACCGCTCTACATCCTCCCCGATGCGCTGCGCACATAGCTCTGGTAGCAATCCGAAGACCATCTCCCCAACCTCATGATGTCACCTCGCCCCCAGCTGTCTTGGAGCACCATGGTGTGACAGCCCCCACCAGTGTGAAGAATTCCAAAATGCTATACTCCTAGCCCCTACCCACACGCGGTCGGGAAGGGGGGAGAAAAGCTGGCTTTTCTTCCTCTCTCCCTCCCCCCCTTCCCGACCGCGTGTGGGTAGGTACAGAGTCTCCGTCCGTACCATGGACAGGTACTATCAGCCGTGGTGCCCACGCATTGGGAGAAGTCCGTTGATGCCATGCTTTATCACTAGTAGAGTCCCACTAGGACACAGCAGGACCTCTTGGCCTCCCGTCGCGTCTCCTGTGGAAGGTATTATAGTTCCCCGACCACTCCCGTGTAGGACAGTTGTCTTATTTAGGTCCTGATGAATTGCTAATGATGCATGAAACATGTCGACCAATCACTAGGTAGAACACACATCACTGTATCCTTGTAGCAGTATGTATGTTCTCCTTCCTGTTTTTAATTAAGGTAGTTAACCACATCATTAAGATTTCTTGTGGATTACCTAACCTTCTTCATTAGTACCTCTTCTCTTCACGCCTACACTCCACCTAGAGCCCTCACACCCACATGCGCCAACTGGCAGGAACAAAAGATCAACGATAAAGAGCCCCGTCGCGGGTGCCCGTCAGACATTGCAGCGCCAGTCTGACGAGGAACAGAACCCAGATGATGAAGCATGACACCTAGCTTGCTGGGTGTGTGAGGGTTTTAGTTCCGAAAGGAGGCTCCCCCTCCTTTCCCACCTTTGCTTGGTTCTTTTGATTTCTTTCTTTTTTTGGGGGAACAGTGTATCCTTGTTGTTGTATGTCTAGTCCTAGGGCCTATATACTGGACCCCGTTAAAAATTAGCCCTTGCTGGTTCCTCCATTTGTTATTTATGCTCCTAGCCCCCCAGCCCACTCTGTCAGCCACTGTTCTGCACACCATTGTTCCTGCCCCTATAGGCCAAATCCTTGCTCTCCGCGGCGTCCGAAAAGATCTGGACATCCTACGCCATGTCACCCTCCTGCCTCAGCGGAATCCCATTGAAATTCTGCATCGAAATAGCCACATTCGCAAGTATTCTTTCACCCGCCGACACCCGCACATGATGATGTGGAGGTCTCTGCCCTGCTAGTGCTCTTCCCAGTCACCCGCAAAGCATCCACCCTACTCTCACCATTCTACAATCAAAGTTGAAGTGCCCTAATAGGACCTGAATCTCTTTCACAGTGACCTTGCCTTCCGACAACATTGTCACCAACAGCCCCAATATTTGCTGTTTTTTAACCTCCGGAAGGCGTGCCTCCATCAACTGAGAATCCAACTCAATGCTCAAATAGGTACAGAGCCATGCAGGGCCCCAGAATCTTTTTTGGTGCCCATCGCACCCCCATTTCACTCATGATCTCATTGAACTGTCCAGCGCATCTGGCAGTCTGTGGAGTCTGAAGTGTCCACAAAGAAAGTCATCCAGGTAGTGTGTTACACTTTGATGAGCCGTGCAGGGACCCATAGTCTTTTTCGCTGCCCAGGGCACCCCCATTTCCCTCATGATCTCATTGAACTGTCCTTTTTTGAAGGAAACAAGTGGTCCTTAGCATATAGGAATAAAAGTAAGCAAAGATATTATATAGACCACAGTGGGGTGCTATATAGTACACAATCCCTTGTCCAGCCGGACAGGGAATATTTATTCTTTTGATAGGTTTGTTCAATATAGAAATAAGACAAGTAACCAAAACAATAAGGGTTACAGTAGGGCACAGTCCTGTGCCGTACGTGAAGAGAGAGTGAAGAGGACAGTAAGTGCCTAAGACTCCTTTAAGAGTGTCCCATACCTGTGAACCTAATGTATTATTGTATGGCTGATTCACTCCAGGACACACTGTTAATTTGAATTTATGTCAGTGGCCTGCAAGCTCACTTTGTTTGCCTGATACTTGTTTCACTTACTGTCCTCTTCACTCTCACACTCTTACTTTTCAGTTATGCTGCAGGATCCATGTAGGTGTGTGCACAATGGTATCACTCCCACTTCCCCATTACATCAGGGCTCTTAGTTTCTGCACAAATGTCACTCTTTGTCAAAAGTACACACAAGGTAAAATTAAAAATGCCAAACAACCATCACCCATACCACAAAAATTGTGGAGAAAGAGAGTGAGCCCCTCACGGTAGAACCGCCAATGGGGTCATCTGGCTAGCAATTACCAGTGTACCCACTTATCATCATAGGTTGCTCTCTCTCATGAAAGTGGAAAGAAAAAGACAAAAACACACAGAAGAAAAGGACAAACACTATGCAACAATCCTTTTGCTTCACAACAGTCAGACAATGTGCTGAATGTTCGTGAAACAGCAAGTAACAAGTACCAGTCCCTGTTTAGTGTACACATTCACCATTAACCCCAGTGAGAAAAAGAAAAAGTGAATCTCACACATTAAAATTGCAGAACTCACTGGCCACTCCTACTTTTATTCTGGGCTGTGAGTACTCCAAACTAAAACAGACTCACATTAAACCGAGTTTTGTGTGAGTCTTGGTCTCCGACATGTTTCGTTGCTGTATTTTGTGCAACTTCATCAGGGTAATCAGGGGTTAACCGCTTTTAAATTCAACTCATATATTATTGTAACCTGTGATGGTATAGAATGACAAAAATGTAAAATGAAGAAAATGTAAGCCAATATGTCCTGATCCTCAATAGCCAACCGGCCAGGTCAGGTACAGAACATGAGTTAAAAGAGTTAAAAGGTGTGGCACTTAGATCGTTTGCAGCATATTCACCTGGGGGTTGCATCTCTACTGCATACCTGCTACCTCTCTCAGGTGGACCTCCATGTCAACAGGATCACGTGTCCTAATGGAAACCCGCCTCAGTCTAGGCTTCTGTAAGAACATATATATAAACACGCAAGTGAGGAAATGTCCCTTTAACCCCACATCGCGATATGCACCCGGAGGCTGCTCAGCTGTTCATACCACTCTCTCTCCCAACCTACAGGTTGCTTCTCGCACCTACTTAAAATCGCTACATATCGCCATCTTTGTACAATTTATTTCAATCACTCCCAGAACTCAAGTGACCCCCAAGGCACTGCCTTATTACACAAATGCCGATTTTCACCAGATTTACTCACTGGCCACACCCGCAATGTATACACTCGAAAATGCCGGCATATTCTCAGTCCACACCCACACAAACTTATCTCGAAAATGCCGGTATCTGTCTCAAGACAATCAGGTGCCTAGAGATCCTTCCAAAATGGGCTCATCTGTCTTACCCGTGCCGGTAACCAAACGCTCATCACTCAGCCACTGCTATCCGCCTCTGCCGCTGAGCCGATTTACTTAGACGCTGCTCCGACCCTGGTGTCCCGTGTCACGTGCTGCCCCTAATCACATGGTGTGTTAAATTCACAGTGCAAAGATGATATACGGTGGCCATCTTATAGTGGACCCTCTTCCACTAACCATCATTGCCTTGAAGCCACATTCACTTTGAATTTTTTAGAATAACACAATGCAATAAGCAATACCAGTAACCACCTAGGTACAGAAATTATCCAGTGATAAACAGGGTTTGTTTTAAAGTCAATCCCCAATAGTCAACCCTCCCAATACCAATGTAGTGGGTGGGTTATGCATATTTTATCACTACGGGCTCTGACTCAGTCAAGGGTTCTGCACATCGTGGTTAAAACCAGGTTGACGCATGACCAATTCCACAGCGCAGGTACCAGAACGGGCGATACTTCATGGTGTAAGGTGGAGGGCCTAGTGTGTATATATAGGTCACCGCCGGCTAATCTTATTCCATTCAATGGAATCATTTAATCCCATCTGATCAACTTGTTCCTGATAGATCCAACGAGCCTCTTTGAGAGCCAGAATGCTCTCGGCATTGTGGCTGTCGCAGATCACTCCTTCCAGGACCACCCAGTGTAGATCTTTAGGATCATGTCCTGCCTCACTGAAGTGTTGTACCAAGCGTGTAGTTAGTTTTTTCACTTTCAGGGTGCATAAATGTTGTTGGATGCGCACCTTCACCTTTCTGGAAGTCAGTCCAATGCAATGGAGTCCGCATCTACAGGTTAGTCTGTAAATCACATTAACAGTGTTACAGTTACTAAACCTCGTGAGATGCCAGACTCTTCCATTCCTCAAAATAACGGTCTTAGTCGTTTTTGTCAGAATACATACTTAGCAATTAGTACAGGGGTGGTGTCCGGTTGGCAGAGAGTCCAAGTGCAGGCCACTAAGAGTCCTGGTGTGGATTAGTTTATCCTTCAAATTGGTTGCTCTTTTAAAAGCAAACCGTGGAGGAGGCATCTTGCTCAAACTGGTGTCCAGAATGGTCCAATGCTTCCTCACGATCTGCCTCAATTTAGTTGACATCGGATCAAACGTGGTGACCACAGGTATACATTCCTGTTTGACTTTAGTGTTCCTCTCAAGAAGTGCCTCCCGGGGGGTGTTTAAAGCTCGTTTATGGACTTGTTTCACAACTTTCTTGGGATACGCCCTGGCTGTGAGTTTCCTAACCAGGTCCTCTGATTGTTCCACAAATGCTTCTGTGGTAGAACAATTGCGGCAATAGCGCAAAAACTGCCCCACAGGGAGATTGTCCCTTAGGGCACGGGGTGAAAAGACTGATAATGAAGAAGCAAATTCTTGTTTGTCATTTTATGACGAACTGTCGTGAGTAGTCTATGGTCCATTGCTGTGGTGTCAACATCAAGATATACTGCTGACGTTTTACTAATTGACCATGTGAACTTAAGGCAGTCGTCTACCTGGTTAAGCCATGTAAGGAAACTTAGAAGATGGTCCTCTGTACGTGTCCAGATACAGAGGACGTCGTCGATATATCGACGCCACAGGGATATATGTTCCCTGAAGGGGTTGTTTTGATGGCGGACCACATTCGCCTCAAACTGGCCCACATAAATGCAGGCCAAACTCAGGGCAAATGTGGCCCCCATCGAGGTCCCGGACATTTGCAGGTACAGCTGGTACTTGTATTCAAAGAAATTTCTCGTCAATGCAAGTTCAATACATTGCATCACGAAAGTGGCTGGAGTGTCATAAAACCATTCAAGTTCCCCCAGGGCCCGTGCAGCTGCCACCAGCCCTTATCCGCCCTCCTCCACCCTTTCTTGCTGCTTCTGAGGCCCCCCCTTGGCAGCAGCTGTGCCATCCGCCCCTTCCTCCCTCTCCCCCTCCCCAAGCTGATACCCCTCACTCGACCGGCACCTCGGTGCTCAGCCGCCTTTGCGGACCCATCCCTGCCTCAGAGTCTCCCCCGAGGGGGGAACTCCCGCTCCTTCTTCCTTCGCGGGGCTGCTCTCCTGACAAAGGAGCGGCCCCCGTCCTCTGATGCCAAAACCGGGGAGACGCGTGAAGCGCTCCCCATACGAGCCCCACCTATGAGCGCCGCTCCCACCGCATGACCGTCCCTGATCTCCCACACTGTGGAACCGCTGCGGATACTCACCAGACCCCTCCGAGCTTTCCAGGGGGGCGAGCACACCATCACTGCGACCGCCACTCCCACAGCGCGCGTTTACCGAGGTCTCAGGCATCCAGATGTCGAGCCATCCCGCCTCGCTCAAAAGACGAACCGCTCCGAGAATCCGTTAATCTTCGACAACCATTGTATATCAACCAGAACTAGGAACAATATACTTTACCTACCACTCTAACTGCACTACCAGGCCAAAAACGCAAAAAGCCCTACAGCGCTCCCAGCCACCAGGTCACTAAACCTAAAATGGTGGCTGGGTGAGCGCTAAACCAGCGCTTAAACCCTTAGGCTATATTTCATAATTGGATTACAATTGGGCTATTCCCAATGTAGCCCAAAAATCCCTAAAATGGCCGCTATTCGGCTCGCCCCACCCCCTACCAATCTGCCCGGGGTGCAGACCTCACCCAGTTTGGCTGCCCACCAAACCTCTCTTTGTATTTGTGACATGAAGATGTTGTTCCTCTGCTGTTGACAGTTTTTTTTTTTTACATATTTTTGGGGGCTTTTAATATAATAGCAGTTAGTCAAATACAATTGCGGCATTACATATGTCACTATTTTGAATACAACATAATACACCAATAGGAGACACGTTCAAGCCAATTTGTATATATCCATTCTTTTTAATACCCACTGCCAAGGATCTACAACAAACAAAGAGCATGGAGTAATAGCAGCGCTCAGTGTCTGTAGTGCAGCCGTTAGGGATTGTGTCAATGTAATGCATTATCTAGTCTTTATGTGCTTATGATTTTAAGATGATCTAACTCAGTCTGACAAGGAGCCTCAAAAGGTATTCCTCCTTTATGATACATGACAAAATCAACTGTCATTTAACTTGTGTAGGGTGGTCAGAGAAATTCAAAATCTGGGGAAACTTGGAGTACTGGTTTGGTGAGGGTTTGGTGTCCCTCCCTCCCTCCCTATCAAGCCACTGGTCTTGCCGGCTATCTCAACCTAATCATGTTTGAGCATGGGGGAGTTGGGGGATCGGATGCTAATCACACCCCACGCAGATGCAGAGGCGCGCCAAGTCACTTCTATAGTATCATCCCTGCTCTCAGGCTTCTCAGCAGGGGTCGTCCCTCATACTAGTCTCCTCTGCTGTAGGTGTGTGCTCCCTATCTAGCTGGGTCCCACCCTGACTCCACTCATCACCACTATGATCATGCTCTGGGTGTTCCCAGGCATCCTGGACCTACTTCCACTGTTCCGCGATGGGGTGGCGTCGCAGCCCCGTCGATTCTTCCAAAGTCAGGACTCGTCCCTCTGCCCAGCACAGTGAGTCACATCATGCTTTCCCCACCCCACCCCGCCAACAGACCTCCAGGCCATTGCTATCCTTCTCATGGCCAGGACCAAGGCGAGGTCAATAAACCTGTTTTCAACCTTCGGTTTGGGCAGTCGGGGAAAAAGCCCCAGCAGACAGACCTCGACTGTGGAGTCAAGTGTGCACCCCAGTGTCGCACCCACCACCGCCAGCACTGTGTGCCAAAACCAATGCAGTGTGGTGCATGCCGAGGTCATGTGAACAAAATCAGCATCGCTATAATTGCACCTCGGGCAACCACAAACTTCGCCTCCATAAGTGTCTTGGATTCTATGGGGTGTTATGTTAGTCATGTGCAAATAGTTAAACTGTGTATTGTTTAACCTCATATTTCATGAGACCATTTTAGGGTAGGCTAGAACTTTGTTCCAGCTTGAGTCTGAAAGTTCCATCTCTAGTACTGTTTCCCACTGCCCGCATAGGTTTAATAAAGGGTTGCGAGTCATCTCAAACGGTGAGCTACAGAACTATTTCACTAGGTGCTTTTCCGTAACCAAGATAACCACATGTGTTGTATGCTCCTCATGGCTCTTTCCTCACAGCCCCTTGAACATACAGACCTGGACCTCATACCAGAGGAACAGGCCGGCAGGAAGACCAGAGCCCTCAACCAGATCCTCAAAAGGAGCAAGAGTGTTTTGCCGGTGTTTTTCCATCTTCACCTCCACCGAAGCAGTCATCTGCTCAGTCGTGAATATTGTCAGTGGGTATCCATGCAATAGACCAATGAAGGGTAAAGACTGGTGCATACAGAGGGGTCTCCGCAGTCTTTGCCATGTAGCGTTTCCAATACTATAATGATGTGGTCAGTAATAAAGTCTGGTATGGGATTTCCACTGCGGTTTTGGTCAGTTTAGCCAACAGTAAGGCAGAGTGCGCCTGCAATCTCAACCCATCTAACCACTGCGCAACCCACTGTATCTGGGAGGCCAGAAAGTATAACTCAAAGTTTGGCGCTCCCAGGCTGCCCTCCGTCATGGGGCATTGCAGTGTTTCTAAGGACACCCTCCGCCGTCCCTTATCCTATATAAGATCCCGCAGTAAAGAGTCCTACTGACAAAACCAGCAGGCAGGTACTACAGGCGGGAGATTAATAAATAAATATAGTAGATGCTGCAGCATAACCATTTTAGACAGGGAGATCCGGTCTCTAATCGGCAGTCGTAAAGAACACCACAAAAGGGACAGTGGATCTAAGAAATCTGAGGGTCCTTCTGAGGTTACCTTCCTGTAGGTCCTCGAGGGTGTGAAAAATATGTATAACCAAGTATCTAAAGGTGGACTGTGCCCAGTTAAGATCTGCAGGAAGGTCTGGGCGAAGAAGAAGTGTCATGGATATAGGGACTAAGTAGGTCTTATTTCTGTTAACCCTCAAACCTGATAGGTATTCAAATCCCCACCAGAGGTCCAGGGCAATAGCCAAACCCACAACAGCGTCCGCCAGATAAATAAAGAGGTCATTGATGTACAGGGAGATAATATTCTGCTATTGACATTGTATGCAAAATGGTACAATAATTTGTTATGTACAATGAGAAATTAAAGAGTGATCACAATAATTAAGTTGTGTGATCACATGTGAAATCATTGTGTTGTCTAAACAGAATCAGCACTGGTGTATGCTCTTTTTGCTCTTTCTAAAAGTAGCATTTCTAAAACTGGGCAATCTGGGCCTCCTCACCCCATCCACATAGAACAAAGTATATCCAATAAAAGGAACACCCCCTAAACGGGGACTCCCATCTCTGCAAGGAGCCCAGCAAGCTCAGCCTAGAGTCCAGTATGCAGGAAAATAATCCAGTCTCGTTCACCTCCTGTAGTCCAGCTCTAAGGCAACAGAGCCATACGTTGCGACAACACAATAGGCCAGGACTACATCTGGTCCAGCAGTGTCCCTACCACTGAGGGTGCCAGTGCTCCATGGATGTTTCCAGGTGCAGCATTGTGGGGGCTGATAGGAAAAGCCAGCAGACTGAAAGCATCCTCCAGTGGGGAGGGGCAGGGGAGAAGGGCTGGCCAGCTACGCAGCACCATTTGTGGTGCTATTTTTAGGTCGAGCTTTCGAGACCTCTTGTATATACTTTAGTATATACTTATATGTGTATGTACTTCATGGGCTCTGGAGATCAGCCATAGGACTTGTCTGCTTCCGCTTAGGGACTTTTTTCTGTTCTGAATTGCTTTCTGCTTGTTCAACTACCTCCATTTAACTATCTTGATAGAAAACGACCAGTAGAGGTCAGTAAAATACCAGAATTGCTTTCTGCTGGGGGACTTTCTTTTTTTATTTTTCTGGCAACTGTCTCTATTTACCTTTCTTGACAGAAAACGACCAGCAGAGGTCAGTAAAATACCAGAATCACTTTAGCAATCTCTAGATTTCAGTACATAGAAATTGTCTTCCACGAGCACTCGTAGACAATAATATTTATTTCAAATCTATTATTTTCAGTGATAGGACCACCAAAGGCCCTGATTTTATATTAAAAACAGAGCTTTGGACTATACCATTTCCTACTGAAAGTCAATATTTCTCTCCATGTGTTCCCATACCTGGCGGTCATGCATTTTGTTGCTTACATTCCCTCCATGTTAAAGAACAGTAGATGTTTCAGCACCCAGGCTAATGGGCTGCATAGCTAAATACATATAAGGCCACAAAGGCAAGACTGATTGCATTGCAAATGCTTATTTTGGTAGTAACTGGATGTCTTCAGGCTAGAAACATTTTTTCGAGGCTGTCTATAAATTATGGCAGGGATGGTGCATAATGTGGCATGTGGCTGAATCCATTATGCAGCAGCTGTAGAATCACAGAATTCAACTGACCCTGATTTAGACAAAGTGGCATTTTCCTAGCATGGAATTGTGACCACTTTTGCGTTCTGTAAGGACAATCTTGTACCCCGTGATCTTGATCCCCCTGGTTAGGCGGTACTATTGCCTTACTATTCAACAAATCAAGGTGATCTTATAGTCAGCTTAGGCTGTTTCAAAACTCTCACATTGTTCATAGTTCTGTTGAATGAGGTCTTAGGAAAAGCTGATCGGCCAGAGATCACACAATGTGATTAAGGGGCAAAGGTAGAATTATAATTTAGGTCTCCTAATTATGTAAACCCAAAAAAATCAGCACTTGAACACGTCCCCTGTCTTCATTTTTTTTAATTGCCTTCCAAGTATACACAACGATACAACAATAGTGGGCCCCGGGGGAAGCAAAGTCGCAGACTAGTCTTCCCCCGTGGTCTTTCGCACTGGGAGGGCCAGGCTAAGGGTCAATGGGTGTGGTTTGGGGATGGGTATAAGAATGCACGGAAGGAAGGCGACTTCCTCTTCCTGCATTCTGGCATCGACGGGTGGGGGAAGTCAGAAAAAGGGCAGGCAGTTTAGTGTAGGCCTTGGGTGTAAGAAAAGTAGCAGGCGGTTTGCGGTGGGGCCCACTGGTCGGTGGTGCTTTGGGAAGGCATATAGGCATCAGATTATGGCGTGTGGACAGCGGTTGCAGAGCTGGACGGAATGGCCGACGTCTCGGCGGACCAGGTGATGAAGGCCCTGAGGGTGTTGGGGCGGGCAGGGCAGGAGGATCTCCTCCGGCCGGTGTCTTAGGGGAGGCGTGGGTGGGGCTTTCTCGTGCCCCGAGGGCAGCCTCTGCGGGTGTTTCTGCGGCGGTGGTGGCATGTATGGAGGAGCCACCACTGCCGGGTAGGAGTGCGTCGGGAAAGGGGCGGGGCGCAGCACAGTAGGGAGCGGCGCACGGAGGCCGGCGTAAGAGCCTGCCTCCACGTCTGGATACATGCAAGAGGGCGGTGAGGGGGCTCCTGAAGCCAGAAACCCTGCAGAGAGCCCCCTCCCAGCGGCGGTCTAGGCTGGAGCTGGCATCTTGGGGGGGGGAGGGGGAGGCTGGCAGCCCCCTGTTGATTGTGGAGCCGGCAAGCACTATAAGGCAGCAGGCTGTGGAAAGGGGTAGGAGGGGCAGGGTAGGACGGCTTCTGGGGCGACCTGCAGGGGGAGTCCAGTGATGTGGGGGAGGTGGCTTGCCAGGAGGCCGGGGGCCAGTGGGAGGACGCTCCCATTGACCTCTCCAGGGGATCGCGCCCTTGCACCCCTACACACGTGGGGAGTGCTGGGGCTGGCCACAAGGCAGTTTTGGAGGTTGGGGGGAGGGGTGCATCCCCCATTTTGGCGGGGGGGGGGATCCAAGGGTGCACATACAGGGCGTGGGGTCTCAGGGGTATTGCCCTACCTTGCTCCCCAGGTGGGAGGCTATGCTATTAAAGGACAGGATCAGGGTATAGTGCCTGTTGGTACAGGAGTCAGAGGTGCGCTGGGCGGAGCTGGAGGCTGCCAGAGGAGGAGTGGTCTGGGATGAGGAGGCAGTGGGGCCCCCCACTCCCACCTCAGAGGAGGAAAGGTGGGCGGAACAGGAGGATAGGGAGAGGGTGGCCCAGGCCAGGAGTAAGTGGGCAGGCAGCGGAGTGAGTTTGCAGCTTCAGTCAGGGACAGCCAGGACGGCGTTGAGGACTGACGGTGCCAGAGCCCGCCCAGATTGGAGCGACTTGGGGTTATGGAGGATCCTAGCTGGTGGAGGCCGGCAGAGGGGTGGGTGGCACGGCGGGCGCAAGATTGCCTCAGGACGCTGGCTTGAAGTAGTAGGGGGGTCCGCGGCGCCCTTCCCTCCAGCGCAGGAGCGGGCAACGGCGCCGTGTGTGGAGCGGGAGAGTGGTGATGGTGTGAAAAGGAGTAAGGGTGTGACGAGAGCGGTGCATGAGGTTCTGTGGAAGCCTGTAGAAGATTAGCCTGTGTTGGAGCTGGAATATGATACGGAGAGTGATGTGATGGAGGATGGGGAGGTGAGGGATGACGATGACAGGATGGGGGGTGAGGAGCAACAGTGATCTTGGTGTTTTACAGAGCTCACAGACGAAGAAGGGCAAGGCGAAAGCGGAAGCCATCAAAGCCAGCCGTTCTAAAGGACGGTCGGGAGAGTCACAGACAGCCTTGACAGGTGAGGGGGCATGGTTGTCGGCTTGGGATGTGGGGTCAAAAGGGGGGAGGAAGAAGGCCTGCAGGTCGTTAGGTGTGGGCGATGGTTCAGTGAGGAATGTGAGTGGACAGAGTCCCGGTGGTTTCAGTGGCAGTGCTAACACGCTGGGGCAGGTAAGGCTTTGTCGACAGCAGGGGTCCAGACTGACAAGACAGAAGTGAAGGAGGATAAGAGTGAGAAGGGTGAGGACAAACACCAGAAAAAGCTACCGTATATGGGGTTGGCGATGCCTCTAGCCTCGCACTTATCTGAGAAGATTATGAACAGAATCTGAAAACACGAATACGTGGACATGTTTAAGTTGCTACACAGGGAGGTACAGGCGAAAGAGGACTCTAAAGAGGAGGAATGGGAACTGACGAGGAGACCCAGGGTGACGGTGAACATGGAAAATTGGACGTCAGTGTTTCTCATTTATGTAAGTATTTATTGCGAGAAACACCTAGACAGGGCCATACCCCTCTTGAAGTATATGGATATTATAATGAAAGTGCAGTTGGAATTTGGAGAGTTTGCTTGGCTGAGCTATGATGAGGAGTTCGGGCCTGTGTTAGTGTGAACCCAGACAAGCCGTGGGGGGAGATCGATCAGGAGTTGTGGATGCAGTGGTTGGCGTTGACGCACTCTTCGGCATCCACGCACACAGCCAGCGGTTTGCCGGTCCCTTACCGGTCCTTTTTGCCATGGCCCACCCAGTCTGGGGCGGGAGGGTCTACCACACATACAGGAAGCGCAGGTAAGCCAGGCACCAACACGACAGGTGCCTGCTGGAGCTATAACAGGGTATTTTGCTCCCAGTACCCCTGCAAGTTCAAGCACGAGTGCTCCAAGTATGAAGGGCGGCATGCCCTCACACAATGCTTTACATTGTTCATGCCATCGGAGCAGTGGCGACACTCGAGGGGAAGGGGACAGGCTGGACAGAAGGGCGCCTGCACCGGTTAAGGTGGAGGTGATGGCCCAGTGGCTCTCGTGTTACCCAGACAGGGAAGCGGAGTTGAAGATTCAGTGGGGTTACACGGAGGGTTTTCAAGTGGGCTATCAGGCACCTAGGGTGCGGAGATGCGCTGACAATCTGAAATCAGCCAAGGAATTGCTGGGAGTGGTGGCTGCCAAATTGCAGAAGGAGGTAGATGAAGGCCAGATAGCAGGCCCGTTTGTCGACTGGGCAATTGACAATTTGATTGTCTCCCCATTAGGAGTGGTGCCTAGGGAAGAAACGGGTGAGTTTTGCATGATCCATCACCTCTTGTGGCCGGAGGGGCAGTCTGTGAATGATTTCACCGCAGAAGCAGACTCAAGGGTGCTCTATGCATTGGTGGATGATGCTATCCGACTAGTGAGGGTGTGTGGGCCGGGGGGGGAATTGGTGAAGTGTGATGTGAAATCTGCATTCCGCCTGCTGCCCATATACCGCGTGGATTTCTCGCTATTGGGGATGCAGTTTGCGGGGGCCATCTACGTGGTGTGCGATTTCCTGCGCGTTGTTCGAGATGTTTACCACATTCTTGCAGTGGGCTTTTACACAGATCAGCGGACATAAGGACGTCACTCATTATCTGGACGACTTTCTCTTCCTGGGAAAGGCCCATTCTGGGGATTGTGGCGGGCCCTGTCACAATTCCAGGAGATGTCTCAGCGTTTTTGCAGTCCCCTTGGCGCCGGAGAAAACAGATGGGCCTTGCTGCAGCCTGACATTCATGGGAATTGAACTGGACTCCATTCAATGGATGGCTCGACTGCCTGGCGCAAAAGTGTCGGAGATACAGGCGTGCATCTTTTGGGCGATTGGGGCAAAGAGGATTGCGTTGAGGGCAGTGCAACAACTTATGGGTTTCCTGAACTTCGCATGCAGGGTGGTGAGGGCTGGACGGACGTTCTGCAGAAGGCTCGGCATGGTCATGCAGTTTTACCACACCACAGGGTCCGGATTTCCATGGGGGTCCGGATGGATTTGAGGACATGGCTGGCGTTCTTGTCTGATTTCAATGGGGTGTCCCTGGATTTTGAGGACGAAAGGATGGTTTGGAAAGTACAAATTTACTCTGATGCAGTTGGGGCAGCAGGTTTTGGGATCTTCTGAGATGGCAGGTGGTTCGCTGAAAAATGGCTGGTTCATTGGGTGAAGCAGGGGAGGAGCATTGCGTTTCTGGATTTTTTCCCTTGTTGGTGGCACTGGAGGTGTGGGGGTCTGGGTTTCAGAACAGGTCAGTGCTGTTTCATGTGAACAACATGACCGTGATCGAGTTGGTCAACTGACAGAGGGCAAGGGATCTGATAGTGCTGCTTTTGTTGTGGAGTTTCATGCTGAAATGTCTGAAGTTGAATGTGGCTTTTAGAGCCAAGCATGTCCCTTGGGTGAATAATGACATTGCGGATGCTTTGTCTCATTCGCAGTGGCAGCGGTTACGGCGATTGGCACCTGGAGCGGATCAGTTCAAGACCGAGCAGCCGGCCGGTATCTGGGCCTTGAGGGAGTGAGGGTGATAGCCCTGGTGTAAAATTCTATAGCTGAGACCACAAGACGGACCTACAGACTGGCATGGGCAGAGTTTGGATCCTTTATGGGATGGCGCTGGGATTTTGCTTTTGGAGATCGCTCAATTGTGGAAAAGGAGTGTTGCAGTTTGTATTGCATTGCATTGACAAGGGACTGTCTTCCGTGACGATTTCGGAAAAGTTGGCGGGAGTGTCATTTTACTGTTGTTTGTTTTTTGGATTTGACCCTACAAAAGATGTGATTATGAGTAGGGTATTCAGAGGTTGGGGCAGGGAGGGAAGTGGGAGGGGTGTTGAGTGAGGCGATTACGTTTGATTTGTTAGTCAGATTGGTTGAGTCTTTACACCTCTGTTGTTATGATGGTTTTGAGGTGCGGGTTTTCCGTTTATGCATGATATGGATGTTTTTTGGGGCCTTTCGGGTCTCCGAGTTGTTGGGGACGATAGCAGTGTGAGGTAGAAGGTACGAGGAGATCAGAGTGGATGCTGGTCACCTGGGGAATTGGTTGGGGCAGTCTAAGACGGATCAGTTGGGGAGGGGAAAGTGGGTTTGGTTGTGTGAGAATGGATGTGGGGGCATGTGCCCAGTGGCGGAATGGCAGGGCTTTATGCAGACCAGAGATGGATGAGAACGATTTGATTCGGCTGTCGGGTTTGGGGCTCTTACTGCTGATGCAGAGAGACTTGGAGGTGCTAAAGCAAAGGTTGGCTAGGACTTGCATTGTGTGGACTTAATTTGTCCCTCGGAGAGTTTGGAAGGTGCG
Source organism: Lissotriton vulgaris (assembly GCF_964263255.1). Taxonomy (NCBI): domain Eukaryota; kingdom Metazoa; phylum Chordata; class Amphibia; order Caudata; family Salamandridae; genus Lissotriton; species Lissotriton vulgaris. Next base: position 589,216,789 of record NC_141687.1, read on the forward strand.
ATCAAGTATTGAGCTGTGGAAAAAAGCACGACGGAAACTAAACAGAGCAATGAGGGTTTTCTGTGGGGAGAAGGACATTAAAGTGATTGCTCACCTTGGACTGAGACTGGAGAAACCACTACTCTTTCGATATGACGGTGTGCATCTTTTGACAATGGGGAATGCCTATTACATGATAGAGATGAGAGATGCGGTCATGCAAGTTGTGGAACGAGGCGATATGGTGTCACCATGATGCTTGAGTGGTGTGGGCGAAAGATGCACAGTTGGACCCGTGGGGGCAGATAACTGCCCTAAAGGGGGTTCCCTGGTTGGCGGTACTTAGGAGGGATGGGGGAGTCACTAGCGGACGCACCCATCCCTCGGGGATAGAAGAATGAACAATGGGGGGTGGGGGGGGGGGGGGGGTCTGGAGGCATGAGTGTAATGCCAGGTGCTACCGGGGAGGATGCTGAGAGAGATCTGAACAAATGGTTGAAGAACGGAATGGGTCATGGAGTGGAATGAAAGGTGAGTCAGGTGTGGGTGAAGGGAGTGTATGGCAGAAGAGTTGATGTTGGGGTCTGTTGTTTTTGGATAATTGTTATATGGTTGTTGATTATGTTGTGCAGCCTGGTCCTAATAAATGGCCTTTTACGCTTAAAGACATCAGCGTGCTCTGTTAATTGCGCAATGGTGGGCCCGGGGGAAGCAAAGTCGCAGACTAGTTTTCCCCTGGGGTCATTCGCGCTGGGAGGGCCAGGCTAAGGGTCAAGGGGTGTGGTTTTGGGGTGAGTATAAGAATGCAGGGGAGCAAGGCAACTTCCTCTTCCTGCATTCTGGCATATTTGGGTGGGAGAAGTCAGAAAAGGCCACCCATCCACCCTACAGTTATTAGGGTTCCGGGTAGGGTTGACAGAGTGTGCCACTTTAGGGCAGGCTGCAGGGTTAGCGGTACTTGGAAGGGGTGGGGGTGTCCCTGGCGGGCGCACCCATCCCTCGGGGGGAAAGAGGGAATGATGTGGGGGGTCTGCAGGCATGAGTGTAATGCCAGGTGCTGCTGGGGAGGATGCTGAGAGAGATCTGAACACATGGTTGAAGAACGGAATGGGTCATGGAGTGGAATGAAAGGTGAGTCGGGAGTGGGTGAAGGGAGTGTATGGAAGAAGAGTTGATGTTGGGGTTTGTTGTTGGTTAATTGTTATTTGGTTGTTGATTATGTTGTACATCCTGGTCATAATAAATGGCCTTTTACGCCTAAAGACATCAGCGTGGTCTGTTTTTTGCGCGACGTCCTCAAAGTAGGGAAATGAAGACAATAGGGGAGGTGGGGACGTGGGGATGTGGAAGAGAAGGAAAAAAGGAGGGAAGCACTGCACAAGACAATGAGAGAGACAGCGATATTCTTACTTCTTACCCATCCACCTAAGACTTCGAGTATCACAAGTTTAGCAAGCCTTCCCCATATTGAACATGCCCTTTTATGCCATCCATAGATAATAAAACAGGCGGTGTCAGGACACTAAGGGCCATATTTACAATGAAATGGTGCAGTACACTAAGGGACATATTTACAATTAAATGGTGCAGGCGCCGCCACTAGCACTTTTGTTGTGTAGAGCTGCGTCATTTAAAAAGCACAGCTCTACACATGTACATACAAATGTACCGTATTTACAAGATTACGACGCACCCTGTGCTCTCCCCTGCACTGGCGCACACACATCAGCCGTGCACCTATGCAGGCACCCTTGCACAATTGTGCAAGGGTGCCTGTGTTGCAGGGATGATTGTGTTTGTGCATGAACGGACACCTTTCTGCACAAAAACATGAATTATTGGCATTTTGCTCCTTCTATGTGTGGTGCAGAATGCAGCACACATAGAAAGAGGAAAGAATTAGGACAAATAAATGTATTTCTCCTCTTTGCGCCACTTTAACGCTTCCCCTGGAAAGGCATTCGTTTTTGGCACTACCTCAGATTGATGAAACCTTGTAAATCTGAGGCAGTGTCAAAAAGCTGTGGGTGTTGTTGTGTGGGAACTCCCACAGCAACACCCATGACACGCCCCTTTGACGAAGAGTACTGTGTTAAAGTGGGTCATATTTACAAGGCCATGTAAAGCCACGCAAAGTGGCTTTGTGTGGCCTTGTAAATATGGGCCAGCACACAGTGCCAATGAAGTATCAAAAGTAATGCTTCAGTCGCACTAGGGACTTGCAAATATGCCCCAAAGTTGCTATGTCGCCAGCGCCAGGGAGCAAGGGCGCAGGACCGGGCTTAGGACAGAGTGTGATTCTATTCAGGATCCTGGAGGTGTGGGGCGGCTCTCAGAGTTGATCTCTCCTTCCAACTGTGAGGAAGAGTCTCTATGTTGCAGAAAGGTTAGTAAGGGTTCCCAAATGTGCTTGGGGCTGGAGCATAGTGGCATTAGTCTCCTACCTTCATGAATGGTTTTCAGTTGGAGAGCCCTGATCTAAAAATTTCTGTTCTTCCCCCCTTTGGCAGGTCCTGTCGCGGTGCCAGACACTGCTTCTTAAAGATTTGGTAAGCGATTCAGACCTCTAAGGTTGTCAGAGGTGGGGTCTAAAGAACATGAAACTGGTAAAATGTATTCACTCAGCTATAGATAACAAAATATTCAATCTTTGTATCTGCACCACACAGACTCCAATCTAGGGGTGCTAGACTATATCGTATTGATTATAGTATATTTTAAATAAAGATATGCAAAACTGCATAATATTTCTCCTGAAAACTATACTGTCATCTAATGTTTTGTTGTTTTTGAACTGTTTATTTAAAAATCCCAGTGATGGTGATTCCCAGATAAGTGAAATCCCAGATAAGTGATAACCCTTAACCATGTTCAAGAACATCATCAATAAAACATTAGGTCCATAGTCATTCACACAAGCCCCCCAAAACATTTGAAGCACTTTTTTTTATTTTTAAAAAGGAAACAAACACTAGTTTTTCTTTGTTTCAAAAACTTTGGCTTTCACTTTTTTTTCGTGTTACATTCATTGTATGCTCAATACCTATACAATATTGTGGATTACATACACGGGCATTGGTATGACAGCTAGGACGAAACATCTCCATCAAAGGAGCTGCTTGAGGCAGATTCTAAAATATGGAACCCTGCCTTCCGGGTCAAGTCTGGGACTGGGCTAGGGTCTGTGCCAGGCAGTCTGTCCTGCTTCATGAATATTTTAGCGCAGGGTTCTCTAAAGTCGGTCCTGGTGGGCTGGATCCATGCCAGATTTTAAGATAACTACATTTATCTAAATGGAGATATGCTAAAAATATGACATGGCTACAGACATCCAGGGACGATTATGGAGAATTCTGTTCTAGAGGGAAGCCTGGTGTCTTCGAATGTCTCAATTCTATTGTGGATCAGCGCAGTACATCTCTCAAATGCATAGATATTCAAAATGTTAAGCCCCGAAAATATTTAGTGGGGGGAAAAAAAAGAAAAAAAATATTTAGCGAAAGGCACAGTAGGCTGTTTCCAGAATTGCGCTAGGCCCAGCTTACCTCTACTAGTAAATATGTGATCAGCTTCCCACTTGGTGTGGTCAACGGTTATTAGCTGTGTTCCCCAGGGTCGCCCAACAGTATTGTCAGTAGTTGCTTAGGGGTTGATACCCCAGCTTGGCTTTGATATGTGATGAAATATCTTTCCGAAAGTCTTGGGAAAAGTTTCAAGACCATCACAAGTGCTGAAAGGTGCTTCTCTCTCCACAACCCTTCCAGCGGCCCGCTTGACTACCAAACATTGAATTGATCTGCGTGGGAGGGGGGAGTACCACCTGGTTAGTAATTTGTACACTCTCGCCTTGTGTGGTGTACAAACAATGGAGCACTTCACAGGTCTGTGCCAAATTTTGTTCCAGGTATCTTCTGATATCTTTCTACTGAGATCCCTTAATCAGCTCATCGTGTAGCTACTTTTGTGCTCGGGCCAGTGGCTGTTATTGCACATTGCAGACAAGTAATTCCCTTTCAAATTGTTTTGTTTTGCAATATGGCCTCTAGTGGGGTTTTCTCCCAGGTCACTCCATCAGCCATCTCTCTCAAGCCTGCCCAGTGGAGCAGTTTTGTAAGTCAGAAATCATCCGTCCTATCAAGATGCCACCCCCCCTGAATATTTTTGCTTGAGAGCAGCTCTCCCCAGAGTAAAGATCACCTATGGTCCGAGCGTAGCTATTGTTCCAGCCCTGAAGTGATAACGGCTAAGACCCGGGGAGAAATCAGGGTTATATATGATGAGAGTTAGTGGTGAAGGGATTGTGTCAGAGCCTTTCCTGCATGTGACCTTTTTTCAGTACAGCAAGTGGATCAGTGTTGTGGTAAGCATTTGTGAGCTCCTTAATCGATTCTGTGGGGGGAGCCAAAGGAGGGCGCAATGGAACCAGCCCTACTTTCAAAGCACTGCATCCTTCCTGTACTGTATTACTCATAGGCACACATACATCCAGCACATGCATTTGATATTCATGAACTATACAGCACTGTATCCTTCATGTACTGTACCACTCAACACCACACATCCCCCCAGCACATGCATTTACTATGCACATAGTGCACAGTACTACATTAACCATGTATTGTAGCACTCACAGGGTACACATACATGCAGCGCAGGTACACCACTCATGCACTGTGCAGTACTTCACAACAGACCAATGTAGACCAAGGGTAAGTTAAGCACACAGCTTCAGGACTTTCAAATGAGTGAGCCTGTAGGCCTCACTCCAGTGACGCAGGTTAAAAAGGACATGTTCACTGATCACTACACGGTATGTTGCCACCACTGAGCTAGTGCTGCTTAACTCCTGATTAAGGCAGTAGCCTCTCACCACTATGAGGGTAGCGCTTCGGGTGCCCTCCCGTGACAAAAAGAACACAATCTGAGAGACAAGCATATGTTATGGCGCACACAAATCATCCATGTTTGTCTATAACAACTAAATTCAACATTAGGGTTCCAGACATCAGTACAATAGTGGAATTAAAGGCAGAGCTGCATGTCCATTACCATACAGAGGCCCTTTCCGTCCCAGCAGTCAGTCTTCTTTCGCAAATGGCTTGTCTGGAGGGATCAGGTAGAGCTGGCTCAGAGCATTGGTTGGCGAGCCCTCATTTTGCTAATCATAGCTGCCATTCGAGTCATGGTGGTGGGAGTTAGGAAACCATATGGCAATGTATTATTGCAGTTTATGCCAATGTTAGAGCAGCTGTTGAGGAGGCCAGCCTGTAGCAGGGCCTGATACATGCCTTCCTTGATGTGGTGCATCCTGATAGGCCTATTTGCAGGGTTCAATCATCTTTTGAGGATCCTGTAAAATCTTCTTTATTTTGTTGGTGTCTTTGTCACTTCCTTTCTTGTCGCCTCCTGGTGGTGTTGGACTTACTCCAGATCCCATGTGAATGATTTTGTTGTTCAATTCCTCAGTTGAGTCTTTCACAGTCTCCGCCAGAACCAGGGCCTCAATGCCTTTGCAATGTCACCCCCCACATTGTTTGCCTTTATATGTGATGAATAGGCAGAAAAGTAATCCCCACCTGTATGGGATGTTTACCTTGTGGATGTGGGTCATGGTCTGTGTGAACCTCTTGCGACATCTTAGAGTAGCAGGAGAGACATCTTGAAATATTTCTTGGGTAGAGTCCCTGAAGGTGATTAAGTTCTGCTTGTGGGACGCATCAGGATTTCCTCTCTGTCTTCGTAAAAGTGGACCTTACTGAGAATATCTGGTTCAGACTAGAATATTGAAAACACACTGTGCCAATGATCAACGTTGACGTTGCTTTGTTCGTGGAGCTGTCCAAAGGGCGTGCAGGCATCCCCTCTGTATCTAGAGGGGCAATGAGTTCGAGCGGTCTCCCAACTACACTGCTACTCTGATGCTGGGATAGCTAGCAGGCCAGTGAGGCACTGCATGTACAAGCAGAGGAGCTTTGACTTAATTGTGGCAGGTGTTGGTGGGGTCAGCCAGAACACCTCCACTGCTCTGTGGGTCAACAAGCTTGGTTTATGCTGTGGGTCATGATATCTGGGGTGAGGCCAAAGCAGAGCTTGCTGCTCCCTGCTGCATAAGGCCCTCGAGGTGAAGGGGCGTAGGCAGTGGGTCAGGGACGTGGCTCTCACTTGTGTCAGCTGGGTGCGCCCTATCCTGGTGTACTGATGGTTCATCTGAGGTCTGATATGGGTACCATCCCTGAGGTCAAAAAAATAGATCGGTTCACTGTCCCTCCCCAGGTTTCGGAGCTCCTCGGGGGCTACAGTGAGTCCAGGTGGCCTCCTTGATGTGGTGTTTAGGTTGCTACTTCGCTGCTGCATAACCACCAAGCGGTGAAGAAGAGGAGAGATTCTCACCTCCTGGCCCTCGGGTAAAGCTGATGCAACCTGGCCTAAGGTGTCCAGCGACCTGCAGGCCTTCCGGGGATTTCTCGCCAACGCCCACTGGGGGCCTGGTATGGCCTACCTCCTGGCTCGGCAACTAAATTGGAGACCCGTGCATGGATCGGCAGGAGCTGGGTTCTTCTGATCGCTGCTGAGATACAGTTTCCTGGACTGCCCCAGGTATCTCTGCTGCTCTTTAGGTGGGTTCCTCTAACCAGCGCACCGTGAGGGTACCATTGATTTGAGCATATTATCACATAGCGGGAGCTCAGGTATAGGAGCTCATGAGGGACACATCTTCCTGGGTCTTCACCCTGGCAACGCTCCACAATCAAAAATGTATAAAAATACTGTAGTTTGAATTAATAGGATCCTGGGACAAGTTTATGCTTCATTCCGTTTCCCACATTTTACTGGATCATAGACAGCATTGAACCTCAGTTTCATGAGGCTACGAGTCCCCAAGTTGTGGTACTTTGCCAAACATCAAAATATGGAAAAATAAAAACCATGAAATACATTCAATTTAAGATCAATTTAGGTCACTCAATAACTTGAGTTCTAGATCAATGAAAAGTAAAAGGGATTTTTTAAAGATTTCAAAAGTGAAGAGGTGCAGAGTCAATGCCATAAAGGCCCTCAAATGTAGAGGTATACAGAGTTTGTAGAGCCAGAAATTATTACAGGCCCCAAATGGACAGCAAAGGCAACAGAAAAACGGACAGTATTCCTAGCAGCATCTATGTCTCCAGAAAATCTTCTGACTCACCCCCAAATTAAGTAATTGTTTTTGTTGATAACCACATTTTATTATATTTAGTAGCACAAGCATCAAATGAAGGGGTTTTATACATCATTCTTGTATACTAGATCAACATTTCTGAGGACTCATCATGGTCTGAGAAATTGTATCAAGTTTTCAGCAAATAAGAGAATATTAAAAAATAAATGTCACAATGCCTTAACATCTTAACTGTTGGGCCACCCCCTGTGCGCAACACTTTTTTGGCTATTTGAGGTAGTTCACACTTAGGGCTCCATAGGTTCCACATAAGGTATCCCTACCAAATTTGCATCCTTTTTTTCTAAAATTCTGGGGATTATAAAGGTACCAAGAGTTTGTGGATTGCCCTGGAGGGGACTTAGAAAATAGGCAAAATAAATAAAAGGTAAATTTTGAGTTTTTGTGAAAAAGAAAAAAAGTACTCTGGATAAAAGTGTCTGTTGCCCCCCCTCCCACCCATCTAAAAATGGCATTGTAGGAAATTGACTTTTTAAGTAGTGGGCTAATGTGGGGGCACACCATGCAAAAAGTCCAGATGACTCTCATTGGTTTACAGGGCTTATTTTGTTTTTTAACAACAAATTTTATTTAGTTATTTTGCAATACGTAGGGGTCACAGCCCCACCAAAGCATGAAAGGCGAAAGGATAATTTGCTCCAATAACTATATTTCTGATTTATAACAACACCCACTAAACATGAAGGTGTAATAAACAAATAACACACAGAGAGTTCCCGGTCTCCACATTTGAGCAAAAGGTGCATTTGTTGTAGCGTGCATTATCAAACATGTCAGCATATCCATTTTAAAACATACCTTGGAAATAGTGAAGCTCAGGAAAAGCAGGGCCATTCTCAGGGGTCTACCTCGGGCAAAGGGGGAAGGTCGATTCCACGATAGTTCACCCATCGAGTCCATATTTTGCGATGTTTCGCAGGGCACCCTCGGGCCTCAAAAACAGCAATATAAGCCCACATACATTTATCTAGCTCAGTTTTCCATGTACCTAAAGTTGGGGGAGATGTTGCCTTCCACATTTGCGTTATGTCCCTCTTGGCTATGGTGATTGCAAAAAACAGTAGGTGCTGTTTGTACCTATTCCCCCCAATATCATCTGTCGTATGTAACAAGAAGAGTCGTGGATCTAGTGGAAGGTCCCATGACAGCACCTCGTGGAGGCAGGATCTGATCCGGCGGCTAAAAGGCTGTAATGCCGAGCAGCTCCAGACAGTGTGTAAGAATGTCCCCTCCTCTCCATCGCACCTCAGACATGTGGGGGATTGGATAACACGCATCCGCCACAAGGGAACCCTTGTAAAATATGAGCGGTGTAGATATTTGAATTGGATGAGCCGATAGCGCATGGAAACTGCCGCACCCCTTGGGTTAACGATTACTTCAACCCTGTCGTCATCTGTCAATTCAGGTATATCAGCCTGCCGTGCAAGTCGTGTCTTGTCTAGTGTGGTAGGCGAATGGGTCATCAGCGTCTGATATATTTGTTTGATCTTGTGAAGTCCGAGATCTCCCATATGCATTCAGCCCTCTAGGGGCTGAAACTCGGGGAGGGTCTCTAATGTACGGATCTGAGGGAGAAGTGCATATCAGAGTTGAAGGAATTTGTAAAATTGTGATTTGTGTTAATTGAAATCAGCCTGTAATTGTTGACACGACTTCATTGTGGTGCTACTTAATACAGCCCCGAGGGTCGAAATCCCAACACGATCCCACCCTCCGAACCCCTTCAATGTCGTCACGGACGGAGATATGTGCCCTGCCATAAGGGAGTCAATTGGGTAAGGGTCGCCTGCCAGCCCATCTGTTGGGTCTTGGCCCGCCATAGTTGTATCACCACCCTGCCAGCCGGCGGCAAATGATCTAGATGGGTGGAGTTGTATAATAGGTGAAGGAGAGGGACCTGGTCCATTGCAGCATGTTCAGTCGAATATGCAGGATCCTTGGGAGAATTATACCACCATTTGCTTATTAACAGGATGTGAGATGCTACGTAATAGGCATAAATATCTGCTGCGGAAATCCCTCCCCAATATGTGGATTGCGTACATGTACAGAGTGCCACCCTGAAAGCCCCACTGTTCCACATAAATTTATTTTGTATGGTAGCGACTTGCGCAAACCATGAGCGTGGAATGGGGTATGGGAAGTTCTGGAGGCGATATAAGATCTGGTGCAGCTACACCATCTTGAAAATAGCAGAGCGCCCATACAGGGAGAGAGGGAGTGAAGACCATATAGCGGTTTCACTGCTGAGGCCAGCTAGTAGTTGAGTAAAATTGCGTGCCGAGGAGACTTTTGGACACGGGGAGATATATATGCCAAGATATTTGAAGCCATCTGTCGCCTGGGAGAGTTGTGAAGCCCAGGCGTTGTGACCTTGGTACCCACACATCCGGAATAGTATAGATTTGGCGGGCTTAGCATGAGGACCCATAGTTCCCCCGCGAACCCTGAGGATTTCCAATATGTGGGGTCCCGAATAATAGGGATCCGTCATAAAAAAGAGGACATTGTCTCCGTATAAAGCTATATGGTCCGATTGCGACCGGGACCAGTCGAAACCCCGAAGGACCGGGTCACTCCTATCCCACGCCCCCAGGGGCTCAATTGCGAGAGCAAACAGTAATGGGGACATCGGCTAGCCCTGCCGAGTACTCTCTGGATAGAGAAAGGCTGTGAACGGTGACCTGCAACATGGACCAACGCCGTCAGTTCCGTGTATAGCAAGCGTATGTATGCCAAAAAGCGATGCCCAAAGTTTATTGCATCGAGGAGCTGAAATTAATACACCCAGCTCAAGGAGTCGAATGCTTTATCTAAGTCGGCGAGGAGGAGGGCAGCTGGCTGGTCTAACGTCGGGGCTGCCACCATGGCATTATGGACTCGTCGAATATTATGTTGAGTAGCCCTGTGTGGCATAAAGTCCGATTGATCCGGATAGATTAGGTCACCAATACAACTCCTCGGACGATCAGCTAACACCTTCCCCAACAATTTAGGTTCAAAGTTTATAAGAGAAATGGGGCGGTAAGATGAAGGGTCGTTCGGGCTTATGAAAAAGCACGATTTCTGCATGGTGCCAGTCCCTTGGCAAAATACCGAGTTCTGTGGCCTCCTGAATGGTCGCCAGCAGATGGGGCCCCAAGATGTGTATGTTTGGCCTCAGGAATTCCATTGGGAACCCGTTAGTCCCGGGAGCGTGACCTGGATGGAGTGGGTTGAGGGCCCTAGTCAGCTCATCTGTAGTAATAGGAGCGTCTAGTTGTTCACGGAGACGATCAGGGTGTCGTCGGGGGAGGATATCTACGAGAAATTCAGCAATAAGTTCAGTTGACATTTGTTCTTGCCGTGTATAGAGGGTTGCAAAGTGCCTTGCAACTTCTGCAGCGACACCATGTGGTGTTGTGTGTAGGGACCCATCTATACCACGAATAGCAGGGGTAACCGCAGGGGACGTGTCTACCTGGCAGAGGCTATGGAGCATCTTACTAGACTTATCGCCCCATTGGTAGATCCAGTGTTGTGACAGCTCCCAGATCTCATTTGCTTCACCCATAAGATCCTGTTGCGCCTGTAGCAGGTTCCTTTGAATAGTAGGGTTGGGATCGATATTGAGCTAGGGAGGCCACCGTTGTTGACATGACTCCAGAGCCTCCAACTGTTCCCGTCTAGCCTGCTTTTCATTAGTGCGATAGCTAATAGCGGCACCGCGGATCGTCGGTTTAAGGGCTTCCCACAAAATAGTCCGAGAGAGGGCAGTGGGGCAATTATCTTCTAAATATGTAGTGACAGCTTTATGGAGCACATCCTGGTATGCTGGGTCCCGTAGGTGCCACGAGGACATACACCACAGAAAGGGGGTTTCCTGGAGCAGGTGTGAAACTGTAGACTAACCTGAGAATGATCGGAGAGCCCATGGGGCAGATGGGTCGCACGGGAGAACCTATGAATATATATCCTGGGGAACCAAAAAATAATCGAATCGCGATTGTGACCTATGCACCATGGAGAGATAAGTAAAGTTATGTTTGGTGGGATGATATTCGTGCCACACATCAGCCCATCCCAAGGTGGCGACTAATGTATGTAGTTTAGTTTGAGCCAATAAAGGTGCACTGTAAGGGTTATGTTGGTGTTCTAGCGTCCCCATGGTATCATTCCAGTCACCCCCTAACAGTGTCAAGCCGTCGGGGATGTCGCCCCAGGTCCCCAACAGTTTATCAATAAATGCAGTTCCAAGAGGGGGAGGCGCATAGATACTGCCTATGGTTAACTGTTCCCCGAACAATGTGCATGTAACAAAGAGGAAGCGGCCCCCCAGGTCTGCCATGTGTAATTTATTGGAATTGGACTCTTCGGTGGTTAAGAATAGCAACACCCCTGGAGTCCCGACGAAAACCCCGCATGGTATACATGGTGAAAACCGAATCAAGCTAGACAAGGGGCCTTAGTGCCTAATAAATGGGTTTCCTGTAAGAGTAGAATGTCAGACCCATATCTTTTTGCTTGCTGTAAAATTGCTCCTGTTTCACTTTGTGGAGGAGACCCCTGATATTCCAAGACACTACTGTTAGATTTCCAATGATAGTAGCATCACCTGACATTATCACCTCTTCAAATTAAAGAGAGAAGAGCACAGAGATCACGGGATGTCTGTAAGAATAAAAATTAAAAACTCTAACATATCAAAACAAAAGTTTCCTAAGACCCCACCGCCCCCCTCCCGACACTGCCAAAAGCTAGGAGTATCACTTGCGGCGTCTGGAATAGGAGACACTCAACGGGCCCCCATACCCACACCAAAGGATCCCTTCCCATCCCACAACCATACGAAACAGGGGGCACAATAAGTCTGTGGCTATGCAGTCCCATGGTCGTACCCCACGCCCACCCAGAGGAGACTTGTTATCGAAGTTCTAAACAGACCAGTCCCAAATTAACTTGCGGTTTGAGCACTTTTATGGCTCCGGGACTGTCAGGGTGGCTACTCTGGACTCGCTGACATCCTGCTTGATCCGGAGCCATGTAGTTTTTTTGGATTTGTTTCGCCGTGGCCGTTGACTGCGTGAGCTGTGAGAGGAACCAGAATCAACCACAGGTGAAGAGTTTGGCCTAAGTTCAGGGTGCTAATCAGTCCACGTGAAAACAGTATCAAAAAAGAAAGGTTTTGAGTTGTAGATCATGCGCATCCTGGCTGGATACAAAAGCATATATTTCAAATTCAGCTTGAGCAGCCTGTGCTTCGCAGCGGTGAAGGATTGGCGTTGTTGCTGGACCTGGTGTGTGTAATCCGGGAATACCATACTGGAGCGAGAGCCATGTTGAAAGCCATCTTTGTGAGCCGTCTTTGTGAATACTGCTGAATTGTAAGACTGCATCTCTATCGGCATAGTTCAAGATTTTGGCGATGACTGGCCTGGGGGCCGCACCAGGGGGAGGTTTTTGCATCAAGGCTCGACGGGCCCGCTCCATTACAAAGGTCGAGAAGAGGAGATCATTTGGCATGATGTTTGTGAGCCACTTGGCGATGAAGGTGGTCATCGAAACACCCTCGCATCCCTCTGGCAGAACCACAAAGCATAGATTGTTTCACCTCGCACGACCCTCCGCATCCTCCACCCTGGAGGCCAGCTCCTGCGACACCACCGTGAACTTTTCACTTTTTTTTTAAGGGTGGACACCGTGTCCTCCACCGGCGAGACTCAGGTTTCAGCCTCAGTGATGTGGTCCACAGCCTTGTGGAGATCTTGACAGACCCCACCGCACCTATCTTGGCATCCAGAGTGTCTCTGGCATGATTGATTGCCGCCAGGAGGGCCGCATTTTCTGGAGCCGCGCCGCCCCCATCACCGACCACCGTCCCCTCAGTGGGCTCTGTGAATTAATCGATGGTGCCCTGTTTGGGACCCGCGCCCCTGGGTGCGTTCTTGCCCATCTTTGGAGGTAGCCCTGGACACGGGAAAGAGGTGCACTGCGGAACAGGATTTGGCATGGGTCCCAAGACGGGTAATTCCAACGTTCGAGAAGATCAGCAAGCTTTTCGGGTGTGCCCGCCCAGGCCGCCCAACAACACCAACTGAGGCACGGAGGGATCCCAATCAAGCCAAGGTGTAGACCATCTCAATGGGGTCTAGATAGGCTTACAACCCTACACAATATCCGTCCAATCCGGATCACGATCAGGGTGGTAGCGGTACTATGGGCCGCGTCCTTAATAGGGCCCAACAGCATCTGGACATCGCCGGAGCTGCAGACAGCGTAGCATCATCAGCGTGGCTGCTCAGCCAGGGGAAAGGCAAGGGGAGGGCGGCAACAGCAGCGAGGAGTAACGCAGGGGTCTGCTCCGATTCAACTCCCACCTCATGTGTCCATTGGCGTGTCTCGCGGACTCCAATTGCCCCATAGAGGTGGTGCCTCCCCACGTCAGATCAGATCGGCCCAGCTAGTCGCAGGTTCCAGTGCTGCCCCGATGGTGTAGTCTGGATAAATGTGGGCTATGTCTTGCGCAAGCTGCGCCGTGTTCTCAGCCAACTGCATAGTAAAATGGCTACTCGTGAGGGGCACTCCCCCACCAAGTTGGAAACCCCCAGGTGTCTTGTGGTGCAATCCCGAGAGAGGGGGCTCACTCCACCTCCGGCCCCCACGTCCAGGCACCGCACTCACCAATGGGAGTGGGGGAAGCTCTGATACGCTGGCAGCAGTATCCCAGGCCGATTCAGGCACGGCCCGTACTCGTCACCCAAGGCTTCACATGCGTCCCGGCATTTCATCCGCGGTGTATAGTCGAGCTGGGCCTCCAGGAACTCGCCGCACTCCCCAAGCGGGTCTGACCGGGCCCTGCATCACTAAGGGCACTGGCTGAATCCCAACGATCAGGCAGGCAGAGTGATGGATCACGGCGAGCGCGGTAAGCCAGCCCAGCCGCGCCTCCAGGCATGAGGGTGAACTCGATGGCGGATCTCCAAGCAGGGGGAAGGGACGGTGGCACCCCCATCCTGGGTCCAAGTCCAGTCTCTATCTCGTACGGGGCCCGGCATTCTCCAGTGCGCTCCACCAGCGCCTCTCGGGCTCGCAGAGCCGAACTCACTTCGAAGATCTCAGTGCAGCAGCCCGGCCGGGCCGTCGGGAGAAGGCTCAGCCCACGCCTCTCCGGAGCGCCCCTCGTCAAGAATCACCACTCCGGCACAGCAGCCCTGGGTAGGAGCAGAGGACGATATTCCCGGACAGTTAAGGAATCAGCCACAGCAATTTTTAAATCCTCTGGGCTGGATTTATGTAGGATATCGGCAGATTTTCGGCGTGGGTGGACGGAGCCCGATCAGACTGCATCCGCCATGATGGCTACCCAAGCCACGCCCCCTACAGGGCTTATTTAATAATTCCAAGTGATCTATTTGTTGTAGTGTGATCAAGCAGCTTGGGTTTATCAGAGGGGAGTGTTTAGACACCAAGATCATTGGAATCAGGTAAGTACTTTTGGAGTTATAGATTTAATAGTAAAACAGTAAGATGCTTAAATAATGTTTTTTGAGGTATGAGCCTTGAAGGAGGTAATGTTATCCTATGGGGGATACAAAAACTTAATATATATGCTTGCGAACCACTGTTGAAGGTGACCTTTAGGGCATAACCTCTTGACCGCGGCCGGAATTCCGCACCTGTGCGACCATTCCTATCGTGGGCGTGGTCATGACGGCTCCCAGCCGTCATCAGCACACGCCCACTGTGATGCATGACGGCCGGGAGCCGTCATCTGCACTGAAGGGGTTAAGATGCTTAGGGCCAAGGACCAAAGACCCACCAGCAGTATGGGTTTTATCTGCAATTTAACTATGAAATGGTCTATGTACCAGAAGCCAGGCAGGGGTTGCCACCAATTTTGAAGCAGGTCCTCTGTTCTTGCAGTGACTGCTATTCTTTGCCCTACTTCTGTTCCCATGTAGAAAAATCTGTCTGTCTGGTATCAAGGGGGCCCTCTAAATACTGAATTTAGGGACATTAATGGGAGTGTATGGTAGTATTCAATGGGTTACTTACCCCTGGGGCGACTACACTCCCTATATGACCACATCCTGCGAGGAGTGAGTATAATCCTGACCCAGAGTTCCTAATTCCACGAAAACCAAGATGGTGAAACCCTTCTTTGACTGCCCACTTCAGGTGGGCCACCATAGGGGTGTGCCTACCCTGTAAGTGTGTGCTACAGTAATGATGGATAGAATGCTGAATGAATCAAACTTTCACCCCCAGTCAAGAGAACTGGGTTAAATCCATTATTCATTTACTCACTATGCCACTCCAGTTTGGACCCATTCATATGCAAATCAGTCTTGACCCTGTTCCTCATGGGAACAATCCAGCCGGAACTGCTGAGCGAGGTACTCCCTGGACCGGAAAGTCTGTAAGTGTGACACACCTTCAAACCAGTTAATTTCCCGCCTGTTCTGGTGTCAAATGGCCCCCAGGACAGGCTGCATTCCCTAGCTCTAGGGGGAAGCGAGGATCGCACATCAAAGGCAGTAGAGGCTATGATGCCTCTGGCCCTTTATTTTCTAAATCACTAGTCATCCTGTTCGAGGAGGTGTGAACACCTTCCTCCGGAGCAGGCATTGATTCTGGTACCCACACATCCGGAATAGTATAGATTTGGCGGGCTTAGCATGAGGACCCATAGTTCCCCCGCGAACCCTGAGGATTTCCAATATGTGGGGTCCCGAATAATAGGGATCCGTCATAAAAAAGAGGACATTGTCTCCGTATAAAGCTATATGGTCCGATTGCGACCGGGACCAGTCGAAACCCCGAAGGACCGGGTCACTCCTATCCCACGCCCCCAGGGGCTCAATTGCGAGAGCAAACAGTAATGGGGACATCGGCTAGCCCTGCCGAGTACTCTCTGGATAGAGAAAGGCTGTGAACGGTGACCTGCAACATGGACCAACGCCGTCAGTTCCGTGTATAGCAAGCGTATGTATGCCAAAAAGCGATGCCCAAAGTTTATTGCATCGAGGAGCTGAAATTAATACACCCAGCTCAAGGAGTCGAATGCTTTATCTAAGTCGGCGAGGAGGAGGGCAGCTGGCTGGTCTAACGTCGGGGCTGCCACCATGGCATTATGGACTCGTCGAATATTATGTTGAGTAGCCCTGTGTGGCATAAAGTCCGATTGATCCGGATAGATTAGGTCACCAATACAACTCCTCGGACGATCAGCTAACACCTTCCCCAACAATTTAGGTTCAAAGTTTATAAGAGAAATGGGGCGGTAAGATGAAGGGTCGTTCGGGCTTATGAAAAAGCACGATTTCTGCATGGTGCCAGTCCCTTGGCAAAATACCGAGTTCTGTGGCCTCCTGAATGGTCGCCAGCAGATGGGGCCCCAAGATGTGTATGTTTGGCCTCAGGAATTCCATTGGGAACCCGTTAGTCCCGGGAGCGTGACCTGGATGGAGTGGGTTGAGGGCCCTAGTCAGCTCATCTGTAGTAATAGGAGCGTCTAGTTGTTCACGGAGACGATCAGGGTGTCGTCGGGGGAGGATATCTACGAGAAATTCAGCAATAAGTTCAGTTGACATTTGTTCTTGCCGTGTATAGAGGGTTGCAAAGTGCCTTGCAACTTCTGCAGCGACACCATGTGGTGTTGTGTGTAGGGACCCATCTATACCACGAATAGCAGGGGTAACCGCAGGGGACGTGTCTACCTGGCAGAGGCTATGGAGCATCTTACTAGACTTATCGCCCCATTGGTAGATCCAGTGTTGTGACAGCTCCCAGATCTCATTTGCTTCACCCATAAGATCCTGTTGCGCCTGTAGCAGGTTCCTTTGAATAGTAGGGTTGGGATCGATATTGAGCTAGGGAGGCCACCGTTGTTGACATGACTCCAGAGCCTCCAACTGTTCCCGTCTAGCCTGCTTTTCATTAGTGCGATAGCTAATAGCGGCACCGCGGATCGTCGGTTTAAGGGCTTCCCACAAAATAGTCCGAGAGAGGGCAGTGGGGCAATTATCTTCTAAATATGTAGTGACAGCTTTATGGAGCACATCCTGGTATGCTGGGTCCCGTAGGTGCCACGAGGACATACACCACAGAAAGGGGGTTTCCTGGAGCAGGTGTGAAACTGTAGACTAACCTGAGAATGATCGGAGAGCCCATGGGGCAGATGGGTCGCACGGGAGAACCTATGAATATATATCCTGGGGAACCAAAAAATAATCGAATCGCGATTGTGACCTATGCACCATGGAGAGATAAGTAAAGTTATGTTTGGTGGGATGATATTCGTGCCACACATCAGCCCATCCCAAGGTGGCGACTAATGTATGTAGTTTAGTTTGAGCCAATAAAGGTGCACTGTAAGGGTTATGTTGGTGTTCTAGCGTCCCCATGGTATCATTCCAGTCACCCCCTAACAGTGTCAAGCCGTCGGGGATGTCGCCCCAGGTCCCCAACAGTTTATCAATAAATGCAGTTCCAAGAGGGGGAGGCGCATAGATACTGCCTATGGTTAACTGTTCCCCGAACAATGTGCATGTAACAAAGAGGAAGCGGCCCCCCAGGTCTGCCATGTGTAATTTATTGGAATTGGACTCTTCGGTGGTTAAGAATAGCAACACCCCTGGAGTCCCGACGAAAACCCCGCATGGTATACATGGTGAAAACCGAATCAAGCTAGACAAGGGGCCTTAGTGCCTAATAAATGGGTTTCCTGTAAGAGTAGAATGTCAGACCCATATCTTTTTGCTTGCTGTAAAATTGCTCCTGTTTCACTTTGTGGAGGAGACCCCTGATATTCCAAGACACTACTGTTAGATTTCCAATGATAGTAGCATCACCTGACATTATCACCTCTTCAAATTAAAGAGAGAAGAGCACAGAGATCACGGGATGTCTGTAAGAATAAAAATTAAAAACTCTAACATATCAAAACAAAAGTTTCCTAAGACCCCACCGCCCCCCTCCCGACACTGCCAAAAGCTAGGAGTATCACTTGCGGCGTCTGGAATAGGAGACACTCAACGGGCCCCCATACCCACACCAAAGGATCCCTTCCCATCCCACAACCATACGAAACAGGGGGCACAATAAGTCTGTGGCTATGCAGTCCCATGGTCGTACCCCACGCCCACCCAGAGGAGACTTGTTATCGAAGTTCTAAACAGACCAGTCCCAAATTAACTTGCGGTTTGAGCACTTTTATGGCTCCGGGACTGTCAGGGTGGCTACTCTGGACTCGCTGACATCCTGCTTGATCCGGAGCCATGTAGTTTTTTTGGATTTGTTTCGCCGTGGCCGTTGACTGCGTGAGCTGTGAGAGGAACCAGAATCAACCACAGGTGAAGAGTTTGGCCTAAGTTCAGGGTGCTAATCAGTCCACGTGAAAACAGTATCAAAAAAGAAAGGTTTTGAGTTGTAGATCATGCGCATCCTGGCTGGATACAAAAGCATATATTTCAAATTCAGCTTGAGCAGCCTGTGCTTCGCAGCGGTGAAGGATTGGCGTTGTTGCTGGACCTGGTGTGTGTAATCCGGGAATACCATACTGGAGCGAGAGCCAGGTTGAAAGCCATCTTTGTGAGCCGTCTTTGTGAATACTGCTGAATTGTAAGACTGCATCTCTATCGGCATAGTTCAAGATTTTGGCGATGACTGGCCTGGGGGCCGCACCAGGGGGAGGTTTTTGCATCAAGGCTCGACGGGCCCGCTCCATTACAAAGGTCGAGAAGAGGAGATCATTTGGCATGATGTTTGTGAGCCACTTGGCGATGAAGGTGGTCATCGAAACACCCTCGCATCCCTCTGGCAGAACCACAAAGCATAGATTGTTTCACCTCGCACGACCCTCCGCATCCTCCACCCTGGAGGCCAGCTCCTGCGACACCACCGTGAACTTTTCACTTTTTTTTTAAGGGTGGACACCGTGTCCTCCACCGGCGAGACTCAGGTTTCAGCCTCAGTGATGTGGTCCACAGCCTTGTGGAGATCTTGACAGACCCCACCGCACCTATCTTGGCATCCAGAGTGTCTCTGGCATGATTGATTGCCGCCAGGAGGGCCGCATTTTCTGGAGCCGCGCCGCCCCCATCACCGACCACCGTCCCCTCAGTGGGCTCTGTGAATTAATCGATGGTGCCCTGTTTGGGACCCGCGCCCCTGGGTGCGTTCTTGCCCATCTTTGGAGGTAGCCCTGGACACGGGAAAGAGGTGCACTGCGGAACAGGATTTGGCATGGGTCCCAAGACGGGTAATTCCAACGTTCGAGAAGATCAGCAAGCTTTTCGGGTGTGCCCGCCCAGGCCGCCCAACAACACCAACTGAGGCACGGAGGGATCCCAATCAAGCCAAGGTGTAGACAATCTCAATGGGGTCTAGATAGGCTTACAACCCTACACAATATCCGTCCAATCCGGATCACGATCAGGGTGGTAGCGGTACTATGGGCCGCGTCCTTAATAGGGCCCAACAGCATCTGGACATCGCCGGAGCTGCAGACAGCGTAGCATCATCAGCGTGGCTGCTCAGCCAGGGGAAAGGCAAGGGGAGGGCGGCAACAGCAGCGAGGAGTAACGCAGGGGTCTGCTCCGATTCAACTCCCACCTCATGTGTCCATTGGCGTGTCTCGCGGACTCCAATTGCCCCATAGAGGTGGTGCCTCCCCACGTCAGATCAGATCGGCCCAGCTAGTCGCAGGTTCCAGTGCTGCCCCGATGGTGTAGTCTGGATAAATGTGGGCTATGTCTTGCGCAAGCTGCGCCGTGTTCTCAGCCAACTGCATAGTAAAATGGCTACTCGTGAGGGGCACTCCCCCACCAAGTCGGAAACCCCCAGGTGTCTTGTGGTGCAATCCCGAGAGAGGGGGCTCACTCCACCTCCGGCCCCCACGTCCAGGCACTGCACTCACCAATGGGAGTGGGGGAAGCTCTGATACGCTGGCAGCAGTATCCCAGGCCGATTCAGGCACGGCCCGTACTCGTCACCCAAGGCTTCACATGCGTCCCGGCATTTCATCCGCGGTGTATAGTCGAGCTGGGCCTCCAGGAACTCGCCGCACTCCCCAAGCGGGTCTGACCGGGCCCTGCATCACTAAGGGCACTGGCTGAATCCCAACGATCAGGCAGGCAGAGTGATGGATCACGGCGAGCGCGGTAAGCCAGCCCAGCCGCGCCTCCAGGCATGAGGGTGAACTCGATGGCGGATCTCCAAGCAGGGGGAAGGGACGGTGGCACCCCCACCCTGGGTCCAAGTCCAGTCTCTATCTCGCACGGGGCCCGGCATTCTCCAGTGCGCTCCACCAGCGCCTCTCGGGCTCGCAGAGCCGAACTCACTTCGAAGATCTCAGTGCAGCAGCCCGGCCGGGCCGTCGGGAGAAGGCTCAGCCCACGCCTCTCCGGAGCGCCCCTCGTCAAGAATCACCACTCCGGCACAGCAGCCCTGGGTAGGAGCAGAGGACGATATTCCCGGACAGTTAAGGAATCAGCCACAGCAATTTTTAAATCCTCTGGGCTGGATTTATGTAGGATATCGGCAGATTTTCGGCGTGGGTGGACGGAGCCCGATCAGACTGCATCCGCCATGATGGCTACCCAAGCCACGCCCCCTACAGGGCTTATTTAATAATTCCAAGTGATCTATTTGTTGTAGTGTGATCAAGCAGCTTGGGTTTATCAGAGGGGAGTGTTTAGACACCAAGATCATTGGAATCAGGTAAGTACTTTTGGAGTTATAGATTTAATAGTAAAACAGTAAGATGCTTAAATAATGTTTTTTGAGGTATGAGCCTTGAAGGAGGTAATGTTATCCTATGGGGGATACAAAAACTTAATATATATGCTTGCGAACCACTGTTGAAGGTGACCTTTAGGGCATAACCTCTTGACCGCGGCCGGAATTCCGCACCTGTGCGACCATTCCTATCGTGGGCGTGGTCATGACGGCTCCCAGCCGTCATCAGCACACGCCCACTGTGATGCATGACGGCCGGGAGCCGTCATCTGCACTGAAGGGGTTAAGATGCTTAGGGCCAAGGACCAAAGACCCACCAGCAGTATGGGTTTTATCTGCAATTTAACTATGAAATGGTCTATGTACCAGAAGCCAGGCAGGGGTTGCCACCAATTTTGAAGCAGGTCCTCTGTTCTTGCAGTGACTGCTATTCTTTGCCCTACTTCTGTTCCCATGTAGAAAAATCTGTCTGTCTGGTATCAAGGGGGCCCTCTAAATACTGAATTTAGGGACATTAATGGGAGTGTATGGTAGTATTCAATGGGTTACTTACCCCTGGGGCGACTACACTCCCTATATGACCACATCCTGCGAGGAGTGAGTATAATCCTGACCCAGAGTTCCTAATTCCACGAAAACCAAGATGGTGAAACCCTTCTTTGACTGCCCACTTCAGGTGGGCCACCATAGGGGTGTGCCTACCCTGTAAGTGTGTGCTACAGTAATGATGGATAGAATGCTGAATGAATCAAACTTTCACCCCCAGTCAAGAGAACTGGGTTAAATCCATTATTCATTTACTCACTATGCCACTCCAGTTTGGACCCATTCATATGCAAATCAGTCTTGACCCTGTTCCTCATGGGAACAATCCAGCCGGAACTGCTGAGCGAGGTACTCCCTGGACCGGAAAGTCTGTAAGTGTGACACACCTTCAAACCAGTTAATTTCCCGCCTGTTCTGGTGTCAAATGGCCCCCAGGACAGGCTGCATTCCCTAGCTCTAGGGGGAAGCGAGGATCGCACATCAAAGGCAGTAGAGGCTATGATGCCTCTGGCCCTTTATTTTCTAAATCACTAGTCATCCTGTTCGAGGAGGTGTGAACACCTTCCTCCGGAGCAGGCATTGATTCTGGCATCTGAGAGCATGGGCTATCACCTACAGGGGGTCAGAAACTTGTCTGCGGTAACAAGCTGGACGATACCAGTCAGCCAACACACTAGGGGACTAATAGGTTTTCAGGTGTCATCTCTGAGGTGCCCTCTGGGTGATGTCACAATAAATCTGACACTGGCGTCAACATAGATTTATTGAGATGAGGTATTTGATAGCAAGTACCATTATTTTTAGTGAAGATATTATATAGCTAGGTAACTAATGTCCAGTGCCCAGAACATACCTTTAAAATTGCTTCCTTATAACCTGAAAGCTCCTAGCAATAGAATTAGACATCACAGGGGCATATCTGCTCATGCAAATGTGCCTGCACATGTAATATAATGCACCTTGCCTTAGGCCCCTAAGGCCTGCTATTGGGGTGACCTAAATATAAGACATGCAGTATGCTTGGGTATTGCACATAGAGAGTGTACAATGTTGTGTTTTCTGAAGGGCTTGTTCCCTTTCACGCATCCTGCAATGGCAGTTGGCATGCAGTTTTTGTGTGGGTCCCTTTGGGTGGCATAATACATGCTGCAGCCCATAGGAGCCCTTTTTAGTACCCATTCCCAGGGTACCGTATAAATTATTTCCCAAGGACATACAAGGGTGCGAAAGTCCATGCCAATTTAGAAATAATTGAACATGTTGTAGTTTTTAGAGAAGAACTCTGGCACTGTGGCCTGTGCAGCAGGGACCCAGTGCGCATCCAGTCAAGAACATTCGTACCAGTGGGCAAAAAGTGGTGGTGACCATATCAAAAAGGGGCACTTTCCTACAGGCATCAACAAACAGTTTGCTGTCCTAAAGTCACCATCTTCCCAAATTCCAGGAACACGCAGAGCTGAGTAAAAAGAAAATTATTTGTTTACCACAATTTTTGCATTTTTAGTAAATTACTCCATTTCTCCTATTTTTTGTGCTCTCAACCCGCTTCCAGTTTATGGTTGAAGCTAGTGTGAAACCAATGGGGGATTCAGGAAAGTTAAAGATTTCTGAAAAGCAGACAGAATTCCGAATCCAGCAAGGGGTCATATGTGTAGATCCCTCATGGCTTTCGCAAAGAGACTAATTGTTGAAATAAAAAAACATTGAAAATGAGTAGGAAGAAATAGGCATTTGTGACTGCATTCCCTAGCTCTAGGGGGAAGCGAGGATCGCACATCAAAGGCAGTAGAGGCTATGATGCCTCTGGCCCTTTATTTTCTAAATCACTAGTCATCCTGTTGGAGGAGGTGTGAACACCTTCCTCCGCAGCAGGCATTGATTCTGGCATCTGAGAGCATGGGCTATCACCTACAGGGGGTCAGAAACTTGTCTGCGGTAACAAGCTGGACGATACCAGTCAGCCAACACACTAGGGGACTAATAGGTTTTCAGGTGTCATCTCTGAGGTGCCCTCTGGGTGATGTCACAATAAATCTGACACTGGCGTCAACATAGATTTATTGAGATGAGGTATTTGATAGCAAGTACCATTATTTTTAGTGAAGATATTATATAGCTAGGTAACTAATGTCCAGTGCCCAGAACATACCTTTAAAATTGCTTCCTTATAACCTGAAAGCTCCTAGCAATAGAATTAGACATCACAGGGGCATATCTGCTCATGCAAATGTGCCTGCACATGTAATATAATGCACCTTGCCTTAGGCCCCTAAGGCCTGCTATTGGGGTGACCTAAATATAAGACAGGCAGTATGCTTGGGTATTGCACATAGAGAGTGTACAATGTTGTGTTTTCTGAAGGGCTTGTTCCCTTTCACGCATCCTGCAATGGCAGTTGGCATGCAGTTTTTGTGTGGGTCCCTTTGGGTGGCATAATACATGCTGCAGCCCATAGGAGCCCTTTTTAGTACCCATTCCCAGGGTACCGTATAAATTATTTCCCAAGGACATACAAGGGTGCGAAAGTCCATGCCAATTTAGAAATAATTGAACATGTTGTAGTTTTTAGAGAAGAACTCTGGCACTGTGGCCTGTGCAGCAGGGACCCAGTGCGCATCCAGTCAAGAACATTCGTACCAGTGGGCAAAAAGTGGGGGTGACCATATCAAAAAGGGGCACTTTCCTACAGGCATCAACAAACAGTTTGCTGTCCTAAAGTCACCATCTTCCCAAATTCCAGGAACACGCAGAGCTGAGTAAAAAGAAAATTATTTGTTTACCACAATTTTTGCATTTTTAGTAAATGAGTCCATTTCTCCTATTTTTTGTGCTCTCAACCCGCTTCCAGTTTATGGTTGAAGCTAGTGTGAAACCAATGGGGGATTCAGGAAAGTTAAAGATTTCTGAAAAGCAGACAGAATTCCGAATCCAGCAAGGGGTCATATGTGTAGATCCCTCATGGCTTTCGCAAAGAGACTAATTGTTGAAATAAAAAAACATTGAAAATGAGTAGGAAGAAATAGGCATTTGTGACAACGTTTTCATTTGTAACTTTTTTGTCACAATGATCGTTTTGCAAAAGCAATATTCCATTAAGTCCAGTGAACCCTTCTGGTAGTGGGGATATAATGGGATTTTAAGTTCTCCGAGAACCCAAAGTACCCAGAGACAACAACGGAGCTGCACCATACAATGATTTTTCAATGTGTATTGAGTATAGACCAATTCAGATGGTGAAATATGTGGAATGAAAAATGGGTATCAAGGAAACCAATGTATTTCTGAAATGGGCATAATATGTGGAGTTTATTAGCAGTAGTTAGTTTCACATCTCTAAATTTGAGGGTATCTGACTAGAATAAGATTTAGAGCATGGGTACTCACAAACTTTCTCTCAGGGCCACATTTACAGTGTGGTTTGTGGCCGAGGGCCGCACCGGTGGGGGCGGGGTCAAAGGGGGAGGGGGCGGGGCTAAAGCAAAAAAAGATTGTGACCATGAGGTTGAACACAGGTCCATGCAGCAGACGCCTTCGTCCACTAAGCCACCAGACCTGGTATACACACATCTCTTTCTCCCTCTCTCTCTCTCTCTCTCTCTCTCTCTTTCTCTCTCTCACTCTCTCTTCCTCTCTCTCCCTCTCTCTGTCTCCCTCTGTCTCCATCCCTCTGTCTCTCTCCCTCTGTCTCCCTCCCTCCTCTGTCACCCTCCTCCCGCTGTCGCCCTCCTCCCTCTGTCTGTCTCCCTCTGTCACCCTCCTCCCTCTGTCTCCATGTGTCTCCCTCTGTCTGTCTCCCTCTGTCTGTCTCCCTCTGTCTGTCTCCCACTGTCTGTCTCCCTCCGTCTGTCTCCCTCTATCTGTTTCCCTCTCTCTCCCTCCCTCTCACTCACTCCATTGCTCTCTCTCCCTCTGTCTCCCTCCGTCTGTCTTCCTCCATCCGTCTCTCTCCATCTGTCTCCCTCTGTCTGTCTCCCTCTGTCGCCCTCCCTCTGTTGCTCTCCTCCCTCTGTCGCCCTCCTCCCTCTAATGCCCTCCTCCCTCTGTCGCCCTGCTCCCTCTGTATCCCTCTCTCTCTTTGTCTCCCTCTCTGTCTCTGTCTACCTCTCTGTCTCCCTCTCTCTGTCTACCTCTGTCTCTGTCCCTCTGTCTCTCTCCCTCTGTCTCCCTCCCTCCTCTGTCGCCCTCCTCCCGCTGTCGCCCTCCTCCCACTGTCTGTCTCTCTCTGTCACCCTCCTCCCTCTGTCTCCATGTGTCTCCCTCTGTCTGTCTCCCTCCATCTGTCTCCCTCCATCTGTCTCCCTCTGTCTGTCTCCCACTGTCTGTCTCCCTCCGTCTGTCTCCCTCTGTCTGTTTCCCTCTGTCTCCCTCCCTCCCACTCTCTCCCTTGCTCTCTCTCCCTCTGTCTCTCTCCGTCTGTCTTCCTCCGTCCATCTCTCTCCGTCTGTCTCCCTCCGTCTGTCTCCCTCTGTCGCCCTCTGTCTGTTGCCCTCCTCCCTCTGTCGCCCTCATCCCTCTGTCGCCCTCCTCCCTCTCTCTCTCTCTTGGTCTCTGTCTCCCTCTCTCTGTCTCCCTCTGTCTCCGTACCTCTGTCTCTCTCCCTCTGTCTCCCTCCCTCCTCTGTCACCCTCCTCCCGCTGTCGCCCTCCTGCCTCTGTCTGTCTCCCTCTGTCACCCTCCTCCCTCTGTCTACCTCTCTGCCTACCTCTCTCTGTCTCCATCCCCCTCTGCCTCCCTCCCTCTGTCTCCGTCCCTCTGTCTCCGTCCCTCTGTCTCTCTCCCTCTGTCTCCCACCCACTGTCTCCCTCCCTCTCTGTCTCCCTCCCTCTCTGTCTCCCTCCCTCTCTATCTCCCACTCTCTCTGTCTCCCTCCCTCTCTGTCTCCGTCCCTCTCTGTCCCCACTCTCTCTCCCTTTCTCTGTCTTCCTCCCTCTGTCTCCCTCTCTCTGTCTCCCTCTGTCTCCATCCCTCTGTCTCTCCCCCTCTGTCTCTCCCCCTCTGTCTCCCTCCCTCCTCTGTCACCCTCCTCCCGCTGTCGCCCTCCTCCCTCTGTCTGTCTACCTCTGTCACCCTCCTCCCTCTGTCTCCATGTGTCCCCCTCTGTCTGTCTCCCTCTGTCTGTCTCCCTCTGTCTGTCTCCCACTGTCTGTCTCCCTCCGTCTGTTTCCCTCTGTCTCCCTCCCTCCCACTCTCTCCCTTGCTCTCTCTTCCTCTGTCTCCCTCCGTCTGTCTCCCTCTGTTGCCCTCTGTCTGTTGCCCTCCTCCCTCTGTCTGTTGCCCTCCTCCCTCTGTCGCCCTCCTCCCTCTGTCTCTCTCTCGGTCTCTGTCTCCCTCTGTCTCTCTCCCTCTATCTCCGTACCTCTGTCTCTCTTCCTCTGTCTCCCTCCCTCCTTTGTCACCCTCCTCCCGCTGTCGCCCTCCTGCCTCTGTCTGTCTCCCTCTGTCACCCTCCTCCCTCTGTCTCCCTCTCTGTCTACCTCTCTCTGTCTCCGTCCCCCTCTGCCTCCCTCCCTCTGTCTCCGTCACTCTGTCTCCGTCCCTCTGTCTCTCTCCCTCTGTCTCCCACCCACTGTCTCCCTCCCTCTCTGTCTCCCTCCCTCTCTGTCTCCCTCCCTCTCTGTCTCACTCCCTCTCTGTCTCCCTCCCTCTCTATCTCCGTCCCTCTCTGTCCCCACTCTCTCCCCCTTTCTCTGTCTCCCTCCCTCTATCTCCCTCTCTCTGTCTCCCTCTGTCTCCATCCCTCTGTCTCTCTCCCTCTGTCTCCCTCCCTCCTCTGTCTCCCTCCTCCCGCTGTCGCCCTCCTCCCTCTGTCTGTCTCCCTCTGTCACCCTCCTCCTTCTGTCTCCATGTGTCTCCCTCTGTCTGTCTCCCTCTGTCTGTCTCCCACTGTCTGTCTCCCTCCGTCTGTCTCCCTCTGTCTGTTTCCCTCTGTCTCCCTCCCTCCCACTCTCTCCCTTGCTCTCTCTCCCTCTGTCTCCCTCCGTCTGCCTTCCTCTGTCCATCTCTCTCCGTCTGTCTCCCTCCGTCTGTCTTCCTCCGTCCATCTCTCTCCGTCTGTCTCCCTCTGTCTGTCTCCCTCTGTCGCCCTCTGTCTGTTGCCCTCCTCCCTCTGTCGCCCTCATCCCTCTGTCGCCCTCCTCCCTCTGTCTCTCTCTCTCTCTCGGTCTCTGTCTCCCTCTCTCTGTCTCCCTCTGTCTCCGTCCCTCTGTCTCCGTCCCTCTGTCTCTCTCCCTCTGTCTTCCTCCCTCCTCTGTCACCCTCCTCCTTCTGTCACCCTCCTGCCTCTGTCTGTCTCCCTCTGTCACCCTCCTCCCTCTGTCTCCCTCTCTGTCTGCCTCTCTCTGTCTCCCTCTCTCTGTCTCCCTCTGTCTCCGTCCCCCTCTGCCTCCCTCCCTCTGTCTCCGTCCCTCTGTCTCCGTCCCTCTGTCTCTCTCCCTCTGTCTCCCTCCCTCTGTCTCCCTCCCTCTGTCTCCCACCCACTGTCTCCCTCCCTCTCTGTCTCCCTCCCTCTCTGTCTCCCTCCCTCTCTGTCTCCCTTCCTCTCTATCTCCCACTCTCTCTGTCTCCGTCCCTCTCTGTCCCCAGTCTCTCT
The DNA here is from genome assembly GCF_964263255.1 of Lissotriton vulgaris. Classification (NCBI taxonomy): domain Eukaryota; kingdom Metazoa; phylum Chordata; class Amphibia; order Caudata; family Salamandridae; genus Lissotriton; species Lissotriton vulgaris. Next base: position 589,244,844 of record NC_141687.1, read on the forward strand.
CCCTTTCTCTGTCTCCCTCTGTCTGTCTCCTTCCCTCTGTCTCCCTCCCTGTCTCTCGCCCTCCCTCTCCCTCCATCTCCCTCCCTCTGTCTCCCTCCCTGTCTCCCTCCCTCTGTCTCCCTCCTCTGTCTCTCTCCCTGTCTCCCTCTCCCTTCCTCCCTCTCCCTCCCTCTCTGCCCTCTCTGCCTCCCTCTCTCTGTCTCCCTTCCTCTCCCTCCCTCTGTCTCCCTCCCTCTGTCTCCCTTCCTCTGTCTCCCTCCCTGTCTCCCTCCCTCTGTCTCCCTCCCTGTCTCCCTCTCCCTTCCTCCCTCTTCCTCCCACTCTGCCTCCCTCCCACCCTCCCTCCCTCTGTCTCCCTCCCTCTGTCGCCCTCTGTCTCCCTCCATCTCCCTCCCTCTGTCTCCCCCTGACTGCCTCTCTCTGTCTCCCTCTCTCTGTCACCCTCTATCTCCCGCCCTCTGTCAACCCTCTCCCTGCCTCCCTCCTTCTCCCTCTGTCTCCCTCTTCCCATAGAAGCCCAGGTTGTGGTGTGAACCTGGGCTTCTATGGGAATTCACAAGGGCATATTATCAAGCCCCTTATCACCGCTTTAGCAGCATTTTCCTGCTACTAAAGCAGCAATAATGTTATCGCCGTACTTGATAATATGGCCCAAAGTCTGATGCCTTCGGAGTTCTTTGTTAGGGAGAGCATAAGCAGGGTGTCATCTGCGTTAGACACGATGCTGAGCCCATGCTGTCTGACGATAGCGGCGAGGTGGCCAAGTAGACGTTGAAGAGTGTGTGGCTGAGAGAAGATCCTTGGGGTACTCCGCAGTTGATCTCTGTCGGTTCGGAGAGGAAGGGAGGGAGTCTGATCCTCTGGGTTCTTCCGGAGAGAATGGTTCAGATCCAGTGGAGTGCGGTTCCTCGTATCACAGTGTCATGAAGTCTGGCTGCGAGAGTGCGATGTGAGACCGTGTCGAAGGCTTCAGAGAGGTCTGGTAGGATGAGGGCCGCAGTGTGGCCCTGGTCAAGTATCATGTGGATGTCATCAGTGGCGCCGAGGAATGCGGTCTCGGTGCTGTGGTTGCTGCGGAATCTGGACTGGGAGGAGTGTAGGATGGAGTTCTCTTCGATGAAGATGGCCAGTTGAGCATTTACAAGTCTTTCAGTGACTTTGGCAGTGAAGGGGAGGAAATAGATGCCCAGTAGTTTTTCAAGTCCGTCGGGTCGTCTGTGGGCTTTTTGAGGAGAGGCTTGACCTCAGCCTGATTCCAGTCATCTGGGAATATGCCAGATTCAAAGGAGGTGTTGATGGTCCGTCCTAGTTCGGGTGCGATGGCGGTGACGGCCCTGTGGTAGATGTGCGGTAGGCAGGGGTCCGTGGGGGCTTCTGAGTGGGTGTTCTTCAAGGTTGCGGTGGTGAGTTCAACTGTGGCAAGGTTCCAGATTGTTATGGTCGGCTGTTTGTCGGTGGTGGGGGGGATAGTGTCTGGCGTTTGTTTGCTGCAGGTATCATAGAGGGCCTTGATTTTCAGATGGAAGTAGGAGCTGAGCTTGTTGCAGAGTTCCTGGGATGGTGTGACGTCTGTGGCTTCGCTTAGGTGTTTGGTGAATTGCTGTATGACATTGAAGAGTTCTTTGGCATTGGTTGCATTGCTGTGGATTTTGTTCTTGATGAAAGTCCGCTTGGTGTCTCTTATAATCTGGTGGTATACCTTCAGGGCGTTCCTGTAGCTGTTCAGATCTTCTGTGGTTTTCTGGTTTCACCAGGTTTTCTCGAGGCGTCTGCAGGAGCGCTTGGCTTCTTGGAGTTCGGTGGTGAACCAGGCGCCCTTTAGGGAGCATTGTTTGGCAGGGTGTCGGAAGGGTGCGAGCTTCTCGGCGCAGCTGGAGATCCAGCAGTGTAGTTCCTTGGCGGGGGAGTTGGCATCGGTTTTGGCCAAGGGGTTCTAGGAGGAGGGTGGTGTTGAGGTGTTCCTCTGTGATCTTGCTCCAGTTCCTTCGTGGCGGGCGCGAGGCGGATTTGGGCGCAGTGGTGGTCCCTCCAGAGGGGCTGCGAGGTGTGGCTGAAGTGGATGTTAGTCCCTCCTGCGAAGATGGGGTGCGAGGGTGTGTCTTGCTCTGTGAGTGGGGATGGTGATGAGCTGCTTCAGTCCGGGGTTGGAGAGGTTGTCAAGGAGGGTGATGGAGTCTGGGTCGCTGCAGTTGTCAAGGTGGAAATTCAGGTCTCCGAGTAGGATGTAGTCCGTAGAGGTGGTCGGCAATGGTGGTTTTTGACTGGGTGCGAGGTACTGGAGATCTGTAGGGGAGGGTGCAGTGCAGCGTGGCCCTGGGGCCGGTCTGGATCTGGAAGTGGAGGTGTTCTGTGTTGGAGTGAGGGGTACTCGTGCTGGAGGCGGAGAGTCGGAGGGAGGTCTTGTGTGAGATTGCGAGTTCTCCTCCTGGGCGGTGGGGCCGGTCCTTTCTCTGGATCTTGTATCGTCAGGGATGGCGGTGGTGATGTCGGGGCATGAGGTGGCGCTGGTCCAGGTTTCAGTGAAGAAGGCGACGTCGGGCGAGAGGGTTTCGAGCAGGTTCCATATCTCTATGGTGTGTTTGTGTAGCGAGCGTATGTTGAGGAGGATGCATGTCAGGGCTTCGGTGGTGCGGGCGTCCAGTTGGTCTTTGGCGGTTATGGGGGCGCAATTGATGGCGAAGGATCGTCAGCAGTGCCTGCAGGAAAACTGTCAGTGGGTGCTATTTGGTGTGGCTCTTTTGCAGTCAGGGTTGAGTGCGTGGAGGACAGCAGAGTCATATCTGCAGGGTTTAGGAGGTCCAGGGATCCTGGCGCTGGCCGAGGTCGGACGCAGACAGGCTTGCCTTAGGCGTGCCTTTGACGCACCAGCGGCGCGCCTGCTGCGCGTGCCCGCTTACAGACCACCATAAAGTAGGGGGAGAGGGAGGGGCGTGCAGCTGGGAAGTGGGAGCGGGGACAGGAACAGCGGGAAAAACACAAAGAGGAACAACCAAAGGGTACCAGTGAGAGGGGCACAGAAGGGGCACAAGAGGGCAGTAAAAGGACAAATTTACAATGCAGGCAATAATAACATGAAATACAAATGCGGAGGCAATAAAATAAAATACAATGGAGTGAAATACAAACACAGAGACACGGCAGCTACCGGCACCGGTCAGTCTCGTACCCTACCAGGGTGGGCCTTATAGCACGGCGCAGCAGCAGGCCTCAGACCGTGGGGCAGAGGACTTGCTCATGCTCCCCCGCAGCGGCCGCCATTAAGTAGGGGGAGAGGGGAGGGGCCTGCAGCTGGGAGGCGGGAGCGGGGGCGGGAACGATGGAAAAAACGCGAAGAGGAACAACGGAAGGGCACCAGTGAGAGAGACACAGAAGGGACACTAGAGGGCAGTAACAGGCCAAATTTACAATGCAGGCAACATTAACATGAAATACAAACACAGAGGCAATAAAATAAAATACAATGGAGTGAAATACAAATGCAGAGACAAGGCAGCTACCGGCACCGGGTGGTCGCATACCCTACCAGGGTGGGTCTCTGAGCACGGCGCAGCAGCAGGGCTCGGCGGAGCCTTTGCGAGGGGACTCTCAAAGACATTGGTTTGATCCGTTCCTGTCACGGGAACTAGGCCCAACCACACAAGGGGTGCCGCGTTTTTATCGGCACAAGTGTGGCAATGCTGGGTGGTAGGAATTTTGTGGATCCCTGGGTGGCAAAAAAACACTATTGACCCCACTGGGGCAGGGGAATGGCTCGATGCAAGGGTAAGCCACCCCATCCTTTTGTTTATTTTTGCACCATTTTGAAATCCCTGGTGTCTAGTGAGGTTTTTGACCCCAGGAGGGGGGTGGCAGATGGGGGTGAATACCCTCTCCACCCCCAAAGAGGGGCAGAAAGTCTATTTGGCTCGCAGAACAGGCCCATGCTCAGGGGGGCCGCTGTCCCCCTCAAGCCCCTGTATAAATTCAGTCCCTTGTGTGTAATAGGCTTTCTGACCTCCTGGGGATACAGGAATGATTATCCCATCTGCTCGAGACAGGGGGGGGGGGGCAGAAAGACTGTTGCCTGATTTAGCTGGGGGAATAGCCATCGCCATGATGGGCAGCCCCCGCCCTATATTAAAAAAAAAAAACCTTTCCCTGGCGTCTAGTAGGCTTATTGTACCCCCCAGGAACGCAGATTCGGGGTAACTAATTACCCCCCTCTATCCCCTCTGGGGAGCAGGAAGACCTTTGTCCCATTTCTTTGGGGTGGTGGAATAGCCATGCCCATGGTGGGTAGCCCCTACCCCTATATGTAAAAGAAAATAAACTTTCACTGGCATCTAGTGGGTTTACTGCTCTCCGTAGGGGGTAGATCCGGGGTAGTTACCCCCATCTGCCCCCACGTGGAGCAGAAAGTCTGTTGCCCCGTTTACTAGGGGTGGGAATATGGCTATGGCCATGCTCATACTGTGCTGCCCCTTCCTTATATTTAAAAAATAAAAACATTCCTTGGCATTTAGTTGGCTTTCTGCTCCCTTGGTTGCAGATCAGGAATAATTATTTAATCTGTCCCTCTCCTCATTTAGATAAACTGGGGGCATTGCCATGCCCATGGTGGCAGCCCCCACTCCTAATATTGTATTAAAAATGTTTCCTCTGGTGTCTAGTAGACTTTCTGTCCCCCCCCCCCTGAGAGGCAGATTGGGGGCAATTACCCCATCTGCTCCCTAGGAGGGCAGAAAGACTGTTGCCCGAGAGGGCCAACTTAACAGTCTTTGCGTACATAGGAGGGTTGTACCCTCCTCCACTGCTTTTCAGCCACGCCCCCTCACGCAAGCTGCCGCAACAGGCATAAAATATGAAATGATAACGTTACGTTATTATCATTTTATTTTTTCCTTTCTTTTCCTGCTTGAAGGCAGTGAGTCAACATTACTCTGCTTTAGTGGAAGAGCTGCCTCCTCTTGACAGTAATTTTAGTATTGGATGTATTGTTGCTGTCAGGCATATTTGCATATTTTGGAAGGATTCAAATGCTAAGTACAAAACTAGAATAAAGAATGGCCCTCAAGAAGTGCCTTGAATGTGACAAAAACGAGTTGTCCATTTTCTGATTGAGTTGACCAGCTGAAAGGCTCTGTTCTTGTTTTGGAAAAAAATCTGAGATGAACCTCCAATATTCGCCTCTAAGGAATTACTGAACTCTAATTCTGCTTTAGAAAGTATTTACATATTGCTTTTCTGAAGACCTCAGACCCAGTCTCTTTTTGTCTCATAGATTTGTGAATGCTTGGGGGGCGGCATCACATAATTCTGAGGCCCGGCATGTCTGATTAGTAGTGTCTTTTTTCCCCTCTCTAGACTAAGGCCCATGTTTATTAGAAAAGGCAAGACGGTACATACTTTAACTATCTGAGAAGATAGATTATGGCACACTTGTACTCTCAGTGACGGAATATCCACACTTAAACTAGGTGCACATATACAATTGGAGGGAGCACATGGCACACTAATGCTGCCACCGATAAATATGATAAAACAGACTAAAGGAAACAGATCATGCCACATTTAATCTATTAGGAATTGGATAGGTCAAACATCAAAAGGTAAAGACAGACATGGGTGTACACACCATCAAAAAGAGCCTAGGGCTCATGTATGCTACTGTGTTCACTAGCCAGTTCTACCAGATAGGATAAAATACACAAAAATTGTATTTCTGTATGCTTACAGACGGCTGAAATTATGAATAATCCAGGTATTGATGCAAGTAATCTTTAATACTCGAAGAGCTAATAAATAAACATCCAGTCAGCTCTGCATCCAGGAACAACTGTCCTTTACAAATGATGCAGAGAAGATGACATACATAACATTCCATATTCCAAAAGCATTACAAAAGGTGAACATAAGAAAGAGAAGAAATATTAAGAATGCAAACACAACACATACCCCTCTTCCCAAAACACAAAAGAAAAGAAAAACAATGGAAGAAAAGAAAGAGAAAAAAAAAAACTGGAAACAAAATCTCTAACTCACTAGTATAGTTTAACTATTATTGATAACATAATCTTTAAGCCAGGAAGGCACCACCCTCTTCCTTGAGGAATGATGACACAAAGAAGAGTTATTATTTTCAGAATCAGATACCTCATCATGTGAAACATTAGACTTCCTGAAGAAGAAGAACCACCAGAAGGAACAACTTCTTCAGAGGACAAAGGAACAACGTTTTCCACCTCATTATCACTAGAAGGACAAATAACCTCCCTAGATTTATCACTTTCACCCAAAGAAGCATTATCTACATCCAAATCCTCTGGTTTCCAAACTGTATTAGAATTGCAAGGTTTACATTTCGCAATTCTATTAAGATTCCATACCTTTCCATTATTAAGCCTTACAGAGTTACTGAGGACCTCAACAACTTGAAAAGGCTCCGAAAACTGGGAATCTCCTTTTTGTACCTTAAAGGGCTTCTTAATGTGAATCCAATCTCCAACTTCAATCTCAACTTCTTTAGAACCATGCTTCATGTCATGATATCTTTTGCTTTTCTCATGCACCTGCTCCATACGGGCCTTAACCAACTCCTTAGACTTTGGTTCTACTTCACTAGAAAATAACCAAGCAGGAATAGACTTAGAACGAGGATTCCTACCTTTCATCAAAACAAAAGGAGAGACACCAGTTGAATCATTACAAGTAATGCGGTAATTCCAAACAACCTTACCAACCTGTGTAAGCCAATCCAAATTGTTGCCTAAGGATAACTGAATAGTATTTTTCAGAACCCTATTAAACCTTTCAACTACGCCATTACCACTGGGATTATAAAGTGACGTCGTTCTGTGATTAATTCCTAATTTCTTAAAATACGCTTTCGCCCTTAAATATAAAAACTGAACACCATTATCTGTGAGGATACAAGAAGGAATCCCTTCAGTAACAAAAGTTTCATCAAGAAAGGAAAGAACTGCATCTGTATCTGCTTTTTCAACAATTTTGACAACAGGCCATTTAGAGAAAAGATCCATAATGACAATTATGTACCGATGCGATCCATCATGTTCTTGAACAGGACCCATTATGTCTACTGCTATGCATTCCCAAGGATTGTTAGGAAAAAAGCTTTCTAACATCGGAGGACGAAAAGTACGTAAAGTCTTATCAGAAGATGCACAAATAATACAATTCCTTACCACTTTCTCTATTTGAGAATCACAACCAGGCCACCCCAAAATAATTTTAACCAAAGATTTTGACCTCACAATTCCTGGATGACCCTCATGGCAGAGTTCTATGATACCCTCACGTAAGGCTATAGGAGGAATTATCCTTTCACCTCTCAAAAGTGAATCATGTGCAACGGAAAGTTCAGACCTAACCTCCCAAAAAGGCCTAATAGTATCCTCCAATAAATCCTTTTTATTTGGCCAACCATTGACAGTAAAGGAAATGACCTTTTGTAAAACAAGGTCTGAGGAATACTCTTTACTCCATTCCTCTCTGCTGAAAGCAGAAAAACCTTCATCCTGTACATAAGCAATTTGCAATTCATTCCATTCATTATTATCACATTCTTCCAACATGACTGGCATCCTTGACAAAAAATCCGCAACCACATTGGTTTTCCCTGGAACATAACAGATCTTGTAAATAAAATGTTGTAATCTCATTGAGATCCTAGCTAATCTCGCAGATGCATTAACCACACCATCTGTTGTTAAAATCTTCACTAAGGGTTTGTGATCACTGCGTACCAAACACATTTTTCCCCAAACAAAAGATTTAAAATGTTCTAATGCCCAAGCACATGCTAGGGCTTCCCTTTCTATAATTGGGTATTTCTCTTCACACGGAGATAAAGATCTTGAAGCATAAACAATCACTTTTTCGATACCCTTCTTGTCTACTTGAGCCAAAACAGCACCAAGGCCTTTGTTACTAGCATCTGTCGTGATTATACTCTCCAATGACGGATCAAAACTATGAAGAGCAGTAGCCTTAGCAATAGCTTCCTTAATGTTCTTAAAATCCTCATCACAACTTCTACACCACTCAAATTTAACATTTTTTTTTAGAAGTTGTCGAATGTTATAAGTTACACTTGCAAAATTAGGTACATACTTTGAACAAAATTCAGCCATTCCTAAAAATGATCTAATATCATCTTCACTTGTGGGAACAGGAGCTTCAGAAATAGAAGAAACTAAAGATGGTTTGGGTCTAACACCTTCTTCATTAATAATATGACCAAGGTACGTTACACTCTTTTGTGCAAACTTGCACTTCGAATGCTCAATAGTAAGACCCTTGCTTTCCAAGATACTTAAGACCTTTTCTAATCTTGACTGATGTTCCTCCTCATCATCTCCAAAAACAAGGATGTCATCTTGGAAAAATCTGACTCCATTTTCTCCCTTAAACAGTTGATACATCAAGCGCTGAAAAACAGCAGCAGCCGAAGCTAAACCAAAGGGCATTCGCTTATAACGAAAGCAACCAAAAGGTGTTACAAAGGATGTATATTTCATTGACTCAGGACACAAGGAAATTTGGTGATACGCCGACGACAAATCTATCGTCGAGAACCACCGCGCATTACCAAGACTAGACACCATTTCATTAATTTTAGGCAGTGGAAACTTGTCCACTACAATGTTGTTATTCAAATACCTTTAATCTACACACAGTCTTATTTTCCCATTGCTCCGTCTTGCCACGACAATCAGAGAAACCCATTCGCATGCTTCAATTGGCTCAATAATATCCGTGGAGACCAATTTTTCAAGTTCTTAAATATAAGTTCAATTCAAATTGCCAGCACACACATAATACTTCAAAATAGAAGCGGAGAAATACAAAATTAAGTCTTTCCTTACTGCAAATCTTCCAACATCTTCATGTTTAGAAAGTGAAGTCTCTCTTTCAGTTAAAATATTGAAATCCAAGTAAAATTAAATTCAATTAAAAATTGTTCACGTGGATTCTTCGCTCTTCGAACCTCGTCGCCAGTGAAATGATGAATAATCCAGGTATTGATGCAAGTAATCTTTAATACTCGAAGAGCTAATAAATAAACATCCAGTCAGCTCTGCATCCAGGAACAACTGTCCTTTACAAATGATGCAGAGAAGATGACATACATAACATTCCATATTCCAAAAGCATTACAAAAGGTGAACATAAGAAAGAGAAGAAATATTAAGAATGCAAACACAACAAGGGCCTGCTGTTAATCAAGGCCTACCAGTGGTCATCCTTGCTCGATTGTGGTTTGACCATGTAGTTGACCACTCATTTCCAGTAGTATGGCACCTTTTTGCTATGCAGCTGCCGCTATGGAAACCCCTTACACTGTCAGACATATACTTCATTTAGAGGTTACCAGGGGTCGCAGCCGCTGTGTCATGCATGCTTGCTCCTTGTGACCACTGGCCTTAGGGGAGGCAAAGGCAGTGCCAGGAACAGAAGGTCAACAGTGCTGTCGGACTCATGTGAAATGTTTACTTTCTACATCTCGGACTGAAAATGAGGCAGTAAGGTTAGCCCTGCAAAACAAATTCATAAAGCAGTACAAAGTATTTTGAAAATGATGTGTTTGATTAAAAGACTCACCTCTGTGCTTTAGCGCTTGATACTAATCAAAATGTATCAAAAGTGCTAAGGAATAATTTATGCCAATTATATAGCCCACATTCAATATATGGTCTATGTGAGGAAATAAGGGTGCACAAAACCACTATTGTTTTTGAGCATCTTGCACACTTTCGTTTTTGGGTGTACTCTAGAGAAAATATTAAATCATGACAGTTTGTGGCATACATACTATGGCTTCCAGTTTAGTTTTCTGTTTTTGTTACAATATATTCTCCTTTTCAATCAAACCAATTTTTCATGCAGTAAAAAAGAGAAACGTGCAATGTTGCTATCATGTGAGCATCCTATTTAAGAGGAAGGCGGTATATAAAATGGGCATTTAACTCTGTTAGTAACTGTTATTTTATAACTGTGTTATTAAGAGTCTAAATTTCAACAACGTCAGCTATTGCGATGTCCTCAGGATTATGATTATATGATATCACTTTCCTGGAAAGATTCCTTGTCAAACATCATCTGATGTCACTTCTTTTGATGTCATTGTTTCATTTTAATGAATTATTGTCTATGCTATCAGTGAGATAGTATAGCACACATACTATCAGAGGCAGACTAGGGGCACTTAATCTATTAAAGAAAGAATTAGATACAATGATAATACCAGAATCGGAATAGAGCACGCAACATAATTGTTATAAAAAATTGCAGCAATCTCATATACTAAAAGTAACATCCTCAAGCACACCTGGCAGAGAATAAATAGGACACGTTACCAGAGACTGTCTATGGCCTATATAGACTTGTGAAAGCAGAAACTAAAAGACAGAAGCAAGTGCTTTTAGACAGTAAGAGATACAATAGGACACAGGTAGGATATCAGAGACATAGCATTAGACGCACCGTCACAAGCCCAGACAAGCACACGTATGTAATGAGAGACTCATTCGGACCCATTGAAAACATTGGAGATGGAAGAAGAGGAACCATTTGTGTCATTAGCAACCAGAGAGGACCTACGGTTAATGGTTGACTGGGAAGTGAGCCGTAGTCAAGCAGCAACCACAATGCAAGTCAGGTTAAGGAACAAGCAAACAACCAAATGAATCTGTGCTCAACCTCACGGTAGCTCAGCACAGAGCAGTCAGGCTTAACTTAGAGGTAGTGTGTAAAGTATTTGTGCAACACTTCAAACAAGAAATCAGTAGAAACACCACACAAAAATATCCCACTCCAGGTTAGAAAAATGGAGTTTAATTTAATTTAAAAAAACAAGACCAAAATGAAAAAAATCCAATCAGTAGAACCAACGTTATTACTTTTTAAAGAATAAACTGCAATATGGTGCCTAAAATCATAGAACGCCAACCGTGGTTATCTAGGTGCGCTGGACAGGGTCAAATTAAAAAGTTTAGAGCAACTGTGTTGGAGCGTGGTAGGATTCAGTCCCAGATTAGTCCAGATTAAGGTTTGCCTTCTCAAGTTTTGTGCCAGGAGTCCCATTTGCATACGAGTGGGACACAGGGAGCAAGGAGAGCATTGTTGGCGTGGCATGAAGAGCAGGCCAGGCATCATGGATGGACGGACTGTAGCCTCTTGTTGATGATCCTCCGCTGCAATCCATGTTTGCTGTGCAAAGAGACACGCTAACTGCTTTCTCACTGCTTTTTGGTGCGAGTGGCGAGCCCAAAACCCAAAACCTTGATTTGAAGAGCTCAAGAGTCACACCAAGGTCTCAGTACCTAAGAGTCACCACTTGGGGATCAGGAACTCACTAAACAAGGTTTCGGATGCTGGCCGAGAGACTTTTATGTCCCTAGAGTTCAGATTAAGAGGCCAGCAGACTAGCCCTTTGAGTCACTCTGGGGTCCTGGGCTCAGGATGGGTTGCAGGTCCAGTTCTTTCTCCCCGGGCAGCAGGTTAACACAGCAGGGCAGTAGCTCCTTTAGAGTAGCGGTCCAGTAGAGTGGCAGTCCTTCCAGCTGCACAGCAGTCCTTCTTCCTGGCAGAGTATCCTCAGGTCCAGAAGTGTACTGAAGAGTTGGTGTCTGAGGTCTTTCTTTTATACACTGTTGCCCTGGTTCTGGAAGGTGGGAGAAGCTTCTAGACAGTGTCTGTGAAGGGCAAGTCATTCCCTACCTGCCGTGGCTCCAATCTGGTTGAAATAACAATCCCACAAGAGATCATTATGCTCTTTGTGTGGAGGCAGGACACAGCCTATTCAAGTGTAAGGGGGACTGTGCCCAGCTCCTCTATCCCTCCCATCCTGCCAGTGATGGCCTATTCAATTACATCTAAGCTCCCCTTTGTGTGTGGCTGTCTAAGAGGAATGCACAAAGCCCAACTGCCAACTACACCCAGTCATGTGAACACAGAGGCAGGCTGTAGAACCTAAATGGCTAACACAAGAAAATTACTTCTATAAGTGGCATTTTCATAATTGAAATTTAAAATCCGACATCACCATAAGTTAGGATTTTAAATTGTGATTCCAGTGACACCAAACTTGAAGGGGTTATTTCTTCCCATTTGGGAATTACACATTTAAAATTTAATAAGGTAACACCAATATTAACCTATCAAAGAGATAAGCCTTGCGGTAGTGAAAATAGAATTTAAGAATTTAAAAATGTAGGTTTTTCACTACCAGGACATGCAGAACTTAAAAGTATATGTCCAACTTTTTAAATACACAGCACCCTGCCATCTGGGCTGTCCAGGGAGTACCCCAGGGTGACCTATATGTATAAAAAGAGTAGGTCTTGGTCTGGCAAAAAGTTTATTTTTCTGGTAGACATGGCAGTTTAAAACTGTGCATACAGGCTCTGTAATGGCAGGTCTGAGACATGTTTAAAGTGCTACTGAAGTGGGTGGCACAATCGGTGCTGCAGGCCCATTAGTAGCATTTAATGTACAGGCCATGGGCACATATAGTGCTACTTTACAGGAGACTTACAAGTAAATTAAATATGTCAAATAGCATACTGTATGATGCTTTAGGGGTAGAGCAGAATCTCTTTATCACTGGATAGCAGCAGTAAAGTCCTATGGCCAACAAAGCAAAGTCAGCAAAAAAGTAGTAGGAGGAAAGCAAAAGGTTGGGGGTGACCCAGCAGAGATGGCCCGGTCCAACAAACACCATTATAGACTTAAGAATCCATGTTTGCTACACCTGTCAAAGACTAGCTCAGGACGCCTGCAGCATCAAAGCCTAAAGAGGTACATTTATAACACACTTCTTCGCCACAAGTAATTAGAGGGTGCACATATATTATCAAAGTCTGCAGAGTACTCTTGTACACTAATGGACTACCTATACCACTGGAGACTAAATAGTGTCTACTTGTTTAGGTAGGCTTTTCAGCCCTTCATCATCGAAAATATTCGTCCAGCTAATGACCGAAGGGCTCCAGCATAATCTAATTTCTTGTCTTGTGAGTGTTGCAACGAATTGCTTGACATGATGTGCAGATACATGCTACTGTAAGTGACATGTTGGATAATAGAAGCCCCGTGACTGTCCCTCTCTTCATGTTCTTGCACCGTTGCTGTGCTGGTCCTGGGGGTTTCCCTTGTGGTATTTGTGTCTGCTCTCCTCCTTCTGGGTCCTGTTGAATTCCACTTTTCAGTTTTCTAATTTGCTGCATCCTGTTCTACCAGTGGAACTCTCCCTGAGGATCATCAGATTGTTGAATAAATGGAGGCCACCATGTTCGCGGGGAGACCCCATGTGGGTAGCGGAGCGCATTATAAGTGCAATTACAAATACAAATACAAATTGCCCTGGGGATGCTTGGCATAGGGATGGTGATGAGCCCAAAGAATATTGCTGGAGCTATACAATGGATATCGGGTGCCTTGAGAGGAGTTTGTGGGACTAGGGATCCCCTCCCTAGAGCTGACATTGGTAGGCCTGAGAGGGAAAGGACAGGGCAAGTAGGCAGCCACTCAGGGCAGGATTCTATCATATGAATGAATTACCAAGACATTACAGCAATACAAATTGTGTAGTGCAGCAAATTAGAGCACCCGGTGACCACCAAGAAATAGGACGCCCTGCAATAAGTAAAAGGCAGTAAACATTAATACACTCATTACAAAGAAATTAAACAGGTTAGATATAAACAAGTTGGCCTGTAATTAATATCTAAACACGTTGATTTTAAAAATAAGATGTTTTGCCTTTTTCGGTTGAGATGACCAGATAGCGCAAGCTTTCTGGTTGCAAAAGACCCATTGTGTTCCGTAAGAACGGATAGAGGTATACAACCCGCCCGTTGCTTACCATTAGTTGATTTTATTGTCACTTTCATTTGATTTCTTCTTATTTAATGGTTTTCCTTTTCCCAGCTTGTCCATATTGTGTTTAGCCCTCCCTTGGAGCATAACCTCGTTACCATCTCGCTGATTGGCTGGCTTTTATCCTTTCAGTGCTCACTTTTAGGAGAATACCTTTTAAATTTTGCTTAAACACTCCATGAAAGTGCATGTGTTTTCCAGCTCTCTCCCTTGTGTGCTTTTCCCCAAGCTCTCAATCAATCAATCAAACTCCTAGTAGAGTGCAACTACTCACCCTGAAGGGTCTCAAGATGCTGTGGGTTAGGGGGAAGGAGGTAGGTGGGGTCCGCAGCCGGCTGGGGAGTCATTGAGTTCCATCGAAGAGTCAAGGTCTTGAGGTCCTTTAGGAACTTAGGGAGTGATGCGGTCTGTCGAAGGTGGAGCAGAAGGGAGTCCCATGCCTTGGCCGCGAGGAGAGAGAAGGAGCGTCCTCCTGCTCTGGTTTTCTTGATTCGAAGTACAGTCGCGAGGGAGAGCTGGGCCAAGCAGGTGTGACCTTTGGGGAGCGTGGAAAGTGAGGCAGTGGTTAAGGCTGGCAGGTCCGCTGTTGTGGAGGGCCATGACTGCGTGGGTGAGAAGCTTGAAGGTGATTCTCTTCTGTCAGTGTAGGGTTTCCGAAGGTCTTGGCTTGTGGCAGTGGCGTGGTAGGTTGAGGACCAGTCTGGCAGCAGTGTTCTGCACATTCTGGAGTTTGCTGGTGGAGTTCTTGTTGATCCCGGCGTAGAGTACATTGTCATAGTCCAGTCTGCTACGGATGGCATGTGGGACGGTTTGTCTGTGTTTATGGGTATATAGTAGATGGTTTTTCAGATTAGGCGGAGGGTGTGGTAGCAGGAGGAGGTGATGGCATTTACCTGGCGATCCATTTTTTAGTTTTTAGTTCGGAGTCCAGGATGATTTCGAGGTTGCATGCAGGTCTGTGGAATGGTGGGGGGGCATGGGCGGGGCGCCACCATATGTTGTTCCAGGCATCTAGGTGTGGGCCCATGATGAGCACTTCGGTTTTGTCCGTGTTGAGTTGTAGGCACTTGTTCTTCATCCATCTGGCGAGGGCTTCCATTCCATCTTGGAAGTTGCGTCTGGTGATGTTGGGTTCGTTGCAGAGGGAGAGGATGAGTTGGATGTTGTCTGCGTATGGCGTGATGTTAATGCTGTGTGCTCTGATGATAGATGCGAGCGGGCCATGTAGATCTTGAACAGGGTCGGGCTGAGGGAGGATCCTTGTGGGATTCCGCTGGTAGTTGGAGTCGGCTCTGAGAGAAATGGAGAGAGTCTAACTCCGTGGGTTCTGCCAGAGAGGAAAGAGCAGATCCAGTGGAGGGCCTTGTTCCGAATACCCGCTTTGTGGAGTCTGCGGGCTAGGGTGCGGTGGGAGATGGTGTCAAAGGCCGCAGAGAAGTTTAGGAGGATGAGGGCCACCATCTCTCCCCTGTCGAGTAGGGAGTGGATGTCGTCTGTTGCCATGAAGAGAGTGGTTTCGGTGCTTTGGTTCTTCCTGAAACCTGATTGGGAAGAGTTGAGGATGTTGTTTTCTTCTATGAAGGTGTGTTCGTTGGTGGATATTCTGTCCCGGAGGGCTTACTTTCTGGAGAGTCTGATGAGTTTGTGGTGGGTGGCGGTGGCTGTTTTGAAGTTGTCGAAGTCTGTCGGGTGTTTGGAGTTTCTCCATAGCTTTTCGAATCGTCTGCAGGTCCTTTTGGAGTCTCGGAGTTGGGGGGAGAACCAGCTGGCTTTCCTGGCGTAATTTTTGGAGGATTTCTTTAAGGGGGCGATGGTGTTGGCGTTGTCAGCGATCTAGTTGTGCAGGGTGTGTGTGGTGGTGGTGGGGTTGTTATCTGTGTCGGTGGGCGTGGAGCTCTGTTTTGCCATCTCCTTGGTTGCAAGCTCTCTCTTGTGTGCTTATCTCTCTGCCAAACTATCCCTCGTCTGCTCTCTGTGTTGCTTTCTTGCTCATTTCCTTCTTCCCTTTTCAATGTGTTGCTCGCCCTCATGTGCTCCTTTCCCCTGCTTCTGCCCACTCCCTGTTGCTTACCTCACCTCTCCTCGGTTACCCTATACCAATCGTATTTTTTTTAAATTGTTTCTATTACATCTGGGGAGGTGGAGTGGACCAGGCAAGAAATTGCTGCTGGCCCTCTACCTTACAAAAACACTTTTGCGCTCCTTATTATTCAATTTACTTGTTCATCTAGGCTCGCAAATTGTTTTTTTAATTGCCACCTGCTTCATTTTGTGGGCCTGCATGCATAATGATATAATCACACACCCGAAAAATGAAGCAGCTGTTGTGGCCATGTCTAAGCACTTTTGTTTTTTTCGTTTTTGAGCCATGCTATCAATCAATCAATCAATCAGAAATTTGTAAAGCGCGCTACTCACCCGTTTAGGGTCTCAAGGCGCTGGGAGGAGGTGGAAGGCGCTACTGCTTGAACAGCCAGGTCTTGAGTTGTTTCCTGAAGTAGAGATGGTCCTGGGTCAGCCGAAGGTGGGTGGGGAGGGAGTTCCATGTCTTGGCCGCCAGGTAGGAGAAGGATCTTCCTCCGGCGGTGGTTCTGCAGATTAGTGGGACGGTGGCGAGGGCGAGGCTGGCTGATCGGAGCTGGTGGGTGGGTGTGTAGAATGTGAGGCGGCTGTTGAGGTATTTGGGGCCCATGTCGTGAAGAGCCTTGTGTGCATGGGTGAGGAGTCTGAACGTGATCCTCTTGCTGACGGGGAGCCAGTGCAGGTCTCTCAGATGGGTAGAGATGTGGCTGTGACAGGGGATGTCCAGGATGAGTCGTGCAGAAGCGTTCTGTACGTGCTGGAGTCTTTTCTGGAGTTTGGCTGTGGTTCCCGCGTAGAGGGTGTTTCCGTAGTCCAGATGGCTGGTGACAAGGGCCTGGGTGACCGTCTTCCTGGTTTCGGTGGGGATCCATCGGAAGATCTTTCGGAGCATGCGCAGGGTGTTGAAACAGGATGACGAGACGGCGTTGACTTGTTTGGTCATCGTGAGGGAGGAGTCCAGGGTGAAGCCCAGGTTGCGTGCATGGTCCGTTGGCTTGGGGGCGGAGCCCAGGGCCGGGGGCCACCAGGAGTCATCCCAGGCAGAGGGGGAAGGTCCCAGGATGAGGAATTCCGTCTTGTTTGACTTCAGTTTCAGACGGCTGAGCCTCATCCATTCTGCGACGTCTTTCATTCCTTCCTGGAGGCTGGCTCTGGCGGTGGTGGGGTCGTTGGTGAGGGAGAGTATCAGCTGGGTGTCGTCAGCGTAGGAGATAATGTTGAGGTTTTGTTGGCGTGCGATGGCTGCATGGGGGCTCATGTAGACGTTGAAGAGGGTGGGGCTGAGCGAGGATCCTTGCGGAATGCCGCAGATGACTTCGGTGGCCGAGGATCGGAACAGGGGGAGGCAACTCTCTGGGTTCTTTCGGCGAGGAACGAGATGATCCACTCCAAGGCCGTTCCTTGGATTCCGGCGTTGCTTAGGCACTGTATAAGGGTGCGGTGGCATACGGTGTCGAAGGCTGCAGAGAGGTCAAGGAGGATGAGGGCGCTGTTTCCCCTTTGTTGAGCAGGGACCTGATGTCATCGGTGGCTGTGATGAGGGCGGTCTCGGTGCTGTGGTTTGCACGGAAACCGGACGGCGAGGGGTCGAGGGACCCGTTCGTCTCGAGGAAGGCGGAGAGTTGTTTGTTGACGGTCTTCTCGATGACTTTGGCAGGAAAAGGGAGGAGCGAGATGGGGCGGAAGTTCTTGAGGTCCGTGGGGTCCGCGGTGGGTTTCTTCAGGAGGGCGCTGAGCTCTGTATGTTTCCAGCTCTCCGGGAAGGTGGCGGATGCGAAGGAGCAGTTAATGATGTCCTGGAGATGGGGTGCGATGATGGAGTCTGCTTTGTTGAAGATGTGGTGTGGACAGGGGTCGGTTGGGGAGCCGGAGTGGATGGTGTTCTTCATGCAGGTGGTGTCTTCGGTGCTGACCTGGGTCCAGGTGCAGAGGGTGGTGGTGGGGGGCACTGGTTCGATGGTTGGGTGCGTAGTCTGTGGGCCGAAGCTGTTGTGTATGTCGGCGATCGTGCGGTGAAAGAACGAGGCGAGTGAGTCGCAGAGTTCTTGCGAGGGTGTGATGTCGTTGTTGAAGGTGCTGGGGTTGGAGAGCTCTTTAACAATGCTGAAGAGTTCCTTGCTGTTGTGGGTGTTGTTGTCCAGTCGTTCTTTGAATGTAGTCTTTTTGGTGGTGCGGATCAGCTGGTGGTGTTTGCGGGTGGCGTTCTTGAGGGCTGTTATGTTTTCTGTTGTCTGGTCATGGCGCCAGGTTTTCTCGAGGGTGCAGCAGGTTTTCTTGGAGTTTTTGAGGTCGTTGGTGAACCACGAGGCTTTCTTGCTGCCAGGTCTGCTGGTACGAGGTCATTGGCGCAGTTGGTGAGCTACTGTGTGAGGTTGCGGGCTGCTTCGTTGGGGTCCGTCGTGTAGGTGGGAGGGTTCTGGCTGAGGGAGGTGGTGAGCTGGTCGGCAACGATCTTACTCCAGCTTCTGCGGGGAACCTGTTGAGGGTGGTGGTGGGTCGTGGTTCTCCTGAAGGTGAAGTGGACGCAGCTGTGATCTGTCCAGTGTAGTCCGGTGGAGTGGCTGAAGGAGATGTACTTGCTGGAGGAGAAGATTGGGTCAAGCGTGTGTCCGGCGTAGTGGGTGGGGGTGTTCACCAGTTGCTTGAGTCCGAGGTTGGCGAGGTTGTCCAGCAGGGCGGCGGTGTTGCTGTCATTGTTGTTCTCCAGGTGAAAGTTGAGGTCCCCTAGGAGGATGTAGTCTGAGGAGGTTAGGGCGTGTGGGCTGATGAAGTCTGCGATGGCTTTGTTGAATGGTGTGCGCGGTCCCGGGGATCTGTAGAGGAGGGTGCCTCTGAGGGTGGTCTTGGGGTCGGTGTGTATCTCGAAGTGAAGGTGCTCGGCGGAGGTGAGGGTGTCGCCGCATAGGTCGTGATGCGGATGGTGTTTCTGTGGACGATGGCGACGCCTCCTCCGCTTTGGTTGGCGCGATCCCTCCGGGTGATCTTGTATCCATCCGGGATGCCTATGGCGATGTCGGGGGCTGAGGAGGCATTCATCCAGGTTTCTGTGAGGAAGGCGACGTCTGGTGATGTTGTGTCGAGGAGGTTCCAGAGTTCGACGGCGTGCCTGTGGACAGAGCGGGTGTTGAGCAGGATGCACTTGAGGTGAATGTTGCTGGTGCTTGGCTTGGCGGGTGCGGTGCAGGTACAGAGGCAGGTGAGTTTGCAGGCTTGGCAGGTGAAGGGTCCATGGGTGCGTTTCGGGGTGGCTTGGTAGCAGGCGGGGTTCCGGCCGGCATTGAGTGTGTGGAGGGTGGTGGTGTCGTAAGTCCGTTGGGTGGGCTGGCATTGTAGAGGGCCAGGGGTCCTGGCGCTGGGCACGGTCCAGGCATGGACGGGCGTAGATGGGCTTGCCTTTGGCACACCTTCGGCGCGCCAGCGGCGCGCCCACTGGGCGCGTTCGCTGCGTGGTCTCTGCGAGGTCTCCATATGAGGGGGGCTGGGAGGGAGGAGCAGATGGGTGGCGGGAGCGGGGCGGCGAATGGGCAGGGAGGGGGCGGGGCCGCAGGGAGGCAGCAGCGGGAAAGTCCGGGAGGAGCGAGCGCTGGAGAGTGCGAAGGCTGCAGGCAGGGCAACCAGACAGGCAGGCATGCAGCGGCGGCGTGGGGGCTACATGACCAGGAGCATCGCCAAATGTAGTGGAAAAGCCAATGGGCCCGCAATGTGAAACGTGTTTGCTTTGCCAGTGCACGTTTCATTATGGTTACTTGTTTGCATAGGCTGTTTAGACAAGGGTCCAATACTACTGCTTTGTGTATCTGTAGGTATATTTTTTAATTTTACCTGCCTATTCTGTTATTCTCTCATTGGCGGCCTCATTTTCAGGTGAGGGTTACACATATTGGTTACCAACTGCTTTTGGTGAAAGACTGTTTGTGGGATTCTTTTGCTTTTTGCAGGCATTTTCCAAGTGAGCATTCTGGCTAGGCTAAATGAACATAAAAGCAACATAAGAACAAAAGCTGTGAAATCTGTGGTAGCAAGCCATTTCATTGAAGCCAACCACCAAATCAACCATATAAAAACCTGTGTTTTTGAAGTGGTTGAAAAATCTGAGGACAGAGACAATAAGAAAGCCCTCTTAAGACGTGAAAACCATTGGATATACTTTTTGCAGACTCTAAAACCTCATGGGATGAACGAACTTAAAGAATTTGGCTGCTATTTATGATATGTGTCTGTTTACTTTCCCATGATTACACCACTGTAGTGCTGGACAACCGCTGACAGACTATGCAGTTTATATTAGTTTTGTTTGATTATGCAATGTGGAAAATCATGTATTTATTTTACATTCATGCACTAGCTTTTATATTCCATTCGATGTTTATAGTGCTGAGGATTGACACCGTTACACTCCTGCCGATCCGTTTCACATAGAACACATAGCTTAACCGCAATGCACCACGGTATTAAGATTATTGACACGGTTCTCTTATTTTAGTGAGGTTCCTTGAAATCTGTTCCGTTTACACGGAACGCCCTATGTACACGTCACGCGCCAACTAAAAGAGCATGGCCAGAAATGGCGACAGCTTCCAACAGAAGGGAGAACCTAAAAGACGAACCACGGTAAGAACGGGAGGCGTAACCCGGGAGCTACGCATTTGTGAGCCATAATAATGGCATTTATAATCCTTTACACATCAGCGCGTAAACCCAGTTTATTATTCAGTATTTACTCTCAGTGAATAACATCCATCGATAATGCGAATATGAGTATTAACCCATAGTGACTTATATTCAATTCACTCAGTAGACTATACCATGTCTTGGCAAAATTATATAATCACCATTCATTCGACCTATTATACAATAGCAGAAACGCACGTTTTCAGAAATTTCCCGTAAAGTGATCTAAACGTATACCTTTGTTTTAGAATAATCAAGTTGTTATTATTTATTTCGCATACTTGTCATTGAGAATGTTATAAGAATGAATAGAGGAGGATTACATAGTTATTTTGTTGTCATTTATTTTAGACTTCCCCGATGAAGGCTTTATGTCGAAATGCATTGGAAGGACTAATGTGGAAGGATTTAATGTGAGAAATGATGACTTAATTGAAGAAGTGAGAACATATGGAAATTCTATGAAAACCTATGAAAGTTGAACATAAGTATGAAAAAAATACTTTGGAAATGAAAATCGCAAAGAAATAGTTTTTTGAATAAATACGCAGCTGCATCTACAGCGTCACACGGCTGTGCCTAGGTGACACCCTCACAACTGTGGCGGTGCAACTGACATATTCTGTACTACAGCACATTGTATTTTCCATAATATAATTTCAATGCAAACAAACATAAGGAGCGCTACTACAAACAATCAGTAATGCTTAGTAACTCATATCCAAATACGGCAAAGTAGTCCATAAAGATTGTTGAATCTTCATTCAGTCCATTAATAGACAGGAGCAAAGCATTGAGTCCCAAATGTAAGTCTTCAAGCACATGTTTTCAGCCCAGCCAATGCGTTTCGTCCTCTCCAAAAGAACTTCGTTAGGGCTAGTAATAAACATACATATATGCTCTTTACACAGTTTTATCACCTCACTCTCCAGACTACATTAACTATATCTTGCCACTGTACCATGCAGTGTGTTCAGGCAAATCATGTAATTTGAGTTGTCTTATCTGTTGTTATTAATGCAGTTATTTCACATGCTCCTACAGTGAACTGTGTTTTTTTAGGTAGTGTAGTAATTATTACCAATTAACGTACTACTCTGTACACTTTTTGTGTATTTAAACTTGTAAAAAATGAAAGAAACACCTTAGCACATTATATTATTGAAATACAGTGTCTTATAGTGTAATTCCATTTTTAATTTTTTTAATGTTTTAGGGCTCGTGGCCTCAGCCACGAGCCCTACTCATCCAAGACTCACCAGTACCGATCAGAAGTCAATCCAGGCGAGCAGAAGCACCCCGTGATCTTCCCTCGCCCGATACTCCTGGGAAGTCAATAAGTCCTCCTTCGGTGCTCAAGGTAACCCGGCATTCAAGCCGACCCCCCTTTAGCCCGCCGCACATCACTGGAGTCGCATCGGAGGTCCGTAGCAGAGCTGCATGGAAAGAAGAACCCACCACAAACTCTCATTCATTCCGTTATACGCCGCTCAGCTGAGGCGTCTGATTGACCCTAAGATGGCCACCCACGAGTGACTGCAGCCTCTCCTGTAACTGCATACAGCCCCCTATGCGCACCGGAGCACCTGACGGTGAGTGCAAATTACCTTCTCTTGGCAATAAAGCAGAGGAGGCTCAATTTTGCAAATAAAGTCGAGCCCTGAGGACCGGATGGGTGAGCAGATCCCCAATCGATACTGCCTGCCCCTAAAATGGCCGCCCGTGGGTGAATGCAGTCTCTCCTTCCACTGCCTGCAGCCCCCAATGCTTACTGGTACACTTGTTGGCAAGTGTGAGCTGCCTCCGCTTGATAATAGAGCAGAGAAGACCTCAATTCTGCAAAAAAGGCATGCCCGCTGAATGTGGGGGGGGGGAGGAGAGCAGTTCCCAATCGATACTGCCTGCCCTAAAGATGGCCACCCTCGAGTGACTCCAATCTCTCCTCGCAATGCCTGCAGCCCTCGATGCTCAATGGAACACTTGTCGTCGAGCGTGAGCTGCCTCCTCTGGGTAATTGAGTTAAGGAGGCTCAAATCTACAAAAAATGACGCGCCCTATGGTCCGGCTGGGAGAGCAGTTCTCATTCATACTGCCTGCCCCTCAGATGGCCGACGCCAGAGTACTGCCCAGAGGCAATTACATTGACTTTTGCCCCATACCCCTGTGCTGTGGAGCTTAGCGCAATCCAGCTAAAAGACACAACAGGCCCACAATCAGTGCAAAGCCCGTCCTCTCAGACCCTAGGTCACTCCATCACCTCATTACTTTATTGATTAAGCCTGCCTGGCCCCTAGATGGCCGAAGCCAGAACTCAATTGGCATAAAGAGATTTTATAGTCCAGTTATGGCACAACTTATCCCCTACAAACCATCACCGGCGATACTGAACGTACTAACACTTAAACTCCAACAATTTGGCTGACATCAGAAATAGGGAAGGTACCTATCCACTCAAACCCCTAGCCCCTCTTCCTATCTCCCCCCAATACACCTGCTACGGCGCGTCCTTGGGGTGAGTACCCCGCTGCTCAGTCCAACACACTAACGTCCCTCCCCCGCTGAGCAGGGCAATATGAACCCACTGACACCTATCCCCTCCTTCACGCGCTGCGGCTCTCCCTTAATCTAGCCCCAAGGTTACTACCCCAGCAAGGTCCTCCGCGCGCTGCTCTACCTCCCAGAGGGTCCAGCTTCCCCCAGGCGACTCTCCCTGGTCAAGGAAGTTCCCACTCCATAGCAGAAGTACGGTCCCTTAGTCTAAGAAACGCATTAATGTCCCGAGCACTAAAATTTACACCAACCCCTCTATTTCAACCCACATGAAACCGCAAGGCATGAACTCCTTCGCAATTATCTTCCCCCGAACCTCTCCCCAAAAGCGATACAAAACTTTAAACATAGATTAATCAGACAATACCAAGATACTCTATTAGCTGACACTTACCACTGCCCCTCCAAAGGGCAGATAAAGATGGATCTCATCTTTTACGCAGATAACCCGGATAACTGGTACACCACACTAAGAACGTAACTTCGCATCTCCAAAATGACGACCACCTCACACAGCTTCAAACTGTCGACCTCTCTCACTTATCACTCAACTAGGAATGGGAACACTTCAGTGACCATTTACTCAAATGGCACAATCTTGATACAGGCAAACAATGAGAACTTAGAGACCTTTGACTCCCTCTTCCCTACACTCCGATCCACCCATCTCCACAAACTTCGCCCTTCCTCGGTCCAACTCCCTTCCCCGGACAACTTGTCCCTCCAGATTGAGCAAACATTAATTCCCAGTCCCCTTGCACGCCCCTCCTGAACCACTACTTACTCCAGCGCCCCAGCGACGCGCACCCCCTTACCCTGCGACGACCATCAAACTCATCCGCCCACCCCAGTGGCACCAGCAGGAACACGCGAACCCTACACCACGGGCTCTGGTCTCCGACCTTTATCCCACCCCTGTAGAACTCGCGTCCCCCGCCTACTATGCCACCCCTGCAGAAACCACAAGGCTGAATTCCCATTACAACCCTGGGCACCCCTCAGCAAGGGTCAAAAAGAGAGGCAGCAAAACAACTCAAAAAGCAAGAGACACAAAGAGCAAAAAACAACTTCCACTCAGTCCAGCCCCCTACACCTCAAGAAAGTCCTAACACAGCCGTCATCCCCCCAACTCCGGAAAACATGGTGCACCGTCTGATCCTCTTAGAAAGTCAGCTAAAATAATATTACTGGGCCTAAACGAAATCCTAGCCAACCTCGATAAATCCCGAAAACCCCAGCAACTCCAGCATAGGTCTCCTACTCTGACCAACCTTAACCTTCCAAAACACCTAATAGGGGCTCTAACCACCCGCATGACCCGGTTACAGCGTCCCTCTAGATCTGATGTAGAGACCTTGCTACTGAGTCACACAAAAACCATATCCCCGGTTTCCCAGAAACAAAGTCTCCCAAGAAAGGAGACCCAGCTACAGAGACTTACTAGTACTATAGCTGCAACGTCTGAAGAGACCCAGACACATTGACTTACCAGACCCATAGCTGCAATGTCTGAATAAGAAGCAGCAGCTCTAGCCTCCACTCACAACTCACCTCCATCAACCTCCCCCAACTCTAAAATTAAAGTAATCCCAGGTGTCAGAAGAGAATACCCCCCCACAAACAAAAAAAACCCGCCCCTCCTCACTGCCATACCTAGGGCCCCTCCGGGAAACATTCTCAACAAA
Organism: Lissotriton vulgaris; assembly: GCF_964263255.1. NCBI lineage: Eukaryota > Metazoa > Chordata > Amphibia > Caudata > Salamandridae > Lissotriton > Lissotriton vulgaris. The sequence goes on from NC_141687.1 coordinate 589,269,713, forward strand.
TCAGGGGTCTCCACCAACTGCATGCTCATCAATTGCAGATCAGCCACTAAACAAGCAACAGAATTAGCAGAAGCCCTCCTCTCTCAAGACATAGACATTGCGTTTATCACGGAGACTTGGCTAAATTAGATCTCCCCACCATGCTTAGATATGCTTGTGCCTCCTGGTTTTACTATCATAAACAAAGATAGGAAAGATCAACGTGGTGGAGGTGTAGCTATCATTCACAAGGACCACATCGACATCATGGAAAGGGACTTATGTTAATACAACTCCTTTGAATGACTTACTGTTAACATCAAAACTAAGGCTAACAATCCAATAATCTGTCACCTTCTCTACCACCCTCCGGGTAACACTCCCACATTCGGGGAACGTTTCTCCGACCTGATCTCACATTACGCACTCGGAGACGCCAACAACCTAATACTGGGTGATTTGAACCTACGATGGAATGAATCGAGCAACACGCTAATTCAAACTCTAACCAATATTCTATGTGACAATAACCTATTCCAACATTGTACAGAGGAAACTCACAACAAAGGAGCTACCTTGGACGCCATCATCGCTCAGCGAGATGCAATCACGATTGACCACATTCTTCCTGTGGACTGGTCAGACCACCACAAGTTCCTTTTTCACATCAACCAAAAAGTGCTATTACGGCCTCCCACACAAGACCCACCCAAATTGTCTAGAAATCTCACCAAGATTCCTCTGGACGTCATGGAAGAGAGGCTAAGTAAGCTACTACCCAGCGGCACTGAGCTTCTCTCTACAACAGATCTCACCTCGCTCTACAATACGAACATGGGGGCTCTGCTGGATCAACTAGCTCCCTTGAAGAAAAAGAAAAGCAGAGCCATACCTTCCAGATCTTTGTTTGACTCAGACATAAACGAAGAAAGGAGACAATTAAGAGCCTCTGAAAGACACTGGAGGAATAATCCTACTAATATACTTCGTGATCAACTCAGATCAGTCCGGAAGAAGTACAACAACCGCATCAAGAAAAGAAAATCCACGTTCTTCCGCGCCGCACTGGACAATGCAAAGAACAGACCAAAGGAGCTCTTCAATATAATCAGACAACAAACATCCAAACCAGCCACGTCCACTGTTCAGGCATCTAAAGATATTTGCGATAACCTTGCCAACTTCTTCAATGATAAGATCTCCAAGATCGAGCTCTCTCTGGCCCTTAACAGCCCCACCCTTCTCAATAGCAGCATGACTGGATCACATGGCACCGCTCACTCACCCCACCCCAAACCCTGGTTACTCTTCCACCCCATTCCTGAAGCCGAGCTAATCACCTTGATCTCCAACTCCAAGCCCTCCGCACACGTCTTAGACCCTTTACCTATGCAAATGACCAAAAAACTGAAATGCGCCATAGCCCCACTTTGGTGCAAGATTATAAACAGTTCACTAAAAAGTGGAATCGTCCCCGACTGCCTCAAAGTGGATCAAGTCACCCTACTGCTGAAAAAACCTGGCCTAAATACGTCAGATCTGAACAACTTCAGACCAGTCTCCAACCTTCCTCTTCTATCCAAAATCTTAGAAAGATGTGTACTACAACAACTAACGCAACACATAGAGAGTCTCAACTTTCTTGGCTCCCATCAATCTGGCTTCAGGAAAGGCTGCAGCACAGAAATCGCGATCCTCATCATCATCAACAACATCCACAAATCTCTGGACTCAGATCAATGCTGCCTCCTCATTTTCCTCGATCTATAGGCTGCATTCAATACAGTAGATCACAAACTTCTCATCAAAGCTATGCAAGAAAGGGCAGGGCTTGAAATGATATTCCTCAAATGGTTCTCCTCCTTCCTGCACAACCGCTTCCAGAAAATCAAAATCAACAACTTTGAATCAGACCTACACCCAGTCAACAGGGGAGTTCCTCAAGGGTTAGTGCTCTCCCCTCAACTATTCAACATTTACATGCAACCCCTCACCACCCTACTCAAAAAAGCCAACATACCCTCCAATCTGTATGCCGACGATACGCAGATCTACTTGGAAATCTCATCTACGAAGGACATTCAAAAACTCAACGGCATACTGAAGGAAGTTCAACTCTGGTTGACAAGCAATTACATAAAACTGAATCCTGACAAAACTGAATTAAACCTTCCATCCCAACCAAAGATCTCAAACAAGCCACTCAATCATTGGTGCTGTCAAGATTAGACTACAGTAATGCTGCCCTCACAGGAATTCCAAAAGCACATCTTGCTCCCCTTAAAACTACACTCAACGCGGCTGCCAGAATGGTCACTGGACTCAAGAAATGCAAGCACATCTCACCGGCACTCAAAGAACTCAAATGGCTCCCAGTCGAAATGCGGGCTAACTTTAGAACAGCTTGTCTTACTCACAAAGCCCTACGCACTGACAAACCCGACTACCTGGCGGCCAAACTCAAAAAAGCAGGACAGAACAGGAACCTCAGAAGCTCCAACACCCTTCTACTCATTCCACTGTTAGCTCGTAAACAAAAAACAGCGGCCTGATCATTTGCAGGAAACGGGCCAAAATATGGAACTCTATTCCTCCCCACATCAGAACTAATCCCTCCTTTACGAATTTCAAAAGCCAGCTCAAAATCCTGTTCCTTGATTGATCCCTACTGAACCGATAGGAGCTGTTGGAGTGCTAAGAATCGACTCCTCACGCTGCCTTGACTCTACGCCAGCTAGCCCTCTATCCTGTTCTCTGGCACTGTGTCTTCTCAGTCTTTGTATTTCGTGATTGTCCACATCATTGTATTTGTGTTTAACATGCCCTGTAATTGATGTAATGGAAAAGAACAGGAGTACGACCCATCAACCACGTTGGGATTGGGGTAAGAATATGTGTTTAAACAAACAGTATCCCAACAGGTATCATTCATTTAGACAGTTACAAAGATATGTACAAACATTATCATTGACAGACAATAGAGACTCAATATATCCGTTTTTATGTGCCGGTGGCATCAAAGTTACACTAACAAATTAGAATGGACAGTACTATCAGCACTGAAAGTTAAAATTACACAACCCAAGTTGTACACGACAGCGACGCAAGTGACAAACGTGCTCAGCGTGAACGGCGCAAAAGATACAGGTGTACAATCTTTACTGTGATACAGTGTGACTAGATCCTAAATAGGAACTTTGTTTAAGATGTTCAAGGGTGGTCACAATGTAGGTGGCGCCTTTTGAATGGGCTGGGGAGTCGACAACGTTTCGATCCAATTAAGTTTGGATCATCCTCAGGACAGGGTTGTAGAATGGAGCAGTGCTGTCAGCTGTGACGGGGTGTTCCGGGATGTCAACTCGTTCGGAACCTGGAGTGAGGCTGTGACCTGTAGGGCGTCTGTAGTGCCGCAATTAATTTAGACGGCAAGGACCAGGAATTGGCGGTCAAGGACAATGTCGAAGATCGCAGTGGCCGGGGGTTGAGTCTCTGGCTGCATAAAGGGCATCTTCCGGGTCAGTCAGGAAGGCGAATAATTGATGTAAAGCGCTCTGATACCCACCGGTCAAACTCAAGGGAAACTCAAGGTGAAAGCAAGATGGCTGCCTTTAACTTTTGAAAAGGTAGTCCTTAGCCAATCAACTAATGACTTGTAAATGGTATAAACCCCTGGAGTACCATGGTACTACAATGGCCACAGATATACCCAAATTAAATCACTTTGAACTGGTATTTGCAAGTGCGACATGCACTCATGCCAAATCTATCAAAAAGAGCCTCTCCCCTGGAATCCTCTCCTTTGGAGGATAGGTTGCTTGATGGTTACTTGCCAATAAAAGTATTATCCCTGACTTACAAAAAAACTGATTACTAACACGTCGTATACCCTTTGACCGCTCAGGGAGCGCTGGGAAGGAGATGGGTTAGAGCTCGATGATGAGGAATGGCAAGAGGCGGTGGCTTCCACGCGAGAGGTTGCGATCTCTTCTACGTTGTGCCTGGTTCAGCTCATTATCCTCCATAGAGTTTACATCTCAGGACCTCGTCTCGTTAGCATAGGAAAAGTAGAGGAGGGGACGTGTAGGAGACAATGTGGCCATGTAGGCACATTTCTGCATATAATATAGGAATGCGAATGCGTCCAGTACTACTGGAAGGGTATACATGACTGTATTAGAGAGGTACTTGAGTCTGACATTAGACCTGAAGCTAAAAAATGCTTTTTAAACATCCGGGAAACCACTGATTTGAAAAGCAAAGATAAAACATTGGTCACGCTGGGCCTAACGGTGGCTAAACAAAATATCGCCCAGTTGTGGGGAGCGGGGGTAGCACCTGGAATTGAAACCTGGAAGTCGGACATGGACTGTTGTGTGGCTGGCGAAAAAATTGTATATGTTGCACGTGGGTGCCCCAAAAAATGGTCCTCTATATGGAGCAAATAGAATGCCTATATGGGTAATATATGTCTCCCACCAATCATTCGCACATTTGAAGAACCATCCACGCTGTAACTGTTGTAACTCATTTTATATCATTTGTATGCTTTATTATTAATGCCTGTATTTGTGTATCCAACTCTGCACTGCCATTTTTCTGTAACTTGAAATGTTGATTCACAACTGTTTAATAAAAAGATTTTTTTTTAAACAATTTTACTTACCTGCAGTACTCCACAGAATCATCTGCGCACCCTAATACAAAATCTTTCCAAATGCTATCAAAATCCAACTGATGGTTTTCGTGCTCAATCGTGCTAAATCAGGGGATTATAAAGCGCACTACTCACCTGTGAGGATCTCAAGGCGCTGGCGGGGGTGGCGGCGGCTCCTGATCAGTCAAAGAGTCAGGTCTTGAGGTCTTTCCTGAACGTGTGCAGGATCGGGGAGCATCTGATGTTCAAAGGGAGCTTGTTCCAGGTTTTTGCTGCAATGTAGGAGAAAGCTCTCCTGCCAGTTCTGTTTCTGCGGATGCGGGGGACCTCTGCTAGGGCGAGGTCAGCAGAGCAGGTTCGTGGAAGGAAACTCTCTCGTTGAGGTATTTGGGTACGATGTTGTTGAAGGATTTGTAGGTGGGTGAGGAGTTTAAAGGTGACCCTCTTCGATGAGTTCGATGGTAGCGGGATCCCAGGACCTGATGGTCATCTTGTTTTGGGTGGTGAGTGGGGGAGTGGTGTTTGTAGTTGATTCACTGAAGTTGTCATAGAGGGCTTTGATCTTCAGATGGAAGTAGGAGCTGAGTTTGTTGCAGAGTTCCTGGGAAGGTGTGACATCCGTGGCTTCGCAGGAGGGCTTTGCGAACTTCTGTATGACTTTGACCAGTTCCTTGGCGTTGGTCACGTTGGTCTGGACTTTGTCCCTTTTGATCATTTGTTTGGTATCCCTTATGAGCTGGTGGTATTCCTTCATGGCGCTCTTGTGGTTGATCCGTGCTTCATTGTGGTTTTCAGGTTTCGCCAGGTTTTCTCTAGGCGTCTGCAGGAGGGTCTGGCTTCTTGGAGTTTTGCTGCGGGCGTTGTTTGGTGGAGGGGCGGAGCGGTGCGGTACGAGCTTGTCGGCGCAGCAGGAGACCCAGTGGTGAAATTCCCTGGCTGCGGTGTTGGCGTCGGTCGTGGCGATGGGGGGGGGGGTTTGACGGAGGGTGGTGTTGAGGTGCTCCTCTGTGATCTTGCTCCAGTTTCGTTGTGGCGGGTGCAGGGCGGGTTTGGGTATGGTGGTGGCATTGAAAGTGGAGTGGATGCAGTGGTGGTCAGTCCAGGGGGGCTGGGTGGTGTGGCAGTAGCAGATGTTTGTTCCTCCCATGAAGATGGGGTCAAGGATGTGGCCTGCTCTGTGGGTGCGCGTGGTGACCAGCTGCTTCAGGCCTAGGTTGCCGAGGGGAGCGGTGAAGTCAGGGTCATTGCCGTTGCCGAGGTGGATGTTCAGGTCCCCGAGTAGACTGTAGTCTGTGAAGGTGATGGCGTGGGGTGTGGCGAGCTTGCTGATGGTAGCTGTGTGGTGGTTGCACGGTCATGGTGGTCTGTAGATGAGGGTGCCACATAGCGTGGTCCTGGGGCTTGTTTGGTTCTGGAAGTGGAGGTGTTCTGTGTTGGAGTGGGGGTCACTCATGCTGGAAGTGGAGAGACAGAAGGGGGGTCTTGTGTACGATGGCGAGTCCTTCTCCTGGGCGGTGTGGATGGTCCTTACTCACGATCTTGTAGCTGTCGGGAAAGGTGGTGTTGATGTTGGGACCAGAGGTGGCATTGGTCCTGGTTTCCGTGAAAAAGGCGACGTCAGTCGAGAGGGTGTCGAGCAGGTCCCAGAACTCTAGGGCGTGTTGGCGCAGGGAGCGCACATTGAGAAGGATGCAGGTCAGGGTTTCGGTGGTAGCGGGAGCATTGCCGATGGTGAAGGATCTGCAGCAGTGTCTGCACGAGAACTGCACGTGGGTGGTGTTTGGCGAGGATTTCGCGCAGTCAGAGTGTCTTCCGGGGTGAAGAGCATGGAGGGGGTTGCGTTGTAGCTGTGAGGGCTAGGGGAACTAGGGGTCCTGGCGCTGGTTGCGGCCAGGTCATGGACGGGTGCAGACGGGCTAAGGAATATATAATTGTTTATGTAAAAATGCATTAGATTTTACAACCAAATTGGGACCCCCTATTTGTTTTGCTCCACCACCTTGACGAAACATCACAAAACGTACAGAACTCAAAGAATTAAATGGAGGCACCACGTCTGCAAATTTTCGTGGAAATTTGTCAAACGGGTTCAAAGATATTTAAGGATAAATATTTAAAAAAAATCCCTATTTCTGGTTATCCTAACTATAAATACAGAGTGGCTACTGTCACTATGTTATAAATATGTATATTTAATTAAAACGTAAAAAATATTTAACATACATTAACAAATATATAAAATACATTAACAGATATATAAAGTATAAAACATTTAAAAACCGAAAAAAACATTACAAAAAATATTATTAAAATGAAAACAATATAAAAAATATTAAACATATAATATTAAAAAATATATATGACCAATATTAGAAAAAGAGTTGGAGTATGGGAACATTAGATAAACGAATCCCATTCCAGTTTAAGGAACAGTAGCAAAGTGTAAGACTTCTGTTGGGTTAGATGATCTACTCCCACTCCAAACAATGCAACAGTAGCGAAAGTGTTAGACTTCAGAGAGGTTAAATTTACGATTCCTACTCCAGTCAACTCAAAAGTAGGGAAAACGTAGGACTTTGAAGGGGTTAGATTTACTATTCCTACTTCAGCCTGAGCAACAGTAGGGAAAATGTGGGACTTCGGAGGGTTACATTTATTATTCCCACTCCAGTCTAACATCTGTAAGGAAAGCGTTGAACTTTGGAGGGGATACATTTACTATTCCTGCTCTAGTCACTGCAAAAGTAGGGAAAGTGTTGTGCTTCATAGAAGTTTATTTAGTATTCCCACTCCAAACAGTGCAACAGTAGGGAAACTGCACACTCAAAATATCTGTGAGTGCTTCTCTGTATGGTTGGAGCTCCTCTATAGACCATATGCAAAGCCATTATATTATGAGTCTTTACCTAGCCAACTCTATAATAGGCTTGAGAACGAGGTCTAACCTAAAGAGTAGAGGAGTACCTAGCTTCATGTTCACAAGTGCCCTTATAAAGTAGTTCTCTCCAACCCCTACGGAAGAAGTAGAACAATGGGCCCATAACTCTGCTCCATACAGGACAGCACTCCTAGCTTGAGCATTATATATTCCCATCGGAGGGGAAATCGAGTAAATTGCGGCCATTTTAGCGAATCTAAGAATGGCAGAAACCTTGTGCTTACTCAGAAGGCAGTGCTTGACAATCTGTGGAGCACAAGACTCTGTATCCCCATGCACTCAAATACCTTTACCCTCTTTAGCAGGTTACAATCATTCTGATAGTTCCTCTAATGTTCCTCCACTTATGGTAAATCATCAGCTTAGTTTTTGAAATGTTGATTTCCAACCCAAATAGCTCACAGAACTGGTGGAATATGTTGACAAGGGTCTGCAAACTGGAGAGTGTTTTTGAGATAATAATGATATTGTCGACAAAAAACAGTGCAGAAGCCCTCTGGCTAGCCAAGATTGGAGAGTCATTTGCACAATTCATCAAAACCTCAATGCAATTGTTAATAAATAGAAGAAAAAGAGTTGGGCCAAAACACAGCCCTGGCGAACTCCTTTTTCAATTGTGATTTCCTCAGTCAGTTTGCCATTTGGGCCCAACTGAATCTGTGCATAGTTCCCCTGGTGTTTGATAATACTAAGCAACCTGATTGTAATATCCAATCCAGAAAGTACGCCCTATAACTCATCTTTTGCAACCAGGTTGAAAGCTGCTTGAAAATTGAGGAAGGCAACAAAGAATGCTCCCCCACCGATATCAACCGTCTTTGACTTGGCCATGAGAATGCAGGGAATGGTCTACTGTTCCGGTCTTGGTTCTAAATCCATCCTGTAAGTGGGGTAAAAGCTTCTTTTCTTCGGTCCACTCCAGGAGCGTCCCCGGAACCTGTTTGCAAAAAATGTTTTGAAAGTTATCTAACAAAGTAATAGGGCGATAATTGCTTTAAAGGTTTGGGCATCCATTTTTGAAGTAAAACAGCAATGCTCTCGAAACCACAAAACAATGTAAATTATGAAAAAATGGGTTCACTATAAAGTTGTAACACGCAAGTAGAAAACAAAAGCAGATCTTTGTGTTGATGCTCCTTATGGAAAGATGTTTATTGGATCCACATTCAGCCGACACGTGTTTCGTGGTGTTTAAGGTTGAGTCAAACACGACTCATCAGGGCTGGTGGAGAGACCCAAAAGTCTGTGGGTCAACACGAAAAGGTATTGAATTTGATAGATGAATCCCGTTGTATTCAATGTTGCGTATTCAATGATTTTTAGAGAAGACCTACTCCAGGTTTGGAGCGAAAGGTCGGGTTTCTACGGATATCTTTTCAGGCCAAGTATGGCTACTCAGTGCCAAAACAGACTAGACACGTGTTAGTGTCTAACTGTACCGGGAGGGGATCCAAAAGGTCGGGTTAAGACTAGTAAGTAGTTCGATCCATCTGTGGATACACGAACTATAGTTTGGTATCCCTCCTCTGTGTGTTTCCGGTCGCCGTGTTCCAAGGACGGCCGGGAACACACAGAGGAGGGATACCAAACTATAGTTCGTGTATCCACAGATGGATCGAACTACTTACTAGTCTTAACCCGACCTTTTGGATCCCCTCCCGGTACAGTTAGACACTAACACGTGTCTAGTCTGTTTTGGCACTGAGTAGCCATACTTGGCCTGAAAAGATATCCGTAGAAACCCGACCTTTCGCTCCAAACCTGGAGTAGGTCTTCTCTAAAAATCATTGAATACGCAACATTGAATACAACGGGATTCATCTATCAAATTCAATACCTTTTCGTGTTGACCCACAGACTTTTGGGTCTCTCCACCAGCCCTGATGAGTCGTGTTTGACTCAACCTTAAACACGACGAAACACGTGTCGGCTGAATGTGGATCCAATAAACATCTTTCCAAAAGGAACATCAACACAAAGATCTGCTTTTGTTTTCTACTTGCGTGTTACAACTTTATAGTGAACCCATTTTTTCATAATTTACATTGTTTTGTGGTTGCGAGAGCATTGCTGTTTTATAAGTTGTGAAAGTCTTGGTTGATTTTCTTACGAACGGTTAAGGGCTTTTCCGTTCGCTCTTCACGCACCACGCCCAACATTTCTTTCTTTCCCAACGGGATTTAACGTAGACTCCGGGTAGAGCGCCTTGAAATTCTGAACTTCTTAAAAACCCTTCTCAGCTTTTTCCTATCCTTTTTTGAAGATCGGAACAATCTCAGCTCCCTTCCAAGTTGGATGCATTGCAGTGCCTGTGGGTCTTGCATTTGAGACAACATAAGGCAGCAATATGTGTAAATCAGATGGAATCTTGTCCAACCCTGGGACCATGCCCTGTCTCTCCAACAAAACCATGGCTAGTGTCTTTGTGAGAGTAAAAGGATCCAAGAGTGGAGACAAACTTTAGATTCGGGTGACTCCTGGACCATTAATGACCTACCCTGAATAGGCTGCATGGAAGGGGAAAAAAGCTTTTCGAAGTGGCTCACCCATTCGCTCTGTCGAATGAACATCTTCAAAGGTCTACGTTTTTTACCTCCTTGACTCACTAGCTGCCAAAACGTCTTGAAATCAATATTTATGAAGGCTTCAATGAGATCGTCCCATTTCTTAAGTTCCCAATTTGTTTTAGAACACCTCATGGCAGTCCTGTATGAGATCCTGAAGTCGCAAATTGCAGACCTTACTCCTAGCTTTATGGCAGTTACAAGTGTTTCCAGTGCTGTCCAAAAACTTGATGAACATCACTCAAGGGCTCTTGTGTTCCTAGAAGCCTGTTTATACTTCTTTACAAAATGATCACATAACACCATGAATACATTATTGTGCTTGTTATCAACCGCATCATGGTTGCCCCAATTTTCAAGCATCATGTCGATGCTGGTGGCCACATTAGAGTAAATGACTGGGATTGCCCATGGAGAGCATCAGAGGGTGTTCTACTTGACATTCCAGTGCTTATTGGACGCTGCCAAAATACTTTCACAAGGCAGAGTTACAGTTGACTGGACAAAAGGTATTAAGCCCTTGACAGTTGAAATCAAGGTGTTGTGATGTGATTGCTATCCTCCTTATAAACCACTATCATGCTTTTTTTTTGGGAAGTATTTTTATTGGCATTTTTAAATGTTCTACATACATATCATTTATGAAACCACATCAATATTAGAACTAAGTTACTCAGTGGCAGTAATGGTACATTGCTAAGATACATCTCTCATTGTCCATAAGAGAAACCATAGAATGAGTCCTGCTTACATTGTGCAGTCCATGAACACAGAAGGTTATGTTCCAACCAATATCCAACACATAACTGCCACCTACAGGTGCTGACCATAGTCCCGAGTACATGTTTCACCAGGGTTTGTTCCCAATAAATTACATATGAGAGTGTCCACCAGCGGATCTAAGTACATTCTTGATTGTCAAAATGCTACTTCATTTGTTTAAGAACAATCGTAAGAAGAAGAAAAAAGAAAGCAAACATCCCAACGTAAACACTAAAGAAGCAAAAGGGCCTTATCCAGAGGGGTAAAGCATATCGTAGCTAACATAACTAGCGTGAGGGGGTGGTACAGTATGATGAAGCTTCCCAGGAGGATGCTGGAGGCATAGGGGGGAGGATGGGGCCTCCAACCGCAGTCAGAGGTGCCCCACCAGGACAGTAAGGGCTCGGTGTACATACCCCCATACTCAGTAGTCAATATTATTCTGACCGACTCCCAGTGCTATCTAAAGGCTCAGTAGACATTGCAGTTTATCAGGCACATGCATCATTGTTGGCTTTAGCGATTTCCTAATTGCGATTTTTAAGGAATCACAATTAAGAAATCGCAAAAGCCTATGCATGAAGAAATCGCTGAAAAATGTGCGATTTCTTAAAATTCCTTCATTGTGAGTCGCAAATTGCGAGTCGCAATTAAGGAATACCTCCCCATTCATTCCTATGGGCCTAGAAGCCCATAGGAATGGAATGGGAAGACATTCTCAATTTGCGATTAGCAATTAGCGAATCGCAAATTGAGAATGCGATTACAAGGGTGCAGGGGTGTCCAAAGGACACCCTGTTGCACCCCTGAAATCAATCTGTGCACATATGTTATGCACACACATGCCCTTAGGGCATGTGTGTGCACAACATGACACTGTGAAAAATGCACAAAAGTGCATTTTTCAAAGTTTTCGCAAATTACCATGAGGTTCAACCTCATGGTAATTTGCTCCCCCTAATTGCGAATTCGCATTTTTTTAAAAGTTTCATGCATTGCATTTAAGGAATCGCAAAATGGGATTCCTTAAATGCAATCGCATTTTGAGAATTCACCAATATTTGCGAATTCTCAAATTGCGAGGGCCTTCACCCTTCATGTATTCCAAAAGCAGATTTTGCGATCGCAAAACGGCCGATTTTTGCGGTTCGCACCGTTTGCGATTGCAAAATCCTTTGATGCATGTACCTGTATGTCCCTTCGGAGTGGGGCCTTGACCAGTATCCAAACCCGTCCCACTATTCGCTTGCCCCTCAGGGTTCTCCCAAGTCGCCATCACTTCCCTCTATTGACTAGCTATTGGGTGCTTTCTCATGCCCTTAGATTCCTCCCAGCAGAGTGCTCTACTTTCTGCCCCAGCCCACATGATGGCGTCCCTGTTCCAAGTCTCAAATGTAGGTTCCCTCTGGGATTTCCATTACATTGCAATGCAACGTTTTGCCAGGCCTATCGCAAGATCTACTAGCCTATGCCCAACTTTATGCTTCAGTGGCCTGGGGAAGAGACGGAAAAGGCACATCTGCATGGTGGAGGGCAGGACTCTGCCCAATACTGCGGCGAGCTTAACAAGCACAGCCTCCCAGAAAGGCCCCAGGACCGGACAATCCCAGGTCACATGGCCGAAATCCGCATCCGGGTGTAAACAACGAGGGCAGAAACGGACCTCTCCTCATAGGTCACATTGAGGCGATGGGGTGTCATGTAAGCCATGTGTGTGTAATTGAACTGTATGTATTTGAGGCGTGTATCGCGAGAGATCTTCTTAGGGTAGTGCAGGACCCTTCGCCACTCAGCATCCATAAGGACTCTGTCCCCGATCCTATCCCATTTTTCTCATAGCCTATCTAAGGGACATACCGACGCCGATTGTAGGGCCATGTAAAACCAGTTCACTAGGTGCCCCGCCATCCCAAGCGTGAACAAGGCATGCAGTACCGAATGCGTCTCCGGCTCATCTCTCCCTTTATTCCACAGCTAAATAAACGTATGTGTCAGGGCTTCATAGCACAGGAACTGGCCCGGGGTAGACCACAATCCTCCATAAGCCTATCAAATGGGAGCAGGGATTTGTCCATGAAACAATCCCCAACATTATATAGCCCTACCTCTGTCCAGTGTGCAAATTGCTCTTTCGTAAAGACAGACTGTGGATCGCCATGTGGCAAACCCACAAGTTGCAACATAGGAGTATACTTGACAAGTCGCCGTTCTCTGCCCTGGCATCGCCTCCAGGCTTGAAAAGCAGTGCGCTGAAGCAAGGAGCAGTGCAGGGTGGGCGTCGTTGGTATCAGTAATTTCGCCACTACTCAGCTAAGGTGGGAGTCCAGGTGTGATAGGAACGTTCCATCTTCGTTCACACCCTCTTTCCATTGCGCCGGCCATAGTAACTGACCAACCAACATATAATATTCAAAGTTCCGTACTCCCAGTCCACCCTCAGACACGGGAGCTGTAACATTGTAAGAGACACCCTGAGGCATCAGTTGCTCCACACCAGGTCTCGTAACAGGGCATTCAGGGGGCAAAACCAGCTGCTAAGCATGAGAACAGAAGATTGACAAAAAAATACAGTGAGCGTGGGAGCATGACCATTTTAGATAAGGGAGACCTGAGACATCACAGGCAATTGCAGTGTATGCCAAAAGTGTACACAAGCACATAACAAGAGCACCAGGTTGTCTTCCTTCAAGTCATCTAGCGAATGGAATATAGTTATGCCCAAATACTTAAACGTATTCTAAGCCCACAGTATGTCTACCATCAAGGTGTCTGGTCTAGGGGTAATTCTTGCTACTGGGAAGAGATACGTCTTTGCTTTGTTGACTCATAGTCCGAATAGGCCTGTGAAGTCATCTAAAATTCGTATAGCCGTTGAGGTGCCCTCGACTGCATTCGACAGTTATAATAATAGATCGTCCGCGTACAGGCAAACATGGTGTGTCCGCCCTCCGATATCCAGCCCGAACCTGTCTCCTCCCTGGCGAAGTCTCTCGGCAAGGGGTTCGATTGCCAAGGCAAAGAGGAGGGGAGAAAGAGGGCACCCCTGCCTAGTCCCCTGAGATACCTTATAAACTCTGGAGATTGTTCAGCCCGTTCTGACCCTTGCAGTGGGCACCTCGAATAGAAGCTGCACCCAATCCCCTCCCAGGCCCATGCACATCACCTCAAATAAATATTCCCAGCCCGCCGTCTCAAAAGCTTTTTCCAGGTCGACAGAAAGCACTGCCGCCTGGAGTCTGGACGGGATCTCTGTATGATAAAGAATAGAGTAGAGCCTTCAAAGATTATAGGAGGTGTTACAGGAAGGGATACACCCATTCTGCACAGAATGTATTAATGTCTTCATGTGCGGTATCAACCTACCCGCCAGCACCTTACTTAGAACCTTAAAATCCATGTTAAGCATGGAGAGGTGCCTATAATCTTTAACTGCTGCTCCTGGCATCTAAGTTTTCGGAGGGGGATCACCAGGGCTGTCTGCGTGGAGCTTGGCAGCTACCCAGCGCCATATAGGTCTGCATACAGCCGTACCAGGTGAGGTGCAAGCAGATACGCAAAAAGTTGGTAAAATGCAGCCGGAAGGCCATCCGACCCCGGTGTCTTGCTGGGCCCCAGTGCATGGATGGCAGATTTAATCTCCTTCAGGGTTGTAGGTCACCCCAGTTCTTCCTGTTCCTCTTTCTCCAACACACAAAGGGCAGAGGCTCCAGGAATTCCCTCACTACCGATCGGGGAGCCTTAGTTGGGGCCGCATATAAGCGTTTGTAGAATGTTATGAAGGAGTCGTTAATCGCATTGGGCCATACACCACCTCACCGGTGTCCAAGCCAATTTGTGTGATAGGGGAACCCCCTAATTCCGGTTTAATTAATCGTGCTAACAGACGGCCCGCCTTTCCTTCGTTCCTCTGCACCCTGTCCAAATAATCCTTGTGATTATAACAGCCTAGCTGCCCAATTGCTTCATTATATATCCCCCTTACATCCTTCAGTGCCACTCGGGTGTCATCTCCAGTACCCTGAACATTGTCTAAGCTGCGGATGCTCCCTTCCAGGTCCAGTAGTTACAGACAGAGCTCTCTATAGGCTCCCGTCGCCTGACCCATACAGTGGCCCGCACTACCAACTTGAATGCCTCCCATTCTACCCGAAAGGAGGACGCTGTGTTGGCGTTGATGGGGAAATATGTATCTAAGAGTGTATGCAGGGATGTGCGGAAAGGGTCGCCCTCGAGTAGTGCTGGTAGGAATCGGAGGACACCGCCCCAGAGTGATTCATTAACAACGGACTGTAGTCCGACAGGGTACGTCCTAAATATTCAGTGTGTTTAATAGGTAGGGGAACACAAGGACAGATCTAGTCGAGTATGCACTTGATGTACAGGGGAGAAGAAGGAGAACTCCCTATGGCTGCTATGTTGCAACCTCCAAATGTCTTCAAGACCCCAATGCGCGATCCATGCACAGAACCCCAGGGCTGTGCGGCATGGCTGAGAACCCATTAAGAGAGGATGTGACCAGTCCGCGACAATATACACAACACAGTTAAAGTCCCCTCCGCGAATCAGATCGCCCCAAAAGCTACCTACCAATACAGCAGAAAAGGAAACCAGGAAGCCAACCTGATCCTAGTTAGGAGCATGAATGTTACCTAGAGTGATCTCCTGGCTTGCCAACCTCCCTACTACCAGTGCATATCTGCCTTCCTGCATCCAGCCATGACCGCTCAACAGCAAAAGGGACCCCGGCATGACCCAGTTCAGCACCCCTCTGGCAAAAGCCAAGTAGGTAGTCGCGAAGACCTGGCCCCTCCATCTCCGCTTCAGCCTCCCAGCTTCCTCACTACTAAAGTGGGTTTCTTGTAGGAATGCTATACGGATGTCCCTGCGCCTCAGATACGAATAGATATTATGACGCTTTGCGATAGACCCCATCCCCCTGATGTTCCATGTTAGGAACCGTATAATACTATGAGCCCCTGCCATTTCTGTTGGATGTCGTCAGTCAGGCAACTTTGCGAAGGCGAGCCTCCCCCTCAACGCCCTCCCTTATCTCATACCATCCCACCCCTCTGCGAGCATAAAAGACAAAAAAAACAACTAAAAAGTCACTTAAGGTGGTCAACCCCACGACCCCAGGGCAGTCCGACAATGGTTAGCTGCCCAAACATCATGTGAAACAGGTAGTACTAAGTGAGGCCTTAACCTGGTATGGGAATCAATAGGGGTTAGCCAAGCAAAATTATAAAAAGGATGCTCCTACCAATTTGAGTGCACCATCCCCATGGGTAAAGTAGCAGCATGGGGCTTAGAACAGGCAACTATCTGTAAATGCCCTTCTAAGTGATACAGCCGCCTTAACTTACCATGTGTATCAAATAATATCGTCCACAGTATTGGGCTTCACCACTGGCAGCTTCACACTGTCACTGTGGGAAGTGTCTGTTTCATTGCCAACTGTCTCTCTTGAGGAGCCGGCCACCGCCACTGCCTCCGGAGCAGGGCTCCGACTCCGCATTAGCTCCACCACAGCCTGCAACGCTTCAGCTCTCTCCTTCTCCGTCTGCGAAGAGGATGGTTTCTTTGATGTCCCCCCTATAAGGACGTCATCTCAGGCATTCCCAAGCTCTGCGGCCTTCCGACCGATGACTCCAGGACCCCTATCCCTTGGTGTCTCACCCTTATAGGCTTCCTTAATCCCATGCGTCTTGAAGGCAATCGAAGTAGCGGATGTTCCCATCCAACATGATACGCAGTCGGGCCAAGAACATCAGAGAGTATTGGAGGCCCTGGTCTCTCAATGCCTTCTTGACTTCTAGGTAGGAGGTGCGCTTCCTCTGTACCTCTAACGTGTGGTCCGGAAAGAGAGAGACCCTGCTGTTGTCGACAGTGAAGGGGCCATCCGCTCTCGCCTTTTGTAAGAGGAGGTCCTTCTCTCGGAAGTGGAGCAGACGGACCACCACCGGACGCGGAGGCCTCCCAGGGGCCAAAGGCTTGGCTGGCACTCTATAGGCCCTCGCCAGTGTGTAGAAGGAGGACAGACCCTCCAGCGTTAAAACACTCCTGAGCCAGGCCTCCAAGAAAGACACCATGTCACTGCCCTCCATCACTGTCAGCAGGCCCAGGATTCTGATGTTGTTCCTTCTATTGCGCCCTTCGGCATCTTCTGCTCTGTGCTCTAACAAGCTCACCCTGTCCGTGAGGGCCCCCATCTGTTGCTTCAATGCCTTTTTTGCCGGCATTAGTTCCGCGATGTTAGACTCACTCTCTTTGACCATCTCCGACAACATCTTGTGTTCCTCCAGCAGCAGGCCGAGTCCCACCGCAACAGTGCTAATGTCCTGATGGAGGGTAGCCTTTGTGTCCGCTATAGCCTCTAATATTTTACTAAGTTGTTGCTGTACCGGCTCTTCGGGAAAGGATTGCAACTGTCCCTGGGCACTCTCTTCTGGGTCTTGGAGGACCCGGTCTGGTGACCTCTAGGTTTGGCCATGCTGCTGGGTTCACACTAGACCAAAACAATGTCCCCTATTAGCAATGCCTATGGAGTTCAGGGCACCCTGTAGATGGAGACCAGCAAAGGAGTTTTCCACCTCAAAGCAGTCGTCACCGCGGTCCTCTGGGCTGGTCCGTCCGGGCCACCCCCACGCTTCCTCAGAGATCTCGCTGTGTGCGGTGGGTCCCACGTGCTGCTCCTCTCAGTCCCGGTAGGATATCCATGCCCAGGTTAGGCTGGGCACGGTGCCCAGGCTAAGCGTGGTCCACCAATCTGCAGACGCTGCTAGTGTAATGGAACCCCAGGCACCATTGCACCGGGGGACACACCACTAAACAATCTGGCGTGATGCCTCTTGGAGTCGGGTCTGCCACCCCGTTTCAGCCTCAGCAAGGCCTCTGTCCGGGTGCAGCCCTGGTGGTATCCCGGTCGAGATGCCAAGTTGTAGCCCAACTCCGCCCAGGCTCCGTCTTAAGGCACATACGAGACCCACCAGACCCGCACCGAGCCCTCCGCGATTTATTCAGCTCCGCCGGGGGTGGGCCCTCTCAGTACTCCGGGAGGATTTGTGCATATTTCAGGTTCGAGATCACTGCTCAGCATGTACGGGCCACCGCCATCCCTCTTCTTGGGGACCCGCTAGGAATACCACGAGGCGCAGCGGCTGCCACCCGCTCCGGGCCAATCACTCTGCACAGCAACCATGGGCCTCCCTGTATCCCGCCAGCAGCAAGAACTCATCACGGGGCCCCAGCTCCAGACTACCTCCTGGGGTCGATCCGCTGGGGGTCAAAGTCAATGTGGCAGAACCCTGGGACCGGTCAGCGCTGCCCACCGCTTCGGCTTTTACTGCAATCGCAGCGGCACGGTCCCTATCAGCCGTAGCCAAGCCCTTCAATGTTTCCTGCTCTCATGCAAGTTGCCGCCTCAATTCAGGGCTGAGGGGGCAACCCCTGCACCCGCTGGAACATGCTCCAGCGACATGCCCACCTGCTCACCTCGTGTAGCAGGGACCTCAGGCACAGCCGCTCTTCTCTCCAGCCAAGAGCAAAGGCCAGGTGGGCTGTCCAGACTCAGGGAAGCTCCCCAGTGCGGCCCCCAGCCAAATAGCTCTATCGCGCTCGTGATGCCACTCTTCCGGTTCGCCCGTCGTCAAGGGAAGGGGGCCTGCCTGATACGTTCCAGCAGTGCCCGGGGCTCACACCTCGGCCACCTCTTCCATTCCTCAAGCGTCAACAGCAGGAGGCCGCTTTCTCTCTCCCCCTCGCTGCAAAGGGGTCCACAGTCCCTAGGGGCAACAGCGGTCACCCGTTAAGGATTAGGCCCACATCCAGTGCGGCTCTGGGCTCCCCAGGACTTTCGTTGCCGCCATTGGTGCGGCCTCCGCTGCTCGCTCCGCACAACAGGCCACTGCTCCCAACCTGAGTCACCGGCAATCCTCAGTCCTCGCCTGGGTGCACCCCTCAGTACACGGGCCCCTACGAGGATGCCGAGAATGTTCAGTTCGGCCCCGGCTGAACGTTTCCAGAGGATAAAAAGCAGGCTGGTGTGGAGTTCTCGGCTCATACGTCCACCATAGTCCTCAGCCAAGCCACGCTCCAAACCACTACCATGCTTAACGTAGTTTCCCATATTCTGACACCGAGGAGAATAAAATCTATGTGAGCGGTATAAGCCCCTGTCCGGAAGGTTGGGGCAGGAATAATATCGGAGGGGGGGCGCCCACTGCAAGCATGCAACCCACAAGAAAGGGTTAAATCTACCATTTGCAGCCACCCTGGATAAATGGCTTTTCAAAGGAGTAGTTAACTTTGGAATATCCCAGAGTGCATCTTCGTCGGAAAACAGACCCTGGGTGAAGTCGTTTAGTTCATAAATTAAATCCAGGTCACATGCAAAAAGGACAAAATTAAAAGTGGTGTGTGTAGTCAGGGTCCTGTCCAGCAGATTAATAGTTGGTGATTCCTTCTGGCTGCTAAGGCTCAGGTTAAAGATGTTAATTAACATTAGGGTCTTACCTGCAAAAGGAGTTAGTATCAGCCCCCGATTATCTGGCGATGAAAGTGACAGATCCGTACAGAGCGAATCCGTGCAATAGTTAGCCAAATAATCAAACCACCAGATGTCGCCCTGCTTGTGAATTTACAGCTGGTCCAAAAACTTTTGAATCAATTTATCTCTTCCAAATCCCTTTCCCACCTATAAATAAACTACACTTAGTGTCCCCTAGTTTTGATTTAATCCCAGCTACGCTTCAACTGAGTATGACTAGGTTCTGTGTAAGGGCAAATTGGGAATCAGAGAAAGCAGCAGTGGTTATTAAATGGATTATTAAGGGTTCGGAAGAAATGGCAACATGCGCCCAGATTTTGTCAAGAAAAGGGCTAGTCTGTATCGCAAAGGAAGGAATATACTTTTGTTAAGTTAAATACTTTATTTAGCCCCAGCCTTTAGAACATAGGGATCACCTCCAACAGTGCGGCACACACCTCCAAGCCCCCGCCACAACTATTCTCCAGTACTTTCTACATTACACCTACAGTTACACATTCTAAAGCAACCTCACCACACATCTTCCCCCTTAAATAAAGCAAACAAAATGATGTACCTGTGACTAATACAGAAGACATTTTTCAAAAACAATACTAATATAGCTATGGCTAATCCATTGTAAATTATTCAAACATATCCAATATGATGTATAACTTTGACTAACATGGTGTACTTTTCCCGTACACAACATCCTAAAATGCTCATCTACAAATGAAATCTTCATATGTTTTCGGTTTGCAAATTGTGCTTCTACATCTTTCCTGGAACTCATTTGTTGCAACTTCCTTCTGTTGCTTTACAAGCTGCCGTTAGAGATGGCCCCTTCTGGCCCCTTCTGGCCCCCTTGAACACCCACCTGCTCTTCTCCTCTTTTTTCATTACCAGACAGATCTGCTTTCCTTTCCACCTCATTCTCATCCATCCAGTCATAATTACATTCATTGATTCCACCTGCTTTGATCTTTGCACTTTACTTTACAGCAAACGCGCATTTTACCAGTCGGTTTAGATGCCACACTTTGCCTTCACTCAATAATGCCGAATTAATGAACATTTTGTTGACTTTCAAGTACTCTGAAAATCTACTTTCCCCTTTTTTGGCTCGTCTCCATTTTCATTTTCACCCACTCACCAATTGCCACTCACACAAATACTCTTTGTAAGTCTGTATAGTTAGCATCAATCTCTTCTTAATATTTTCAGTTCACCACTCTACCTGTCTAGACACTGACATCCACGTTTCTCATAATTACAAAAGGACTTTGTCAGTACTGTTATTAGGAGTAATTCTATGCACCCAAACCCTTTTAAGAATGTCAACTTCCTGGTTCCACTTATTACTTAAAACCATTTTTATTAAGCTCTTGATCACTCTATTGATGAGCTCAATGAGGCCATTCCCTGCAGGATGACACAACAACATGGTTTTATGTGTGATCAAATTCCACTCCAAATAGTTTCTATCTGCATCTCAGACAAATTGTGGACCATTGTCAGAGATCAAATGTTTCGGCTCCCCTCATAAAAAAAAAAATCCAATTTAAAAATGTTATAATGCGATCTGAATCTGCTTTTCTGACAATTTCAATACTCGGCCATTTGGAGAAATGATCCAGGGCCACAACCATGAATTTCTTTTGTGCCACTGCATTATCAATGGGACCCATAATAGCTATCCCAATATTCTCCCATGGCATATTAGGGCACGAACGGGCAATAAAGGTGGGCAGAAAATTTTAATGGGCATATTCATGAGAAAATGGCATAGCGCTGCGTTAGCAACCTTGGCTTAGCGCTGTGCTCCACCACTTACAAAATGCAGTGCTGCACAGTATATACAAGGATATGGTGCAGCCCTGCGTTTCCCCCTATGCTAGTGCTAAATTTAGCCGCCTTTCACCAACGCAGAAACCGTTGCACCAAAGTTCAAGAGTGTCTGCGCTGTAGGGGAAGATTGTTTATGTGCAGGAAGGTGTCTCTTCTTGCACATAAACAGTTTGAAATGGCATTATGAAACTTCTAAAAACGTCATTTTTCTTATAGAGGCTCACCTTCCTGCACATAAACAATCAATGGCCTTTTGCTGTTTCTATGTGTGCTGCATAACGCAGCACACCTAGAAACAGCAAAAACAAGGAGAAATGAAACATTTCTCCTCGTTGCTCTTGTTTAAGACCAGGTGTTCCCTGGTCTTAATTTTGGTACTGCCCCATATTTACGCTGCCCTTGTAAATATGGGGCAGTGTCAAAATCAATGGGTGTTGTGGTGGAACGACCACCGCATCACCCATTGCCCACCCCTTTCACGCTAAGTATAGCGTGAAAGGGTGCCTTATTAACAAGGCAGCGTCAAGTGACATTAAGTGGCTTAACTCTGCCTTGTAAATAAGCCTTGTAAATAAGACGAAGCCCCTATCGCCACCACAACGTCAGAAAAGTGATGTTGTGGTGGCAATAGGGGCTTGTAAATATGCCCCTAAGTACCTTATCAGAACTATTGCACTCCATACACTCTCTAACAAACTTTTCTATATCAATGTCCAACCCAGACCACCAACATACATTTTTGATAGTTTGTTTGGTTTTTGTATGCCTAAATGTCCTTTGTGACCAATTGTAAGAATTTTCCTCCTTAACCTGCACAGTGGTACACATCTGCCACACCTGAGTAAAAATCCACCCTCTTCACACAATTCATTCCGAATCTTCCTGAACACTCGTATATGTTTATTCAAATTATTTTCTTTCCAGTCAACCTTCCTTTACATGTTTTGACACCGGTTTTACACTATTATACATGTTCATTTGCTCTATCTACTCTTCCCTATTCATGCCCATCATTCTTTCATCAAACACACCTGCAACACATCCATCTAATAAATATCTCTCACAACTATCCTATACCAGTACAGGTATGCGACTCAGAAAATCGGCAATCCTGTGTGGACTCCTACAATTTACTTTACTTCATAAGTAAAATCCAGTATTTTGATAGACATGCATGCCAAATGAGGCGAGGCTCTTTGTAATCCAGTGTTGGTAAGAACTTTTGTCAGGGGCCTGTGATCCATTTTCAGTGTAACATTGTAAGCCCATACAAATTGTTGAAAATGAGTCAAACCCCAAACACATGCTAACGTCTCTCTTTCTATGATGGCATATTTTTATTCTGCCGGTGTAAGAGCGCATGAGGTGAAAGCTACAATCCATTCATCACCCTGCTCATCCATATGGGAAAATACCACCTCCAACTGTTTCTTGCTTGCATCCATAGTGACAGATATTTTGTATTGTGGGTCAAAACCCTACAAACATGGAGCCTTGCAAAAGCCTTTTTTACGGACAGCAAATTCCCTTTGACACGCCATAGACCATTCAAATTTGATCCTCTTTTTTAACACATTCCGAATACGGTATGTTTTCTCAGGAAAATTTCATATGAATTTAAATGAAAACTCGACAAACCCTAGGAACGCCCTTACATCTTCCTTACTTGAGGGTGGCGGAGCCTTACAAATTGCCTCAATCAACGCTTCCTTAGGCTTAATCCCGTTTCCACTGATGCTGTGTCTCAAATACTTTATTACCTCCCTTGCAAACATGCATTTCACAAACTCCACAGTTAGACCTTTTGATGTGTTTTATCTAGGACCCCGATCAATATTGTGACCTCATGCCCCTATACGGTTATAATCAATACATATCCCTATAAATGGCATAATAATCAGAGCCATATTTCAGTAACTCGCCTCTGCAGTCCATGACAGTCCATGACACAGCAGAAGCCCCTTCCTTAGATTCCTAGATAGCACACCGAGTTCTTTCGACATACCAAACCCCCAGCAACCTGGGAAAGCCCGCTTGCTTTGTTTTGATTAGTAATAGAACTCCTGCGAGCACTGTAAGAACGACCAGTTCTTAGTGACATCTTTATTGACGTCTTATGTTCAAAAACTTATGTCAAACTCGGCACCTTTCAGGTATAAATATACCAACGTTGCCTTAAGCACGCACACGGTGGTGGTGAATACTGGATCAGAACAGCTGTCCCCTTGCAGAGAGCCCAGCAGATGCGAGAAGCCCACGGACGCTGCCCCTCCGCCTTGACACGCTGAGAAAGACGCTGTCTTTTCTCCTGCTGAGAAAATCCAGCTCCGGCGTTTCCAGCCTACCCTTGCGGGTGACTGGGATATCGGGTCCTGAGAGGAGATACCAGACCTCCTGCATTCTATTCCAGAGGTACGGTGCTGACTAAACCCTTAGAGAGAATTCTTGAAACAAACTCTTGGCAAAACCAACTTAACTTAAGCTGCTACTTATTCCCTCCCATGTATTAGGCTTAGGTCAGGTACACCGGGGTAGGCATAGTTAGAAGCACCAGTTGAGGTCGTTAGCCAATGTATATATGAATGTATATATTTTATTCATTTTAACCATCTTATGGCTAAGAAACCATATCAATGCTTTTACAGTATTATTTCGAAATACTCCTTTTACTGTACGCACTTTTCATAATAACAAGTCTTGCAATTGTGACAATTCATTTCTCTTGTATGAGAAGGAAGACTGCTCAATAAATAATATCTTTTGTTGAAAACGCACGTCTCTCTATTCTCTGCACTCTGGGGAAAGTAAATCTGCACAACTGACTGAGTGAAATAGCTGTCTATTGTTTCACACGACTCTAGAGTTTGACTCTTATTCTGAGGAGCAAAGTTGTCATGTTTATGCGGTTGTCGGAAGCTGAATCCCTTCTTGTCTGAGCTAGGGAAGCTGATCACTTCCTATTCAGTCAAGAAAGTTTCCAGGGACCTCTGAGCTAGCTGGCGCAAACCTAAATTAAGTCTAACATAGTCAGTAGAGACCTAGAAGACCGCAGTCCTACGTCTACACTGCTGTTTATGTTATTCCAATGCGCAGGGCCTATAGGGAAAATAGGAACTACACTACATGGCGCCCAACGTTTGGTAAGGCGATAAAACTAACGCAAGACGTTAGAGTAACTCAGTCATGCTTTTTCACACAGACCCTTTCTCCCGTAAATACTCCAATAGACGTCTAGAGTGGGTGAAAGGTTAAAATCCCCCGGAACTTAGTAGGAAGAGATTCCTATGTAGAGTTTCTGGTTTAGTCAACGTTGAAGGATACAGTGTTCCAAAATATTGTGCACCTAATCTTTGTTTCCTTGGAAACCTGATCTGCAATAAAAAACCTTTCTGACAGTAAAATGGGTGATGAAGAAAGGGATGCTACTATATTAGCAAATCAACTAATGGAGGACGACACGAGTCTCCTACAGAATGACCGGGATGCAATCCTCATTCCGGTCAACATAAGAAAAACTATAACTTTAAAACGTATAGAAAACGGACTGACATCGCGAGGTGGTACAGTCATTTTCGTGATAGAGGCACACGAATATCGGCAGACAGAGGTATTCTATTCTTGGATAAACTTTCCAGTGGCAAACGCTACAACACACGAGTTCCACTATTACAAAATAGAGGAACCACCGGAAGAGTACGCTTCTTTCGAGGAGATTGAAATCCCATTAAAATACCAAGAGCACCTGCTCTGGTTTAAAGGCGCCCTAAAACATAATGATCACATTACCAGGCTCGGTCCACTAGGTAGACCAGGAGCAACGTGGCCGGTTGTAGCCAGCTACACACCGCATCCAGACATTGATAAAATGTCAAAAGAAGAACTTTTAGCGCAGCTAAAATTACTAATTAAAATACACAGACAGTTAGTCCAATATGTAATGCGGACTGCAACAGTCCAAACAGCTGTTAATATTCCACAGCTGACCCCTCATCAGGGGAACACAAATAATATTACACCCCAAAACATACAATCATGTCTTGGAAAAACTCCCGCAAAACGGGAACAAATTCCTTTCTGGTTAGCACAGAAAATTACTCAAATAGAGGCAGTATTCCCGAATACTACCCCTATTGAGAAACACAGAATTCTGACTATCTGCCTTCCAATGGGGGTCGCACCACATGTGGAGGACTGTGACACTTGGGGTACAGTCTTTGCTTCCATTTACACAAAAATACATGGTGTTCCGTCCATGGCGGTAATACCGGATGTGCTAAAACAAATTCAGAATGAATACGATCCAGAACCTGCTTTAACTCTTGGTATGAAATTACTGAAAGACTTCAAGCAGGTCTCAGCGATATAACAGATCAACCAATTGAGCTTGCCAGAATTATAGAAAAATGCTATGAAGAATTAGGTAGAGATAGTTTGGGTGGGAAACCAGTAAAACACTAACTACTCGAAAACCCTGAAAAATTATTTATTAAAAATTATCTAAATACTCCTAAAAAGAGCTGGGAAGGAAATAAATAATCCACTCCCAAAGAAAAAGTTTTCCAGTCCAGAGGAAGGTCTCCTCGGCGGAGGGAAAGAACTCCGACTCGAGAACACCAGTCTCCCCAGAGGGAGCACTCTGAGAAAAGATATAACCTTAGAAATAGGCATAACTTGAAAAAGCCTGATAGATATCAAAGTATTGATACACGTCCCTCTCAATCTTTTTCGCAGAAATCAGAAAGAAGAGACCCAAGGGAAGAGCACACCAAGTCCAAAGACAAGGAACCTGCTCAAAGTAAAAAATTACAATTCCCAAAGAAGAAGGTAGCCAGTATTAGAGTAATCGAACATGCCGAGAATACTGAGGACACAGCTGAAAAACTGAGAGTGGGCACAGACAATGCTAGACAGTGCAGCAGAAATCAGCATAGCTCACAAGATCCTGATGAGTCATCTGGAGACAGTGGACACGAATGAATACATTCAGGTAGAAACTGCAGACACCAGAGTTAGCAAACCTCATAAGATATACGAAATAACACTGCGTATAGAGGGAGATAAGACTAGAAAAATAAGGGGTCTATTTTGGGATAACCTCTCAAAAAGCTATGACATCCTGTTAGCCGAGAAAGATTGGCCCCCAGAGTTTGTCAGGGAGTGCCCTCATGGCGAAGAAATGATTATGCCTGCCTTCTCAAATCACATTCCAATTCAGCACAATTTGAAAGAGTAGGTGGTGAGGTATTACCAGCGCATAGCCCATGCAGCAATGAATCTAGAAATGATTATCTCAAAAGGCATCAAGGGAACCAAAGACAGCTACCACCCACCGCTGTCAAAAGACAGCAATTTACAGAAATTGTTGTCACAATAGAGCAAAAATTGTAAGATTCCCTGAGCACAAAAAAATATAAGCGTATCTGTGAGATTTACAGATAATGTCTATTCAAACAATAATTGTCCATATCTGTGCATCCAAGTTATGAAAAAGTCCTTATTTTTATTTTCTCAGTCCAGATGATCATGAAGACTTGTAGGTACAGCAGTATGAATAGACATTATCTATATATACGCTTATATTTTTTTGTGCTCAGGGAATCTTACAATTTTTGCACATTCCAATTCACACTAAATATATATATGCAAGGAAATGGGCAGTAGCCCAGGCACCAGCATTATATAAAAATCATGTAGGATGGGATGAGGACTCTCCTCCTCACAAAATCCAGTTAAAAAGTCAACCAACTGCACAAAGGCAGTACCCAATTAAGCAAGAAGCAAAAAAGCAAGTCAGGGAGATTTTAGATCAACTTGAATATCAAGGGGCAATTGAAACATGCACCTCTCAAATGAACAATCCTTTGTTTCCTGTCTCCAAACCGGATAAATCGTATCGTCTAGTCTTGGACTACAGACACCTTAACTCATGTTGCAAAACATTTGCAGTACAAAATTCGCATAGTGCTGCACTAATGAATAACATAGTTCGCAAAACGTACAAGACGACATTAGACATATCTAATGGGTTCTTTTGCCAAAATATTGCACCAGAAAGCAGGTACTTGACCGCTTTCTCAATAATGGGGTCACAGAAAAATTTCTGTAGGCTCCCACAGGGATTCAAGAACAGCCCAGGACTATTCTCAGCTAGAGTAACAGAGTTACTACAAATATATGAGGATGAGGCATTATCTTATGTCGATGACATCTATCTCACAGACGACGACTTGGATACTCACTTGAAAAGAGTGAACACCATAATACTTGGGTTCGCAGCAGAGGGTTACAAATTCAACTTTAAAAAGTCAAGAATTGCCCATCTGACAGTCTTATTCTTAGGATACGAATTATCAAGTGAAGGAAAAAGCCTAGCGGACAACTTCTTAGAGAAGTGCACTGTACTCCAAGCACCGAAAACGCTGAAGAACTTACAATCAATTCTAGGCTTCCTGAATTTCGGAAGAACTTAAATTTTAAACTATGCAGAAAGGATTAAACCTATCCACGAATTAATAAAACCTGATTTTAAACCAATCAACTGGTCTCAAAAACACACAGAAATTTTGAGATCACTGCAAACATACATGTTAGCTAAAACAAAATTAGAAACACGTGACAATACACGCAACCTTGTAATCCGGGTCATCCCAGGAAGATGCGGATTCACGTACCTGACCTCTAATGAGGGAGAAACGGTACCAATAGCTTACAAATCACATTTGTACACACAAGCAGAAAAAACATTCAGTCTCACAGAAAATACTGTAAAGGCAGTGCACACTGCTATAGCGAAAGAACAAGCACTGGCACAAGGCAAAAGGATCACTGTTCTCACAGCAGAATCAGCCTTCCAGGCACTATTCAGCCCAGTAAACCTGCCTACAGTGTCACTAGATCCGAAATGGATACAGTGGGAAAACTCTCTTGCTGCAGAAGACGTGAAATACTATTTCGCCCCGCACATGAAAAAACGGAATGATTTAAAATATGAAAAAGAATATCCTCTGCCAATCGAAATTCTCCCTCTAGAACAGTACTCCTGTATAATCTATACAGACAGATTTGTACAGCATTACAATGTAGAAAATAAATCCTAGGATGCAGCCTGCGCAATTGTTAAAGGTCGCTGGCTCTGCGGTAAATTCAGACCGAAAATAACAAAAACTGAATCACTGAGAAAATGTTCGGCTCAGCGAGCTGAAATCAGATCTTTAAAGATGGCGCTTGAAAATGCCGAACTTGAATTCCAGACACTAATCGTGTGCGATTCGCATTTTTGCATAAATTCTTACAATATTGATTTGCAGAACTGGGTTCAAAATGATTACAAAGATGATAAAGGTGCAACAATCAAGCATAAAATGCTCTGGAAACAAGTAGTTCTTTTTCAGAAAGAACTACTGAAGACTCACGTGATACACACTGAGTCATCAACGTGATGGCGTTCACGTTGCAGGGAATTCATTGGCTAATACAGCCGCAGTGGAAGCAACTAAACCGGCTTCCGTAGCCACAAAAAAGCATTCAGAAAAATACATAGACGGGGAAACCATGCTGGCGGTAAAAAAGTCTTCAAAAGGCAACTGTGCAGCACTACCTGTGAACTATCCACTCAATTATACATACGTAATTGATGCAAACTCCGTTCCTTTTGCTCGAATCCCTGGAGTGGCGGATAGGGTAATTCCAAACACGAATCGAAGAATTTTATTAATAGCAGACGCACACATGGGTGAAGGTCCAAGGCACAAACAGATGAAGGAATCTCTGACTGAATTACAATCAGCATACTGGTGGCCGGGGATGAGCCTGCACCATTATAAATTTGTAAAGAACTGCCCAGACTGCGACAGAGACCGCAGTAACGAGTCAAGCGGAGTAATGCCATGGCCATTTATGAAGGTAGCATAGAGCTATCTACACATGCAATCCAGCGTCCTATTAATTGTTTAAGACTACATTCACTTAAAAAATGTGGCCCCAGC
Organism: Lissotriton vulgaris; assembly: GCF_964263255.1. NCBI lineage: Eukaryota > Metazoa > Chordata > Amphibia > Caudata > Salamandridae > Lissotriton > Lissotriton vulgaris. The sequence continues at coordinate 589,298,967 of NC_141687.1, forward strand.
GCTCGGCTGATGCCAGAACTGTTATAAAAGATTTGCGAGTCTTTATCAGCACATACGCAATTGCCATGCTTCATTCTGATCGAGGTCCTGCTTTTAGCTCTCGAGCTTATAAGGAGGTCATGACCAGCATGGGCATTGGATTGCGATTCTCTTGTCCCTTCCATCCTGATGGAAACGGGGTAGTGGAAAGAAAAAACCGAGACATAAAGCAATCTATAACGGCAAAGGTATCAGGTTCGAGTGATGGGTGGGTCAAGCATTTAATAAGTGTCCAACGTAGTCTTAACAACCTGCCAAGAAATTCTCTAGAAGGTTTCAGCCCGTACAAACTATTGTTCGGAACTAGAATGTATGTTCAGGACTTAGATAGTCTTGCTTCAGTGGTAGAAGATAAGAAAAAAGACTTTGACATCAAAGATCGTTTGGCTGTTTTACAGGACTTAAATGAAACAAGAAAAGCCCTGAGCAACATAAGGTTAAAGCAACAGCCAACCACCACTGGAGACATACCACCTGTCCCAGCAAGACCTGTCTGGATTCCAAAGATTGGGGATCTGGTCAGAGAGAAAATAGCGGTGAAGAAGGAATTTGGGCCTTCTTACAGAAAAGCAGTACCTGTCTTAGCAATCAACGGAACAAGATCAGTAGTACTACCGCCCCTTGCTGGAGAACCGAGTTGTATCAATCGACCTGGTAAAACCACAATCATGTGGCCTATAATCAATAGCAGGCCCAGTGGACTCCCAAGAAGTAACAGAATACCCAAATTTGCTAGTATCCAAGAGGTTCAAACTGGAAGACTAATCACATTTGATAAACCTGCAGTGAATAAAAAAGGACTATGCAGAAATGCCATGGAACTTGTGCCTCTTGAAACACAAATTGAAACAGTTCGTCATGAAACACCAGTCTACAATGATGTAGCATCAGAATGTGCTAATGAAAGCCAAATGGGAAAAACAATTCCAACAATCGACAGAACTGCATCTGGCTACTTCATCAATTTTGACAACTTTTCTGAAGATCAAAGCGACCCTGAAGTGATGCCAGAAACAAAGACTTTTAAAGAAAAAGCAACAGAACTCTTTCATCAACTCAAAGAAACCTATCTTATTTCTCCATGGTTAGAATTTTGGTTTGAGCTAGGTATATTTTTCCTCCTGCTTTGGCAAATCATGGTACTTTGTTTGGGAAAGTTCATTGAGGGAAAATACAGTTCAATGGACACAGCAAGTCAGAACATCAACTTAGTTCTGAAGCCTCACAAATCATCTCACATCGAGAAAAGAGAACTATCATCAGTGAATGTCACAGCCATTCCAATACCCGTCGGGGTAGTTTGGGACAAGACAGACTATGAAATATATGGCCCGGTCGAGCTCTTGAAATATCCTCACCAATTTAAGGTTTCATTAAGTGACTTTGTAAAACCAAGTACATTCTCTGATGATTGGGATTTTGAAAGTATAAATAATATGATGTTGGATTTAGTGTTGTCAGAAAAATTTACAGAACATGATTATTTACAAGGTTCATCTAATTATGAACAGATGTACTGTTTTACACACTACGCAGACCACTATTTACATAAATCTGCTCAACCTAGAAATGTTTTTAAATATAACCAATTTAATCTGGGATATTCAAAAATACTAAAACAAACATTTTTAAAGTTCAGACTTGGAGTGTTACCAACTACGCAGCAGCTTCCACCTTGGAAAAGGGAGCAGGCTTTTACTCTCTGTAGTCTGTGCAATAAGGACTCGGGCGACATCATTCATACAATCTGCACCTGCACTGAGCTGTGTCAAGAAAGGAGACAGCTGCTAAAAACTTGCTTTAATCAAAGAGGTATCAGGACAAGGAGACAAGCTGTCCTGGCATGCTTTGATCCCTCATCACCACAACTGAACACTAGGTTAGTTAAATTTCTCGAAGCAGCTCGCTTAAAAATGCCAAACTGATTGTCTATTGCGCTATGGGGGAAATTTTACTAAGTGATTGGATAAATCTTACAGCGGATTACAACCTCTCACAGGCAGTAAAGACAAAAACATCTGGGACATTTAAATTGTATTGACATTGAAACGTCTTTTGAAGGTCATGTTGCGACGCTCATGAGGGAGCATTCACTTTTAAATATGGAACATTTTAATATGGTTGTATTAATTGTATGCATTGCAATGGTTTTAAGTAACTATGCAAATAAAGTTTTTACCTGTTAAAACCAATGGGAACATTGTGCTACTCCACCTAAAAGCAGTTCAAAAACATTCTATGAGAAATTCCAATACTTCTCAGGGTTTAACACGAGTAATGCAGAAACATTTTTTTATAAACTGTTGGATAAAACAGGGACAAATACTAAATTGATATATTCAGAAGTATTTTTATGAAAAAATGATTGCATTTGGTTTTGATTTCTGGAAAAATACCATTGAAACAAAAACCTTCAGGGGTACAAAAGATTGGCAGGTACAAGGCCTAGAAGCATTATTTCGAGCCTGCATGATCCCAGAACAAATAATGTTCTTGAATGACACAATTCAACAAACAACCTGTCTTGGCCTAGCCAAGATTAAAGACATTAACAAACCGTCTATTCCAAAGCCAATACCTGATAATACAACCACAGATATTGAAATAGACGTATCCCAAATTTGAAATGAAAACAGAACACATCCTGATTGGAAAAAGTGGTTAATCTGGCCTACAGACACGAATAACTGTCAAGATAGATTCCTGAACAAAATACAGGGGTTAAAAATGACCAGACCAGACCCTGGATACTCCCAGAGACAACTTCCAGGGATAGTAACAACGTACAGTGTAGGGAAACTATGCCTTGAATGGCTACAAACATCCACACTGGCACAAATTAAGCAACACTTGTCTTTACTTAAAGATGGTGCTAACTTGCGCGATTTCATAATGGGACCACGCAAACAGCGTCAAAAACGTTTCATAGCGGCCAGCATATATGCTGCATACAACCAGGCATGGAAAGAAACTCAAATTGAAAATGGCCGAGAAAATACGAGAAATTGATCGTATTCATTTGGAAAAATCACTTTCTGTTGTGGACAATGGGTTAATGACTCTGTCCTCCAGAATATATTCACTAGACAGTATTGTATCATCTGCTATTGATATAATAGACCAGGACTTGTTAATGTTACAACATGGCAAGTCCCAATTACGTTCTATTGTACAGCTAGGCTGGACGTTGCAAAATCTCCGTTCGGGCTATGTGCCATGGCGTTTAATCAACACAACGTCATTGTTTTCCATCTTTAACCTTACTGATAAACAAATCAGTTTGGCACAGAAAGGAGCAGACTATACAATCCTGAGCATCGAAAAACTCGAGAGATTACCATTGACAATGTCAGAAAGACCTGTCATTGAATGGATAATACACGGGATTATCACAATTCCGAGAACAACTTTCCAATTTAAAAATTGCCTTGAGTATATACCGGCAGGTCAGTATGAAAAGTTGGGTAAAGGATACATTAAGTCATCATGGAAATTACCTTATACACACACATGTTATAGTGACAACAACAAAAATGTATTTCTTAGTGGTAATGAGTGTAAACATTCACTAAGCGGTATACTTTTGTGCCAAGGTATTAACTTACATGGGGCCTGTGAGGGTACTTCAAATAACCTTTCATGCCACCAGCATGGCACACCAGCAGCACAAATAGAGCCATTATTTAGGCAACTTTCTAACAGGAGTTACGTTCTAATAACGGATCACAGCTGTTGTGGCTTGGTGCCAGGGAAACCATATCTCTTAAGCGTGAGTTCCATGGTCACTTGCTGTATGCAAGCATTGTATCCGAATGGCCCGGGAGACTCAGTGGCTCCGATTTGGCCTAGTTTGAATATCTCTTCTATACGAATTGATACTTTAAGCAGAATGAAGTCTGTGCTTTTACAGACAACGGTGCCCATCTCATCATCAAAAGAGACGTATGATCTCCAAGTTGCAAGGACGGCGGCAGAGATACTTACACTTTTATCCACAAATTACCCGGTGCATTTCACAGAAATGCTCAGCCAAATCCTAAATATGTCGAATGCCAGTGGTATCTCGAGTGTATTTAAGACAATTTTTTCGGGACTGTTAACACCATTTGAAGCAGTCCTGGGTATCTTTCCAAATTTTGTCCATTCGATCTTTGGCGGCCTACCACTACCTTTGGGACTCGTAGCAGGTATTTTATTTTTGACCCTCCTGCTCCGATATGGCAAACTAAAACACAGACATGACTCCGGCACGGATGGAAGAAACGATCCTAGCAATACGCTACCGGGACCGCATAACTAAAGTCCTTGGGATAGCCCGGCTAAGAGATCTGAATATGACCTGGTTTCTTTCATTCAGACCTATATGGCAGACCTGCATCTTACCTGTGCTTCGATGTATGCTATGCGTAGAGGAATGCGTGTTAGACACCTGTTTTTCACTACCATCAGCAATACCAATGGACGTCGATACTTTGCTAAGTCCAGTAACGGCTGACGCATCGTGTTGTCCCCAGCGGTTACCAATCCTGATGACGGCATTCGTTGAGACTCCTGCGCTACGACTAGGTGGTGGCAGTGAAGCTAGAAATGAAAGCAGCATCACCCAGGTACGACCTTCTGTGAGCATTGCTGAACCTGAAATCGATGATAGCAATCATTCTCACAACTGCCAAGTTACAGCATTATCGAACTTGGTCAGACTGTCACCTGAATATGTTGACCAATTCTTTGAGAGCCTGTCTGAAATTATGTTCTCCCCTGAACAGAAACAATAACTTTTGGAAAAGAATCCGACACACAGCGTTCCCATGAACTCTGAATTCGGCCTTCAGCTTTGATAAACAAAAGCTACTGAAAAGCGTTTTTGAACTATTTTTTCTCCCCGCTCACCATGAAATTATTTTTTCCAAAATTTCCAAAATATTTACCTCTTTTCTGGCACACATACTTTGCTTAAAGTAGAACTATTCATAAAGAACAGAGCTTCTATTTTTAGTAGATCTAGAGACAAAATATTACCTCAGCCTCTAGCACATTTTTACAGCAATTGTATTTACTATGTGATGAAATAGTCTCGCCCTTCTTTTCTGTATTTAGAGACTTTTCATGTGTAATTCTTCGCAGAATCGTTCTACTGAATGCATATGCAATATTTTTTTGAATGATTACTATGCTTAATGACGTACAGTACCTATTCATTTTCATGTATTTCATGTACACCACTTCAAATGCAAAATGTATTTTGGGGTGGGTAGGAATACACGTGCTTCTTATTGCTTTAGTTTTTAGTAATTTGATGGACATAAATTCGTGGAGTGGGTGATGTGTTTTATCTAGGACCCCGATCAATATTATGACCTCATGCCCCTATACGGCTATAATCAATACATATCCCTATAAATGGCATAATAATCAGAGCCATATTTCAGTAACTCGCCTCTGCAGTCCATGACAGTCCATGACACAGCAGAAGCCACTTCCTTAGATTCCTAGATAGCACACCGAGCTCTTTCGACATACCAAACCTCCAGCAACCTGGGAAAGCCCCGCTTTCTTTGTTTTGATTAGTAATAGAACTCCTGCGAGCACTGTAAGAACGACCAGTTCTTAGTGACATCTTTATTGACATCTTATGTCCAAAAACGTACGTCAAACTCGGCACCTTTCAGGTATAAATATACCAACGTTGCCTTAAGCACACACACGGTGGTGGTGAATACTGGAGCAGAACAGCTGTCCCCTTGCAGAGAGCCCAGCAGATGCGAGAAGCCCACGGACGCTGCCCCTCCTCCTTGACACGCTGAGAAAGACGCTGTCTTTTCTCCTGCCGAGAAAATCCAGCTCCGGCGTTTCCAGCCTACCCTTGCGGGTGACTGGGATATCGGGTCCTGAGAGGAGATATCAGACCTCCTGCATTCTATTCCAGAGGTACGGTGCTGACTAAGCCCTTAGAGAGAATTACTGAAACAAACTCTTGGCAAAACCAACTTAACTTAAACTGCTACTTACTCCCTGCCATGTATTAGGCTTAGGTCAGGTACACCGGGGTAGGCGTAGTTAGAAGCACCAGTTGAGGTCGTTAGCCAATGTATATATGAATGTATATATTTTATTCATTTTAACCATCTTATGGCTAAGAAACCATATCAATGCTTTTCCAGTATTATTTCGTAATACTCCTTTTACTGTACGCACTTTTCATAATAACAAGTCTTGCAATTGTGGCAATTCATTTCTCTTGCATGAGAAGGAAGACTGCTCAATAAATAATATCTTTTATTGAAAACGCCCGTCTCTCTATTCTCTGCACTCTGGTGCAAGTAAATCTGCACAACTGACTGAGTGAAATAGCTGTCTATTGTTTCACACGACTCTAGAGATTGACTCTTATTCTGAGGAGCAAAGTTGTCATGTTTATGCGGTTGTCGGAAGCTGAATCCCTTCTTGTCTGAGCCAGGGAAGCTGATCACTTCCTATTCAGTCAAGAAAGTTTCCAGTGACCTCTTAGCTAGCTGGCGCAAACCTAAATTAAGTCTAATATAGTCAGTAGAGACCTAGAAGACCGCAGTCCTACGTCTACACTGCTGCTTATGTTATTCCAATGCGCAGGGCCTATAGGGAAAATAGGAACTACACTATACGTTCTACTCTAAAATTCTCATGACCTGGCTTAAGTTTTCATCGTGTTCCTCTTTAGTCTCACCCATTAGCAGGATGTCCTCCTGGGTAAAGATGTTTTTATTTAATTCTCTAATGTTCACACTAAACTTGACCTTTCCTCCGGACCGAACCCTTTCGAGTCATTTACGTAGTAGACTTGACCTCCTATTTTCTTAGAATGAAGTATATCACCATCTACTTCGATGGGAACTGGTGTAGGTCCTAGACACATTTCGGGATGGCAGGGGTTCAGTACTAAAACGTGGAATACAGGATGTACCCGTAGTGTTGAGGGAAGTACCAATTGAACATCCCCTGGGTTAATTTTCTTCATGTTAATGATGGCTCTTTGAATTTTGATGTTAGTTTTCTAATGCCTTTTAACATCAAATGTTTCGGGGATAACCAAACTCTGTTACCAATTTGATACTGAGGTTCTGTCGAAAGTGTTTTGCTAACTCAAGGTGTTCTTTAGCCCATTTTAGAATGGACTGTAGGTTCCTGTGATGCTCCTCCACTGAGGACTAATTGGAGGTTGCTGGCCATACAAAATGGAAGAATTTGGGGATGATAACCATTTGTGCAAGAGAAAAGAGAACAGTTCAAGGTAGCGTGTTCTGAAGCATAAAAAACAAACTCGGCCATCAACAAATGCCTACTCCAATCTTTAGTAGTATTGCTTGCTTAACACCGAAAATAATGTTCTAACATTTGATTTAAGCTTTCTGTTTTACCATCAGTTTCCGGGTGAAAGCTAGTAGATGAGTGTGCATCTATTTTCATCACTGAACATAACTTTTGATAACAATGTGAAGTAAATTGAGTGCCTCGTTCAGTTATGAGCACTGTGGGAATGCCATGTAATCAGATAATATTTTGTGAGAAAATGCATGCTAATTTATTAGCAGTAGGTAATTTAATCACATCCATGAAATGCCTTTTCCAGGTTAGGTGATCTACCACTACTAAAATGACAGTTTTTCCTTTACTGCAAGGCATTTTTATGATCAAATCCATGGAGATAGTATGACACAGGCTAGTTGAAATGGGAATGGGGCATAGCAGCCCTTATGTTTGTTTGGGCTCTGCCTTACCTTGAGCGCAACCTCCCCAAGACGTGATGTGTTTTTTAACATCGAAACGTAATGTTGGTTACTAAAAATATTGAGCAGTAGCTATAGATTTCTGGATTCCTGCATGACCCCTCCGTATCGGAATCATGTACCCAGGTTAAAATTCGATATTGCAAATCTAAATTTGGGACATAGAGATTATCTTGATGATGTAATAGTCCATCTCTTCCTACTTTGACGGTGTTGGGCATGGCCTTCTTAGGGGGATTTCCCCAAAACCTTTTGTTCTCCTGGTTTTTGCCCACTCTTTTTTCCAGACCTTAGGACGCTGGGCATTTTCCCACTGTACTCCAGTGGGAAAGTGTGCATGTCCATCCTACACATGCCCTTGACAGGGTGCTTACTTGATTGGTTTAGGTATTGTACCTGTGAGTGCTCGGAGAATGGGTACAATGCGTTGGTTCCGACTGGCGCAAAGGCTGCGATGCATTGACTTTGTTGGTTCAGGACTAGATTGCCAATACTTGGCAGCATAGGACTCACAGATGGCAGAGTCCTGGTGCTGTTGCATGGTTGCTGAAAGTCTCTGATGTCCCTGAGATGTCAGAACAGGAGGCAAGTGGCCAAGCCCTTAGAGTCACTCTGGGTTCAAGTGGTGTAAGTCCAGCTCTTCTGACCCAGGAAGGAAGGGCAGCAGGCAGGTCATCACAGCAGAAAAGCAGTTTTTCCAGAGAAGCAGGCCAGCAAAGTGGCAGTCCTTCAGCAGCACAGCAGTCCTTCTCTATGGCAGAGTATTCACAGGTCCAGAGGTATACTGCGTTGGTAGTGTCAGAAGTCCAGTTATTATAACTTTACAACCAAGAAGAGTCTCTGTTTCTATCAGAGAGAAGCATAGGCAGAAAGTTGTTGTTGTTTTACTACTGTGGTTTGTTGGGGAGAGTGTGTCCTGTTCTTGATGCCCTCACACCCCCCGAAGGACGTCATGCTTCATCATTGGGCTATTGCTCCTCGTCCGGCCGGCACTGCAGTGCCCTAAGAATCCCCTGAAGGGTCACTTTTTTTTAGATATTTTAGATAAAGCCGTATTGGTGCATGGAGGTGAGTGGCAGTGATATCCTAATGTGGAGTTAAAAAATGACTGGATGAGTGCTTGCAGAATTTATTGAAAGAAAGAGTCCCTCTGTCAGCAGTAAAAAACAAGAAGGTGGTGCTGCTGTGAGGGATGTAATGGCCCTCTGTAGCTAGGTTTGTGACACACCCCTAGTCGGTATGTTTCTTAGGTCGACATGTTTCATGCAATTTAATGGTCTCAGGAGGAGATGCTATGCTCTTCTTCAGGACCAGAAAAGCGTGTAGTGGTAGATAGATTAGATACGTGGCCTGTAGTGATTAATCTAGTGCCACTTAAGAAGTAAGGAAGTAGTATTCTGTAATGACAAAAGCATAAAATAGAATTGCATTGAGTTTCAATCCTAGGATAATTACAGCTGTACAGAGGGGCCTGAGTCCCCAATTGGTGGACCAGGTGCTTGTGGTCATCTTTGCTTAATGTTAGCGTACATCATGTGAGGCTATAGTGAGCTATTGAGATAAAAAATAAAAAATAACAATACAGGACGAACAAACATATAGTCTTACGTGTAGTCGTTTTGATGCTAGGGCGAAAGTGCCAAATTTGTAATTGCAGGACAAACAAGACATATAGTACCCAGGATTAATGTCAAGACCTCCATGGTCGGTAGGCAAACTATAGTGCATATGACATATAGATTATACTAACTAAAACATTTTCACTCCAATTGACCCTCCTTTTAGCATGAGCTAGCTCATTTCAGGAAATAATGATAGAAAATAACATGTTTGTGTACAAAAGAACATCAGTATTCGGAACAATCCATATATTCAGTGTCAGGAATCGAGGCTGCAAGGAAAGATGTAGCCTCAAAAATTCCCTCGTTAATCTGCATCAAATCATCCATGTCCTTTTGTAACATAATTGCTTGATTAGTATCAGGAACTGATATTTTCTGTTTGGGAATGAGGATAGTGACACAATAGAAGAAGCAATCCTGGAGACATTGTATGCAGAGGCAACATGTGAAGAATATACCTGGAACCAAAGCCAGGAAAGTGAGGATTTTTCAACCCCAAGATGTGAGTGTGTTCCAAAACCACCCCGATAGTGTCCAAGTACCTATCTCCTGGCATATGTCAGATGAAAGCCTATGTCATCTTTGTATAGTTGCATACAAGTTGGGAGTGTGATCAGGTATGTAAACACAATAGCTGCTGCCAATGACTCGACAGGCCCCTCCCCTATCTCCAAGTATGACGTCTAGCACCATCCTGTTCTGCAAAGTGACTAATCTCGTGGCCTGGAGCTTGGCCGTGATGTTTGTCATTATCCCAGCAGTTGTATTGATGACCCCCTCCACAACTCTTGTTAACCGACGAAGTTGAAGGCTATTAGACTTGGTTAGACCCTTTATAGCATCCCCGAATTGCTGTGCAGTGGTGTCTGTCTGAACTATATCCTTTGTGTCCACAATACTTTTAACTCTGGTCAGGTAGGTGCTCCAACGCTGCATCTGATGATTTTTATGGTAATTAGACGGGGCAACATGTACAGGGAGGAGAAGGAAAGAAAGATAACATGTGCCTGAATAACCCCTCAGGAGCCAGACATGAGCTTGGGACCCACAGACAAAATAGACATTATGTGGCAGGATCAAAGGCGGATTATTAGTTGTATTCAGCTTGTAGGTGACATTTCATGTACTCTTCCCCAATCTTATCTCTCCAATCCCCTGGACACAGAAACTAGCTGTTGTATTGACCACAGACACTGGTATCGGTTTACATTTTTGGAAATCAGCCATTTCCATTCAAACCCAGGCTTTGTTTTTCACTTTACTGTACGTGTTCACACAGGACTTTGAGGACAATGTACCTAGGGTCCCTGCTCCTGCCGGTCCTATGAAGATAAACCCTTGATAAAAGCGTAAATACTCAACCGCAGTGTGAGAATCAGAGGGTGTAATACCCAAAGTAGAAAGTTGAAATTGGAAGTACACAAGTCAAAATAATTTGTACCAACCTTCGCATCTACCAATATACGACAGAGGCATGGACAACAAATTGTCACTCTTATGAGTAACGGAGGGGAGCAATCCACAAACTCAGCAATTTGTTGTATTGGGCACATTATGAGCCTGATGCAACATTTGTATAAATACGTTGTCACTATAAGACAATCTTTGTAGGGGGCTAGAGTAACAAAAATGTGCTTAGGGGGAGTCCTAGTAGTACCTACCAGAGTGTACAGGACATTTCCCCTCTAGAAACCAAGATATTCCAAGTATTGTTGCTAATTCAATCACAACAATTAATATGCAGATTATTTTACTGCCAACCGCTCACTGAACGTGGTGGTGCAAATGGCTGTTCCTCCTCATCAATAGGCCGACCCTAGGGATGCATGAGTAGGCAAGGAGAGAAATGCTACAAGAATAATAGTAAATGTAAGTGTTCCCAGTGTCCATCAGAGCCTCACTGGTACAGGCTCCTATAGTTTATCAAACAGCAGTGGAGCGTGCTCCGTCCTAAGGTCACAATGTATCTCATCCCAATCAGGATAATGTGCTCCCCTCCAAGGGAGCACATTCAACCTCTCCTGTCCAATGTCAAGAACAGTGCACAAATCTCACTTCACCCAAAGCTTACTCCGTTGGAACTACAGCAAAGCAAAGTACACCGTAACGTGCACAGTCCATTCCTGCCTAATCTGACTACTCCTTTTTTGCACTATTCCCAAATCGGGGTAGCTAATTGTACCTGGCAGCCAAAGGCACCGTTGGATCAACAAACAGCAGCTCCTTAATAGCTCGTATCTTTGGGGGAACTGCTGCATTCAGCACTTCACCATTTTCCTTTTCCATTTGGATCCAAGTCAGATTTGCCTCACTAAAAGCAACGAACTGGGGCACCTTCTCACACTCAGAGTCCCCCACACCGTCCCTCACCCACTGATCATCAGGCTAGGGCAAATGTATCCTGCCGCAATGGGTAGCCTGCACCCAGTTCCTTTGGCCGGCGACCTTCACAGCGGTACGGATAGCCAGGAGGACCTGTTCTAGTCCGTTCCAGTGTGGCTCCAAACTCTTCTTCTGCTGGATTCCTGACGAGTATGAAGTCCCTAGGCTGAATGTCATGTCCTGGTCCCTCTGGTGTGGGTGGCAGTCACTTGTGGACCTGTTGGTGAATAGAACGTACATTTTCAGTTAACTGGTAAAGGTAATCAATTAACAATGGATACTCAATATCTGAGAATCTACGAGGACGCAGGATGCCCCAGACATTTGCCGGGCGCCCAAACACGACCTCGTATGGTGACAATCCTGTCCTAGAATGTGCTGTTGTTCTTGTCCACAAAAGAGCTAATGGTAAAGCATTTGGCCACTGCAATCCTATTATTTATTATTTAATATAGTGTTTTATAGAGCACGAACCAGACCCGTGAAGGTATCAGAGCGCTTTACAGGATTGACAGGTGGTATAGAAAAGACTTAAGAGAGGACTGAGCCATTGGGATAAAGACAGGTAGAAACAATATATAGGGAAAACAAGCAGTGTCAATACCCGGATACATTTGGGATAAGAACAAGTCGATACATTGAACAAGAAAAAAGCAGTCTCAAATCCCAGGTGGGATGCCCGGAAGAGCCGTGTAATGCCGTAGTGGTAGGTGGAACCAGGTCGCGGAGGTGATTGTAATGTGAGCGTTAGGAGAGGAATTTGCCCATTAGAAAAGTTTTGGCCTCCTTTTGGAAGCGTGCCAAAGACAGTAGTCTTTTGATGGCAGGTGGGAGTGAGTTCCATATTCTTGGGCAGCCCCAGAAAAGGCCTGATTGTGCTTTTTTTCTAAAGTGTGCGGGTCGTGGCAAAAGGTCTCTGGCGGACCGGGAGTTTCTGGCTCCTCCTGATGTCCCGAGTTTCAGGGCTAGAAATGCAGGGGACTTGGAGTAAAGGGCCTTGTGAGTGATGCAAGCCAGCTTAAATTGGATTCTACCCTCAAGAGGAAGCCAGTTCAGAGCTTTAAGGTGGGGCGGATTTGTGTTCTAATTTCTTTGAAACAGTTAGGATTCTGGCGGCGGTGATGAGGTAGGATTTCAAAGAGGCTAGAGAGTTCTTTGGTAGACCTGCGAGGTTAGAGCATCCATATTCTAGTCTGGAGATGACTAGTGCCCGAATTGCCGTTTTTAGGTTGGGAGTGTCGAGGAAAGGTTTCAGGTTTCTAAGGTAGCTCAGGTGAAATCTGGCAGTTTTGGCCATCGAGTTGATATGGCCACGCATGTTCAGGCTGCTGTCTAGGGTAGTTCTAAGGGATTTAGCAGAGTCCACAATGGTAGAAGAGCAGTTTAGCGCTGTGATAGCCTTGATCCATTCTTGAATGTTGGATTGGTTTTGGGTGGTGTGATTAGAAGGAACTCAGTTTTTTTTGCGTTGAGTTTGAGCTGGTTAGAGGTGAGCCATTGAACAGTCAGCTTCAAGGCCTCATTCAGGGAGAGCAAGTCCTTAGGAGAAGTGATTTTAATGTAGATCTGCATGTCATCGGCATACATGTGGTAGGAAATATTGGCGGTGCGTAGCACCTCTGAGAGAGGTTCAAGGTAAAGATTGAAGAGGGTAGGGGACAGGGTTGATTCTTGGGGGACTCCAATCGTGATCGGAGAGGGAGCGGATAAGTTGCAGTTGATCAGGACTCTCTGTGAGCGATTCTGGAGGAAGGACCTAAACCATTCAAGAAAGGTGCCGTCCAAGCCCATCCTGGGTTTGAGGCGTTTAAGGAGTGTTTCGTGATTAACCATATCAAATGCCGAGAATAGGTCGAGGAGGATTAGGAGACAGGTTTTGCCTTGGTCAAGGGCTTGGAGGGCATCATCCACGATGTGGAGGAGGGTGGTTTCCGTGCTGTGTCCAGATCTGAACCTGGATTGGAAGTTGTCTAGTAGGTGGAAGTTAGTGATGTGTAGGCTCAACTGCTGCTGTACACATTTCTCCAGAACTTTAGCTAGGAGTGGAATATTAGAAATAGGTATGTAGTTTTCATAGGAAGCAGGATCTAGCGTAGGTTTTTCTAAGATGGGGATGACTTGGCCGGCTTTAAGAGAGTCAGGTATCGCTCCGTGTAGGAGGGAAGCGTTGATTATTGCAGTCCCAGAAGGGATGATAGCCTGAGAGGCAGCAGCTAAGCAGTTAGATGGGAGAGGATCATTGAAGTGATTGTTAGGGTTTAAGGAGGATAGAATTTTTGAGACAGAGTGATCGTCACAGACTTTGAAGTTGGACCAGTGCGCTTGGTTTTTGGCTGAAGTCTGGTCGGGCTGCGTGGAGTGAAGAGGCGGAGCCGGCAAAGTTTGCGAGTAGGTTGCGGACTTGAGTTCCTTCCCTAGGACTTAGATTTTGTCACAGAAGAAGGAGGAAAATACTAATAAACATATTTTTTTTAAAAGGAGGAAAATTCCTTGCATGATATTAGAGATAAAGAGGTTTCTTTGGAGGTTTTTGCCAGTTTGTTGGATTGAAGTTTGACCAAAACGAATAGCTTGCGAGGTCTATTCTTGGCGTTCTCCAGTTCTGTTCTGAAGAATTCTTTTTTAGAGTTGAGAATTTTCCTATTGTAGGCATTCCTGGCCTGGCGGAGAAGTTTTAGGTGGGCTTCTGACGGGTGCTGTTTCCAGTTCCGTTCTATCTGCCGGAGGGATCTGCTCTCTTTGTTGAGGGTTCTGTTGAACCAGGGGTTCCTGTCTTTGATCAGGGTTCTTTTTAGTTTTAGCGGAGCAAGGTCATCGAGAATGTTGGATATAGTTGTGAAATAATGTTCAGTGAGGTTGTCGACCATGATGAAATGGGGGGTAGGTCAGTTTCACAGCGAGCATCCAATTTCTTGTGATCAAGGCTCTTGGTGTATCTAACCCATCGTTTGGGAATCACAGGTTGGGGTGTCCATGTCTTGTAGGTGCCAGGCAGATGGAAGGTGATAGCGTGGTGATCAGACCAATCGCATGGATCTATGGAGATGAGCTTGACCGTAGATTCCTTGGCGATGATCCAGTCTAGAGTGGCATCTTTCCAGTGAGTGGGAAGAGAGCAGGCTTTGGTAAAGGCTAGGTCAGCCAAGAAGTCTCTGATGGCGTTGACCTGAGGGTCCTTGGGGTGTTTTTTTTGATTGCCTGTCCAGACTTACGATGTTGTAGTTAGGCGGGACTAAGAAGTCTAGGAAGGGCGATGAGGATTAATTTAGCCAAGATTCAGTCAAGATCGCTAAGTCCGTGTTTTGGCTCAGGTTGAGATCGGCGACATCAGAGACATGCTTTACTGCTGAGCAGCAGTTAATTAGGAGTCCGGAGAGAGGGTGGTCAGAGTGTGTGTCGTGAGTGGGGGCAGAGGTGGGAACTAGAGATAGGTTACTATTGATCACTCTTCTGTTGCGGAGGGTATCTGATCTGTTGGGGTTGGTTCCAACCGTGCGGATAGGGTGTTTGCCACTCAGGTAAGCGGGGCATGGGATTGAAGATAGTTCAGTGAGGTGCAGGAGGTTCTTTAGGTCCAGAATGGAGTTGTGGATGCTCAAGGTTAGATCGGTAGCTCTGTGGTGGAGAGTATCAATATCCCTATAAGAGGGATGCTCTTGTGGGCAGGGGGCCAATGGTATGGGAGCGATTCTGATGCAGCGTGCTCTTGGCCTAGTAGTGAGGCTAGGTTGACCAGTGTCATGAGCCCTTGCTGGGGTTTCAATATCCATATGGGAGGAGTTTGTGGGCAGGAGGTTGAAGGTTTGGGGATGCATCTGTTAGCATGTGCTGGTGGCATGGTAGTCTGGTTAGGTCGGCTAGAGACGAAAGCCCTAGTGGGAGTTTCAGTGGTCATAGGAGAGGGGAGAGCTCGCAGGCTGGAGGTCAGTGGTATGGGCACGCCGCGCTTGGTATGCGCTGGAGGCATGGTAGAGGGGCTAGGTCGACCTGTGTCCAGAGCTGTAGCATGGGTGGTTGGTGAAAGGCTAGGATCCCTTGGTGGATTGGGCGAGGGAAGGTGCGGGGGAGCGTGAACAGAGGAGGGTTGTGCATATATTTTTTAAGGAGAATATAGAGGTCCACACATTTATTGAGGTCTTTTGGTGGAGCTTGGATCCGGATGATGCCATTTTGGGATAAAGTGATGGTGAGGTCAGCACGCAGGTGTGCGGATTGTGCGATCGTGAGTTTATAGCTGTATGGAATGTTCCTTGTTTTGTGTACCTTAAGGAGGTTCGAGAAGGCTTTGTGCCATAGGGACGTTCTCTTTGATTAGAAGATGAGGTCATTGATAACTGTGCCCTTGAAATCCTGTTGTCTTTTGAATCTTTGCCAAATTCAGTTGAGAATACCATTGTACTTCTGAACCAAACCTGCCGACTGCAGGTAGTTTGCAGCATGAAACTTCTGTTTTATGTGCAAACCATAGCAAATTAGCTGAATGACCATGGAATTAAAATGACTTCTGTTATCACTCCAAATCAAACGGGGCAAGCCGAAGCGAGGAAAGAACTCCTTCAGGAGTACCTTTGCAGTCGTAACAGCTGTATTGTCTTTAGTGGGGGTAAGCCTCAACCCATTTTACTGAATGCACAGGCAACCACCAACACATACGTCAAGCTATTAAACCTATCTAACTCAATATAGTCCATCTGGAGGACCTCAAAGGAAAAAGTAGGGGGTACAAAATTACCGGGTGGTGTAGGGGTACCTTTTCCGGGATTGTGCATCACGCATACCATACAATATTTCACTAAATGCGCAGCTGTTTTTTAAATGTTTACATTCTGCCACACAGGGCCTAACAACTTGCAGATACGCATATGAGCTGGGCCGTGGGCCATTGTGACTACAGGAAGAACATATGCATCTGGTAACAACCATCTCCGCTTTCCTGACTTATCAATCCAACATCCCTCATCATTCAATTGTGCTGTACTTTCTTGCCATATTGCTAATTCTTCTATGGCAGCCTAACTTTGTATGTCTTTCACATTCCCAAGCGTATCCTCAAACATAGCACCTTCCTGCACCCACCTAGCTGGACCTGCTACAAACATTCTCTTCATTTTAGTCTGGGCCGTTTCCTTAGCTTACTGGTCCGTAAAAGCATGTCCCCTACCTACATCATCAGTAAAATTAGCTATGGGCGCTACACTTTACTATTGCCTGAGTATGTGTGGAAAATCCGTTCCGCTCGCGGATTTTGCGGATTTTCTGTAAATTCGCAATCCGCAAACGCTCGCGAATTTACCAAAAATCCGCAAATTCGCACGCAGCAGATTTTTTTTTCTTCGTGATACAATTTTGCGGCGTGCGGCGTTCACTTACCATCATTCAGCGTTTGCAGAGTTGTTTTTCTCAATATTTTGCGAGTGCTGCGCCATTTTGGATCTTGCTGCGGGATCCCGCGGGAGTTTGGCGACCGCGATTACGTAATCGCGGCTTGCCACCTTGCACAGCAAGCATCGCAAGAGTTTGCAATTGCGAACATGTAGATGCGGCGAGCAGCATTAATCTTGCACGCGCAAAATTACAAAATTGAAATTCTGCACAAGAAATCCACCAGCAAGCAGCATAAACCTTCTGAAAATTATGATTTTTATCAGAAGGATTCCATTTTTTGGGGGGGGTGGGAGGAAGGAAGTGCCCCACAGTCTCCAACTTCCTGTTCCTGTCCAGCAGGATCCTCCCAGTGCTTTCTTCATGTGCTGGTCACTTTCATTCGGATTCTTGACCTGGAAGGATACTTTTTGTGGATGCTGCTGGATATTTGGATTTGAGGCCTTTTTGACTTTCTTTGGATCACTTTTGGATTAGAAATTTCACAAGTAAGTTTGTTTGGGGCATTACAGTTGCTGCAACTACAATTTTGGAATTTTCGATTTTTGGGCTGTTGTTGTGGCCTTTTGAACAGGGGTAGTGAGTGGTGCATGGGCCTAGTCTTTCTGTGGTGTGTCTTGAATTTAAAAATCATGGAGGGCATGGATGGCATAGGATTGTGCTGCTTTTTCTGTGTTTTTCGTTTTTTTGGGCTGTTGTTGTGGCCTTTTGACCAGGGGTAGTGAGTGGTGCATGGGCCTAGTCTGTCTGTGGGGAGTCTTGAATTTAAACATCATGGAGGGCATGGATGGCATGGGATTGTGCTGATTTTTCTGTGTTTTTCAATTTTTTGGGGTGTTCATGGGGACAGGCCATGTGGGTGGGGGCCATTTTGAGTGCTGGTACAGGCAGGCCATGTGCTGGGAGGCAGGGGGCCATTTTGAATGCAGGCAGTGTTCTTAGGTCTGCAACCATTTTGCCTAGGTTTCAACCATTATGCCCAGGGGCAGTGAGTGGTGCATGGGCCTAGTCTTTCTGTGGGGTGTCTTGAATTTAAACATCATGGAGGGCATGGATGGCATGGGATTGTGCTGATTTTTCTGTGTTTTTCGTTTTTTTGGGCTGTTGTTGTGGCCTTTTGACCAGGGGTAGTGAGTGGTACACGGGCCTAGTCTTTCTGTGGGGTGTCTTGAATTTAAACATCATGGAGGGCATGGATGGCATGGGATTGTGCTGATTTTTCAGTGTTTTTCGATTTTTTGGTGTGTTCATGGGGACAGGCCATGTGGGTGGGGGCCATTTTGAGTGCTGGTACAGGCAGGCCATGTGCTGGGAGGCAGGGGGCCATTTTGAATGCAGGCAGTGTTCTTAGGTCTGCAACCATTTTGCCTAGGTTTCAACCATTATTCCCAGGGGTAGTGAGTGGTGCATGGGCCTAGTCTTTCTGTGGGGTGTCTTGAATTTAAACATCACGGAGGGCATGGATGGCATGGGATTCTGCTGATTTTTCTGTGTTTTTCGATTTTTTGGGGTGTTCATGGGGACAGGCCATGTGGGTGGGGGCCATTTTGAGTGCTGGTACAGGCAGGCCATGTGCTGGGAGGCAGGGGGCCATTTTGAATGCAGGCAGTGTTCTTAAGTCTGCAACCATTTTGCCTAGGTTTCAACCATTATGCCCAGGGGCAGTGAGTGGTGCATGGGCCTAGTCTTTCTGTGGGGTGTCTTGAATTCAAACATCATGGAGGGCATGGATGGCATGGGATTGTGCTGATTTTTCTGTGTTTTTCGTTTTTTTGGGCTGTTGTGGCCTTTTGACCAGGGGTAGTGAGTGGTGCATGGGCCTAGTCTTTCTGTGGGGTGTCTTGAATTTAAACATCATGGAGGGCATGGATGGCATGGGATTGTGCTGATTTTTCTGTGTTTTTCGATTGTTCATGGGGACAGGCCATGTGGGTGGGGGCCATTTTGAGTGCTGGTACAGGCAGGCCATGTGCTGGGAGGCAGGGGGCCATTTTGAATGCAGGCAGTGTTCTTAGGTCTGCAACCATTTTGCCTAGGTTTCAACCATTATGCCCAGGGGTAGTGAGTGGTGCATGGGCCTAGTCTTTCTGTGGGGTGTCTTGAATTTAAACATCATGGAGGGCATGGATGGCAGGGGATTGTGCTGATTTTTCTGTGTTTTTCGATTTTTTGGGGTGTTCATGGGGACAGGCCATGTGGGTGGGGGCCATTTGAGTGCTGGTACAGGCAGGCCATGTGCTGGGAGGCAGGGGGCCATTTTGAATGCAGGCAGTGTTCTTAGCTCTGCAACCATTTTGCCTAGGTTTCAACCATTATGCCCAGGGGTAGTGAGTGGTGCATGGGCCTAGTCTTTCTGTGGGGTGTCTTGAATTTAAACATCATGGAGGGCATGGATGGCACGGGATTGTGCTGATTTGTATGTGGTTTTCGAGTTTTTGGGGTGTATAACTGAACTGATGTTCCTCTGTCTTCCATTGCTTTTAGGTGCACAAGACTCATGAGAACCACCAGTGCCAGGAAGAAGTCCTTCAGTGGTGTGTGTGTGCAGCATAACGTCACGCGACGTCACATCTGGCCACAGACAACTCTGCAACTCATGCAACTGCGGCCTGCTGTTCTGACCTCTGAAGAAGATGGCCCCAAAAAAAAGTTCCCCGTAGCTCCTCTAGCAAGAAAGTTGCCAGTAAGGAGCAGAAGAAACAAGTTACCAAGGAGACTGGCGTGCCGCCCGCCACATTTTTTGGGAGTAAAAAAAAAGTACGCCTGCAGCAGCAGCGGGATCTGCTGGGGACCAAGCTAGGAGCAGCACCCCCGCACCATTGGGCTCAGTGCCACCACGACAATGCCAACTCAAGTCCAAGCCCTTGAGTGCTGCAGAGGCACTTAGTCTAGTTGTTCAATCACCATCGACCAGTGATGTTGGCTCATCGCAAGAAAGTAGCAGCAATGTCCCTCAATCTACACAGGTTGTTGTAACTCATCTGACGAGTGTTGAACAACCACAGCCGCAACAACAACCACATGTGCAAGTACAAGCCCAAGTACTTGTGGAAGGAGAGGCAGCGCAAGGAGATGTGCAAGCAGAGGTGCATGGAGGGTCACAAGTGCCCCCAATTGTTGTTCCTCCAGAAGTAGGGGCACATCAGGAAATCGACAATCAAGCCGAGGTATCATTTGAGGAAGCCACTCCTCCTCATGATCATTCATTGTCTTCCTCATCCCTAGCAAGGAAAAGATCAAGGGTGGTGTCTACATCTTCTTCAAGCCCACCTCCTTCTGATGATACGGATCAAACTTGGGAACCACCACTGCGGTCTGAGAGTGAGGCACACCATGATCTGACAAAGGTAGTTAAGTGTAAAAGGAAGGTCGTCGAAAGTCTCATAGTTATGGAGTGTGATGAGGCTCAACAAGAAGTGGCGGATACTACTGCTGATGAAGACTCTCTCGACGACGACCCAGTCATCATAAAGGTCACTGCAGCCCCAGCGGGCATGCAGCAAACAGACATTTTGACCCTAGCCCGAGAAGCTGCTGAGCGTGATGATGTTGTCGACGAGGAGGCAATGGAAACACCACAATCATTGGAGTTAACTAGTACACCAACACGTACCGCTTCCATATTTCTTCCTCGCCAGAAGGGAACTCCATCCACCTCGACCTCAATTAGTGGTGGTGAAAGTGCACAACGTACTAAAGTTCGGCAATCCACATCCTCCACTTCATCTGGCATTAGCAGCATGACCACCACCACCAGTATCGCCGCCTCCTCCGGCCCCCACAGACATTTCAAGTCCGCAGTTTGGGACTTCTTTAGTGTTTGCCCAAAAAAGGAAAACTTCGCCATTTGTAGCATTTGTAAGCATGCAGTTAGTCGTGGTAAGTTTGGTACCAACTATGGTACCGGAGGCCAGAGAGGTCATCTTGAGAGACAGTACGCTGTCCAATGGTTTGCGCACCTAAAGGAGATCAAGGAAGCCCGAATTGCAAGTCAAGAAAACGTTGATGTTTCATCTGATGATGACGAGGAGGAAGAAGTATCAAACACTTCACTTACACCCAGTACCCCTGTCAGCAGCACACCCCCTGTGAGCCACACTAAGGGCCCGATGTAGGTAAATCGCTTTTTCCGATTTCAAAATACCGAGGCGCACCGAATCGGTATTCTGAAATCGGAAAACGAGATGTAGGAAAAAAAAACGAAAAAATACCGCTTCGTTCGTCATCGGTATTGTGATTCGATACGTACCGAATCGGCATGGACCGATTCGGAATGTACCGAATCGGCTACCACCGAATCGGAAATTGCCGAATCGGCAAATACCGATTCGCCAATTACCGATTCGGAGATCGAAATACACCCCCATGGCCAAAATGCCCATAGGAATGCATTGAACAATCCGAATCGGCAAAATCCGATTCGGTAGAATCCGAATCGGTAAAATCCGATTCAGTAAAATCCAAAACAGCCAATGAGGTGGATCCACCCTCCCCCACCCAAGCAGGGAGTGGCTACCCAGGCAGGTGCAGCTCATTAAGAACTTTCTGGAGAGGCAGCCTGAGCTGAACATTCACAGTGAGCAGCAGTGGAAGCAGGAGCCACCCCTCACTGAGCTGGAGGAACTGGTGTCCAGCACCATCGAGAGGGAGAGTGTGACTGGAATCGGGACCCTGGATAGCTCAGCCAGAGCTACAGCTACAGGTAAGAAGCATGCGCATCATGACACACCCTACCAGACACCTCCCCTTTAGACACAATGCACAGCCAAACCCCAGCCCAGTACTGTAACCAACATACAAGAGAAAAGCATCATGGTAAATGTAGTCAGCAGAAGTAGGCAAAATATGGCAGTGCAGAACCACAATATAGAAAACAGTGGAACACATTCAAAGTATATGCAAGGACATGTGCAATGCTTTAATTGTAGTGACTGTAATACATCGGCACTCAATTCACAAATGCTTCTTTATACCTAGGGGCACCATCAGGCGGAGGAGCACAAGCAACTGAGGCACCAGCACCAGCAACAACTTCCAGTGCGGTGGCAGGGCCAAGCACAAGTCAGGCTGCCCTGGAGGAGGAGGAGGAGGAGGACAACACCATTGGCCAGGGAAATGAGGGAGACCTAGGACTTGACTTCACATTTCTTCACTCCCCACAAATGTCTGGCACACCCCCATTGCTGTTCTCCCCTGAGAACTCTCCAACAACGGCCCACCCTGCACCTACCACATCTCCTGCCAGGAGTATGGTTGTGGCTCCACTCAACCCTATCCAGGGAGCAGCGGGTCAGGCCCCAGCCACCACCACAACACCACCAGTGGCACCCCAGCCCACACAGCAGGGCAGCAGCAGTTCCCGGAGGCGTGCCATTTCCAGCACTGCACTTCCGGCACGGGAGGGCAGCGTCTTCCCGGGGCTGGAAGGCAGCATGGTCAAGATACAGCGCATGCAGGCAAAGTCCATCATGGCCTGCCAGCACAACCTGCAGATGGGCGACATGGTGCAAGGGTTTAAGGCTTTCGTCAACACAAATTAGGAAGTTGCTGCAGGTCTTGGCCGTCTGACCACAGCCATCACACAGCTATGCAGCAGACTTGACGAGCACGAGCACTCGCGCCGGCGGGATGCCCGCATGCACAACAGATCTATTAGCCGCCTTGCTGCTGCTACCGCGCAACTGTGCCAACGTGGGGCTAATATGGAGGCAAGCTTGACACAGAACACCGCTGAGGTCACCAGGGGCATGGCCCGCATAACAACAGCCATGGAGGCAATGATTATTTCCAACACTGCGGCCAATCCAGCCCTGGACCTGGGGGAGGCTGGGGACAGCAGCAGCCGCAGCAGCCCGGCCAGCGCTGTGTCGGAGCCGCGCCGGAGCACCAGGTGCTCTGCAGAAGCCGCTGGACATGCGGAAGGGGGAGAGGCACACCCCAGTGGGGCTGCTAAGCGCTGCAAAAAGTAGGCTTGCTAGGGCGGGTGAGGCAACCCGGACCTTTGACATTTATTTTCTTTACATTGACATTTTCTTTTGTTGCACATCAGTGCAGTAACGGTGTTGCAACATTATTAAAATTTTCTTTTCCTCACAACCATTTACCTGTCTGTGCATCTGTACTCACTCAGAAATAGTTTTCTGTAATCTCCTCACGTCTGTATCTGCCATCACTTGGCGTAGACACCCCAGCAGGTTGTGTTTGTGGCACAGCAACGTCGTCGTCATGGTCCTCGTAGTCAGACAACTCCACCTCAGTGCCCTTCTTCACCGCAAGGTTGTGCAACATTGCACAGACAGCTATGATCTTGCAGCAGGTGATGGGGGTATACTGCCTTGCACCTCCACTCTTGTGCAGGCATCTGAATCTACTTTTCCAGATGCCAAAGGTCCATTCAGCTACATTCCTTGTGCTTTTGTGGGCCCGGTTATACCTCCTTTGGCTGGGTGTGGAGGGGTTGAGTGAATGAGCGGAGGGCATATGCACTGTCGCCTAGAAGGAAAAGGGGTAACATTACTCACATGCATACATGTATTACACTTAGCTACTTTGTGTTATGGGGGTCTGATGATGTGTCTCACCTAGGAGGTATCCTTCACCAAATTCGCCAGCCATCAGCCGTGCATAGATGCCGCTCTGTTGAAAAATGTAGGAGTCGTGGGTACTCCCTGGGAATTTTGCTACCAGGTCTGTGATGGTGCACTTCGCATTGCAGATCACCTGAACGTTGATGGTGTGCGTAGACTTCCGATTGCGGTATATGTATTCTGTGTCAGCTGGGGGGCAAATCGGAATGTGCGTGCCATCTATGCAGCCAATGATTTGGGGAAATTGTGCCATCTGGTAGAAGTCAGCTTTAGTTTGTACCAGTTCTGCGTGGGTTGCAGGGAAAGAGATGTATTGGTCCATCCTGTGTATCATGGCGTCAAGGAATGTGTGGAAGAACCTTGACAGGCTGCTCTGGGTCACCCCTCCTACCGCTGCAACTCCACTTTGATAGCTGCCAGACGCAAGCAGGTGTAAGCTGCATAGCACCTGGACGTGCGCTGGGATGGCGTGTGCCCTTGGGTTGGGGTGGTCCAACAGTGGTTTGAGGTCCCTGATGAGCTCCAGAATGGTGTCTGAGTCCAGCCTGTACCTCTGTAGGATCTCTGCCTCTGTGAGCATGAACAGGGTGATCCTCTGTCTGTAGACCTGTTCCTCTCTTTGCCATTCCCTCTGTCCTTCCTGCTGTAGCCGTAGCCGCCTTGCAATGACATAAAAAGCTGCCATCCTGCAAGTTGCAATGCATTTTGGGTCTATTTTTATGGGTTGGAGTTGGTTACCACCTGATTGTAATCCATGGTAAATACAGAGTGAGAAATACCGATTTAGAGCCAAAATCGGTATTTCTGTGCTTCCCTACATCTCCCTATCTGTCCGAATCGGGGATTTTCCGATTCGGTGATTCTACCGATTCGGTAGGTTATCCGAATCGGCTTTTTTCCGATTCGGTGTCACTACCGATTCGGTACATGGTCCGATTCGGATTTTTTCCGATTCAGTGTCACTACCGATTCGGTACATGGACCGAATCGGTATTTTTATCCGATTCGGTATGTTACCGAATCGTTACATTTCCGATTCGGGGTATTTCCGATTCGGATTTTTTTCGATTCGGTAGTCATTCCGATTCGGTATTTGTACCGATTTGGACGTTTTTCTTTGCCCTACATCTCGATGGCTGTATACCGATCGGTAAGGGCCCAAAATCGGTATTTTCGGCCTTCAGTAACAACCTACCTACATCGGGCCCTATGAGTGTAGAAGAGAGTGAGACACCAATGCGAAAAAGTTCATCAGCGAGCGTAACTGGGTCGAAGAAGTCATCATCATCATCCTCCCTTAAAACCATGGTCCAGGGCAACATTAGAACCATGTTGTTTTCAGCAGCGCCATATGATCGCAACCACCCACTGACGCGTCTGTATAACACTAAGCTGGCTAAAATGCTAGCTCTGGACCTTCTCCCTTTTTCTTTTGTAGAAGGGGTTGGTTTTCTAGAATTAGTGGCATCGCTCAGCCCTAAATGGAAGGTTCTATTTTGCCAGAGTTGCGGTTCCAGCACTACATGAAGATGTGCTGGAGGTGATTGGGGCAGATTTGCAGAAGAGTGCTGTTCACACTATACATCTGACAACAGACATGTGGACCAGTGGCGCAGGCGCTGATTACATGTGCATCACTGCACACTGGGTCTCTTTTTCAGGGGTTAAAGCAAAGCTAAACGCAGGTGTTGACCCGGACCAAGTTTTTAAAGCTGCTCGGAAACATGCAACACTAGCCATGTTTGGCTTGGAGAAACGTCATACAGCAGAAAACATTTTGAATGAGTTTAACACAAAGGTCTTTCACTGGCTGTCCCCAAAAAAACACCAGATTGGTTATGTTTCCACGGATAATGGCGCCAATGTAGTTAAGGCCATGGAGCTGGGTCACTATTTCAGAGTGCTGTGTTTGGCGCACTGTATAAACCTGGTTGTTAAAAAATTCTTGAGTGATGAAGACAGTCCACGCGTGCAAGTTAGTGGCCACCTGCCGAAGAATGTGCAACCATTTCAGCCATTCTTTTAAGGCCCGGAAACATCTGAGGAGCCTGCTACATGAACGTCGAATGCCAGCGAAAGCACTCATCCAGGAGGTGCCAACACGTTGGAACTCAACCTTCTACATGCTTGAGCGTCTGTATGAGCAGTATACGGTACTCGATCACTATTTATTAACACTGGGTACAGCTCAGAAGGACCTGAGGCTAGATGCGGCGCAATGGAACCTAGTTAAAAGCCTGACAGACATGCTTCGTCCTTTTGAGGTCTTCACACGTGCAGTCAGCAAGGAGAACTGTAATTTGGGAAAAGCTATCCCATTGTTGCGCATGCTGGAGCACCAACTGAAGGCGGTGTCTTCTATGTTTCAAAAAGATGAAAAAAAGCAAGACGCTTTTGTTTTGGCGGAGAAATTATTAGAGCGCCTACTTGGTGATGAACGTCTGAAAATGATCCACTCAGAACAGCATTACATTTGTGCTACTATTCTGGATCCACGCTACAAAAAGGCGCTGGCAGGCCGAGCATTTTTTCCTTTTGATGATGAAGATGTTACAAAGTACAAACGTTGGCCAGCCTTGTCAGCCATGAGGTTTGAAAGAGAACGGCAGCAAATTGAAGGAAAAGGCAGTACATCAGCATCAGCAGGCCATCCCCAGTCAAAAGAATCCACTTCTGCACCTGTGGCTGTGGCACAAGCGACCTCTCAGCCGTTAAAGACACCGGCAACCGGATCATCTGCACCAGACACAACAGTAACATTGGATGCAGAAGAGGATTGCCTAACTTGGCTTGGGTTTGGTTCTCAAAAGGTCACAGCAAAAAGTAAGCAAAGTGGAGGAACCTTGGAGGACCTTGAGTCGATGGTGCAGGACTATCTGAATGACTCAACAGAGGTCTATGTTAATGCTGACCCATTGGCGTATTGGCATGGGAAAAAGGAATTGTGGGCACAGATCTCCAACCTGGCTATAAACTACTTGTCTTGCCCACTCGCAAGCGTGTCTTCTGAACGTGTTTTCAGTGCTGCTGGTGGCATTGTAACTTCCAAACGGACCCGCCTGTCGCCCAAAAATGTGGAGAGGTTAACAATGATCAAGATGAATCAGCACCTCATACCACCAGATTACAACGTACGAGAACAAACGCCGGATGAAGACGAGGAGGACAGTGACTTAGATGAGGGAATTTGTTCTCTGTTAGGTGACACTGACCTACTCCTGCCTGAATTCGCAGAGTATGAGGATGAACTCTTATTCTTATTCCCTGACACCGAGCCCTGAAAATGAGCCAATGAATCAATAACTTTCTTTTTCGTCCTTTTTCACTTTTATTTCTGTGTGTCTGTCTTTCTTTGTTGTGCACAGTTAATATAATTAAAACTTTAATCACCTAATCACAAAAACAAGCCCATCAGCAGAACTGTCTTCACTTGTTTGCTTATTGATTTGAAGGTGCCGCAGTCTGCATTTCTCAGGTTCACAAGTTCACAAGAACATGCTCATCTATCCTCCTCCTCCAGACTCCTATTTCCCTTAAAGCAGAGGGCTGGATTACGCCCAATGAAGAAAGACTCTGCACTTGTGGGGCTGTTCTACTTCTTTGCTGGTGAGTTGGCGGGTCTTGGGGCCATTGCTGGGAAGCTCTAATACCGGATAAAAGTGGTTTGGACCAAATCGGAGGCAAATTTTGTTTTGCGTTTTTGCTGACTTGCTTGCCTTTGAGGTGCTCTTTGGGGGGGTTCCGGGTGTTTGTGGGTGAGTTTTGGGGTCTGGGAGCACTGCTGGGACAGTCTAATTTTGATTGCATTTGCTTTTCAGGAAATCCATGGTGGAAAACAGGAGTTATGACCTAGCTGCACAGCGCGTTTGGACCGAAGGCCGATAAATATTGTAAGTATGATATTTTCCTTTTTGGCTGTTTGGGGGTGTTGTGCTTTTTTGCGGGTGGGTTGGCGGGTCTTGGGGCATTGCTGGGAAGGTCTAATACTGGATAGAAGTGGTTTTGACAAAATCCATGCTGAATTTATTTTGGCTATTTCTGACATTTTGCTCAATGTAGCGTTTTGGGGGGCCTGTTTGGGGGGCTTCCTGGTGTTTGTGGGTGGGTTTCGGGGTCTGGGAGCACTGCTGGGTATGGATACTTTTGATTGCAAGAGGTTTGAAGCATATCCATGGTGGCAGAGGGGAGTTAGGGCCTAGCTGCAGAGCGCGCGTGGAGTGATTTTGGAAATTGCCATGAAAATGACAAGTCCCCATTTTTGTACTTTTGCTTTTTGGCTGTTTGGGGGTCTTCTACTAGTTTTTGCCTGGGTTGACGGTTCTGGGGCCATTGCTGGGAAGCTCTAATACCGGATAAAAGTGGTTTGGACCAAATCGGAGGCGAAATTATTTTTGCGTTTTTGCTGACTTGCTTGCCTTTGAGGTGCTCTTTGGGGGGGTTCTGGGTGTTTGTGGGTGGGTTTTGGGGTCTGGGAGCACTGCTGGGACAGTCTAATTTTGATTGCATTTGCTTTTCAGGAAATCCGTGGTGGAAAACGGGAGTTATGACCTAGCTGCACAGCGCGTTTGGACTGAAGGCCGATAAATATTGTAAGTATGAGATTTTCCTTTTTGGCTGTTTGGGGGTGTTGTGCTTCTTTGCGGGTGGGTTGGCGGGTCTTGGGGCATTGCTCGGAAGGTCTAATACCGGATAGAAGTGGTTTGGACAAAATCCATGCTGAATTTATTTTGGCTTTTTCTGACATTTTGCTCAATGTAGAGTTTTCGGGGGTCTGTTTGGGGGGCTTCCTCGTGTTTGTGGGTGGGTTTCGGGGTCTGGGAGCACTTATGGGTATAGATACTTTTGATTGCAAGAGGTTTGAAGCAAATCCATGGTGGCAGAGGGGAGTTAGGGCCTAGCTGCAGAGCGCGCGCGGAGTGATTTGGGAAATTGCCATGAAAATGACTAAGTCCCCATTTTTGTACTTTTGCTTTTTGGCTGTTTGGGGGTCTTCTACTAGTTTTCGCCTGCGTTGGCAGCTCTGGGGCCATTGCTGGGAAGCTCTAATACCGGATAAAAGTGGTTTGGACCAAATCGGAGGCGAAATTTATTTTGCGTTTTTGCTGACTTGCTTGCCTTTGAGGTGCTCTTTGGGGGGGTTCTGGGTGTTTGTGGGTGGGTTTTGGGGTCTGGGAGCATGCTGGGACAGTCTAATTTTGATTGCATTTGCTTTTCTGGAAATCCGTGGTGGAAAACGGGAGTTATGACCTAGCTGCACAGCGCGTTTGGACCGAAGGCCGATAAATATTGTAAGTATGAGATTTTCCTTTTTGGCTGTTTGGGGGTGTTGTGCTTTTTTGCGGGTGGGTTGGCGGATCTTGGGGCATTGCTGGGAAGGTCTACTACCGGATAGAATTGGTTTGGACAAAATCCATGCTGAATTTATTTTGGCTATTTCTGACATTTTGCTCAATGTAGCGTTTTGGGGGGCCTGTTTGGGGGGCTTCCTGGTGTTTGTGGGTGGGTTTCGGGGTCTGGGAGCACTGCTGGGTATGGATACTTTTGATTGCAAGAGGTTTGAAGCATATCCATGGTGGCAGAGGGGAGTTAGGGCCTAGCTGCAGAGCGCGCGTGGAGAAAGGAAAAGCCTTTTGGCACTTTTTGTAACTTAGGGTTCGTTAGGGTTAGCCCTAGCAGCAGGATTGCATGTGTTTCGGGGTGTTATAGATTTTTGCAACTGAGTTCTGGGGTCTTAGAGCATAGTATCATTCCAATCATGCACAATCATATGCAGGTCTCCTTATTGTTTGGTGTCAGTTAATCGATATAATTAACTTCATCCATTTGGACTTTTTAACATATATGTTAACAATTAGTTGTGTCTCACTGCAACATTGCATGCTGTTAGACCAGTTCATCAGGCAACAACAATATTTATGTTTTTTTTCAGGTACTGCCCCCGACAAAGGGCCGTGCGGCCCGAAATGCATTGGGCACGATAACTTTTGGCCATAAATCGTAAGATGAAAGCCACTCTGATGTGACTATAACATCTAATTTCAAATGAATAAATTACATGAGAATTTAAATGTAATTGTTGATTATGTTCTGACAATACAATTTGATACAATCACAATCATAGTTGGTGTTGTTCTGATTTTTTGAAAAACGATTAACAATGTGTTTAGATCTGACCCAAAAGGGTAAGAGCTACAGTGCGCCGAGGTCAGGCTGTTCAGCTTGATTTTTTCATGTCTTGTCTTTTTGGCGCAGTATGGGCATTGCGTCCTCCTCTGCAGCACGCTTAGATAACTGGAAAAACTAAAAAATTACAACAAAACCTACCTCCGTGGCATGGTCGGAGCGGAGGCCCTCCACCAAGGTCTTATATGTTAGGACCTCCTGCTCCAGGTAGGACACTCTGAGGCATAAGTGGTGCTGGCGTGCCTTGCAACTCCTGTGGGGGGCAGCTGCTGTCTTTGCTGCTCGGCGGTGGCGGTTGGCTTTGGTAGCCCGGCTCCGTACCGCTGGAGCACTGCGCTGGCTGGCAGCCCGTGGGGGCACGGTGGAGGATGCAGCTGTCCCAGTGGATGTTGTACCAGTAGACTGCGTGTCCTCCTCCTACAGGGCCACCAGCCGCCGGTATTCGGCGACAGTGGCATCCAGCCTCCGTTGCCGGGCCATTCGAGCCTGCTCCTTCCTTGTTGGTTTTGTTGATTTGGAAGGAGCAACTATATGAAGAAAGAAAGACATAGTCTGTAACCAATGCTCCTTAATATTAACACAAAATGATTGAGCAGAAAGTTGTGTCATAGTACAAATAGCAACCTGAAAGCACAGTACATAACTATTGAGGCCAGTATCTATCTAACCTCCCACTTCTTCATCCTTGCTCTAACATTAGTGGGAGTTTAAGAAACAAATTCTACGAGCACTATGGACTTCCATTACAGTCGACTATGACAGTACACCAGTCTTCTTCTTCTTCTCTCTTGTTTAGGAAAATTGGTACGTTATCTTATGCAAGCCGGCTTAATGCCAGCGCAGTGAACTTGCACCCGAGAAAAACAGACGCACACCATGATGAGTGAGACAGACCTGCGTTACTGTAGCGGTCCAGTACATGCAGGTGGTGAAGCTCTTACTTTTCTATTACGGGTGGCACTGTGAATACTCTGTTAAAAGGGCTACTGCTTAATTAATTTAACTTTCACCCTACAGTGCAAATGAGTACTAGAAAAGGAAAATGAAGAAGCTACATCTGATTATCTATCACTTCACATGGGATGTATTTGATTACATATGGGATGACTTTAGGTGCTTTGCTTTTTATTGAGTGAACAGTGATACACCCACACATGAATTACGTACTACTACTAAACTAAACTTATTAAGAGAGGTAGGGAGTGTCCACCGTAATAACCGGATATATGCTGTGCTTGCAGTTGCAATACAAACTACTGCTACTATTCATGGTAGTATTTGGACAAAATTACAACTTCTTTTCCTTGCCTTTCCTACACTGGAATGGACGTGCGGGTGCGGTGTTACATGCTCTTCAAAGTAACACTTAGTTCATCCAGTGACCGTCTACTCTCTCTAGATACACATATGCTATCTAAGAGTCAGATAGTACCATAATCCAGGCATCCATCCATTCAAAGTATATGCACACATACAGTTTCTGTTTCACCCAACCAGGCTGTTCTCCTTCCACCCATCCTTGCTTCATCATTCACCCAGCCATGCACCATACCATATTCTTTCCTTCCCAGCCACCTCGGGGATCAAGCAAACACATATCATTCTTCTTTGCAAGTCATCATTAAATTTCTCGTCCTTCCACACTTACTTACACCCTTCTTTCGCTTTTCGTTCATCCCATCCATCAAGTTCATCTCAGATCTGATTGGGATTCTTCTCGACAAAAACTTCACAGCTAAGCCGAAGTACATTTAGAGGAGGCTACTACCTGGTTGATTTATAATACACCCGTGCAGATAGCACACTCTGCAGTCTTCAATCTCAATAAGTAAGGAATATATAGCTTACCTCTGCCCGCCACCACCGTGTGAACCCTCACAGGCACATTGGTGTCGTCCGGCACTTGCACCGCATCCTCCCCAGAAGTGTTCCCCTCATCCAGCTCCACCACCTCCGCGCTGGCCCCACCACCAGATGTTCCACCTACAAAGTACATTTAAGAATGTTAGAATAGACCACTCACTGCTATATAGTATTTGGTCTAGGAATAAAGAAATGTGAAAAAAACAGAAAACAATGTAATAATTTGTGACTGTCTACTCTAAAGTAAAAATGTCCCTTTTTCCAGAGAAGGCTGTTGTCTTGCTGCACTTTTTGGCACAACTGATGAATGCTTGCTTTTTATTTTTTACACGCACCACTTTTTCTCCTAACAGACAGAAGCTTGACTTCTAAGAACACGAGCAAGATCAAGTTCAAACCAAATGAGAGCTCGGCTCGACCACAAGAAATGTGTTCAATTAATCGTCTGCACTAAGCACATTTCCATTTTCAGTTAAACGTTTAGTTTTATGACAAACCTGATTTTAATAAATGTGTTTACTTTTAATAAAGCTTTTAAACTTAAATAGACTCTGTGGTTTTTGGTCCTCTAGAGTGGCTGAGCTAAAGGTTTTGCAATTTTTGCAAGCATGAGTCCGTGCCTCTGACACTTCTTGTCTCTGACTCCGTACTCTTGTCCTGCGTTGGATAATCATCATTGGGGATCAATCATCGGTGACTTTGGGAGCTAAATGACTCTGCCACACTATCTAGTCAGTAAGGAGATTGGGGGTTCAACTACAAAGTCTGTTATCACTGAGGTATGTGGAAAGTCTAACAGCGCCTATTATAATTGATAAGCTAAGCAATGCATTATTTAGTGTCCATAGTTCTGTTTGTGCAGATTTGTCCCTGCAACAGTAGTAGAATGGATTGTCCTCCTATCCAAACCAAAAGTAAAGTAGTATCCTATTCTTTCTTGGTGGTCATTCACCTTTTTATTGTTGGCAATGGGCAAAGCATAAACATTTAGAAGACTTGAAAAGACATTATGGACAATCCCAGAGGACTGCACTCAGTACATAGAGCTATTGCTGACTAGAATGGGAGTCCAATGGAATTGCCAAATGTGCAATCTTAGTTAGCTACACAGACAGACTAATAAGAATAATCTAGTAATACCACAGGGAGTCATAGTCGAGGCAGGATAAGAATTTAGATACAGTCTACAAGAATATCAAAGACGATTTAGAAAAAATTGAATGAGGAACGCTAGGAAAAAATAGGTACTCTATATTAAAATTAAAACTTACCGGGGCCAGCAAAGGAGCCCTCGCCTGCCCGATCCTGGCCTGCATCCTGTTGAACAGCAGCCTCATCCTCCTGTGTCCTCTTGCCCCTGGGGGGAGCTGATGTACAACATGAAAGAAAGAAAGACCAGAAAACATGGATGATATTTGTCAACCAAATCAAACATTTCAAAAGAACAATAACAAAATATTTTGGCGAAATAGCAAATAGACAACTATTCGACGGGATATATTGACCGATCTCATGTGGTCTACTACGTTATTAGTATTGCTTGATTTGCACGCGAAGTGACAGACAAAGTCCATCGTGATTGCAGATCAGCGACAACACAAAAAAGTTTCCTACTACATTAACCAGTCATTAAAATACTCAAACTATCAATCCACCACCACTATTTCTTCTTATCGCCATGTGTACAAAGGAAGGACTGGACTTGAGTCTGTAGGGGCTGATTTAGATGCCCCTTCCGGCTCTTTTGCTCCATTGTTGCGTGACTTTTGTGACGCAGCGGCAGAACAAAAGAGGCGCCATGGTGCGGCGTATATTAACAACGTGACGCATATGGGAGATGCATCACGTTGTAAAGCCCTGCGCCATCAGGGGGCGTTCCGGCGCAAGGGAGGGCGTTCCTGTGCAGGAACGCATCCTAAAAGTGGCTGAGGGAAATCTACAAGATTTCAATCAGTCACTTTGAGGACAATGATGCGTGACTCAAATCCTGCGCCTGCTTGAAGCAGACGTAGCATTGGGGAGATAGGGCAACCCAGAGCATTGCTGGAGCTGCGCCATCGTTGCGACGCAACTCCAGCAATGCGCCGCCTTTACGGCACAGATGCGTAACGCTTTGGTGACGTTTTGGGCCCATGGGGCGCCGCATTGTAAATACGGTGCATAATGGGTGGTGGTGGTGTGGCGCACAATTACTGGCGCATCCCTGCTACTTTGCAGGGATGCGCCGGTAATTGAAAATCTGACCCTTAGTGTCTAGCATTACGCAGTTCTTTAAACTACACTCATATATAATTTCACAGGCCAATGAAATGAACACAAAATGGAAAACAAATAAGCATAGTAGCAACGCTACTGAGAAGGAGAGCAGTGCACCTGAAATGCACAGAACATTTTGAAATATAATTTACCTACAATGTAATCAGAAGCATTATTGCTCTTGGTAAAAAACTAAAATTTGCAATATAATAACACACAGAGCAGGAGAAAACAGAGTAGTAAAGAAATAGCTACTACTACTCACCAAGCCCGGGATCTCAAGGCCAAGCAGGTCGAGCAGATCGCGTTCCCGGTCCAGGAGATCCGTCCAACAGTGGGTGGCCTGGTTGTAGGTGCGCCGGACCCGAGAGTGTTGGTACATGGCCCGGCACACCTTCTCCCACCGCTTCCTGCACTCCTGGATCCCGTACCCGCGAGTGATCTTGCCGCCTGCCATGATGGTCCTGGGGAGGCGGCACTGAACATAAAAAATTAGTGCGGCCACCTCCTCCGGGCTGAAGATCTCCCGGGGTGCGACCTGCTCCCCCCTCAAACGCCCGCACGGGAGCCGGGCATGGGGTGCAGGACCCTTCCCCTTCTCGGGATGCTTCCCGGCTCCCTTTACCATGGTCTGGGCAGAAAGGAAGCTAAATAATAAAGAAAATTGAATAGGGAAGAAGAAAAGAAAAGAGTTTAAAAAAGTAGTTTAAAATTAACCAAAAGTAGCAGAAAACACAAAAATATAGAGCTAGAAAAATACAGGGATAGATAATAAGTAAAATAGATCAAAAAAAACTTCAAACAAGCTAAGGATGGCAGAGATTCAGAGAGGATACAAAAAGCATGCCCAGAACCATAGCAATGAATGAGAAACAAGATGGCCGTGCCCGTTCACGACCGCGTGGGTAAGTTTGCGTGAGATTTTCCTCGCGAACACACGCGAAATTGTACTAGCGAGCCGCACACTTTGCGAGATTACACATCGTGCCCGGAAATGGAAATACGTCATGCAAACAAGATGACCGCGCCCGTGAACAACCGTGAGGGTAACTTCGCGCCGTTGCGCTACAAGCGGCTCGCTAAAACGCACAAAACCTTGCGAACTAACACGCCGCAAAAAAACAAATCGCATATTCGCACGAATTCGCGGCTTCCGAATTCGATCTTGCGCAAGTTCGCGCCGCGCGAATCCCGCGAAATTGCAGAAAAACGAGTTTTGCAAAACTGAAAGCACTCAGCAGGTGCAAAAGTTCAAACTAATCATTAGTAACCATTCCCTGTAGTGCTTCCTGACTGGGGCCCCCCCAGAGTTCAGTTGCTAGTTGCAACAATTGTATGACCTTGCTCTGACCCTCACAGCAGGCTCATAGAATAGCTACAAGTAGGCCACAAAGGTCCTGGAAAAAAAAATTGCACTGCAACAGAAAGCAAATTACAGATAAGGAAGCAGGTGCCAGACTGGAATTTTAAAACAGTGACACATTAATAAATCAACCCCAAATTAATTCGTGTCAGTTGAAGCAGGGCAGGTGTGCTTGCTATTCCCCCCCATAATCTACAGTGATGATGATGAACCAGAGGGTGGCATTGATGTACCAGAGGGTGGCATGTGAGAAACAGAGGGTGGCAGTGTTGAAACAGAGGGTGCTGTGAACCTGTGATGATGAACCAGACGTAGAAACAACATAGTCGCGACCGTTGCGTGCCAACAATAAGTTTGCAATTGCGAACTGGTACAAAACCCTCGTGAACTGGCAGAAACCCTTGCGAACACAAAAAAACCAAAAAAATCCGCAAATTCGCGAGAATTCGCGGATTTTGCGGATTGCGAGTTCGCAAATACGCAAATTCGCAAACGCTAGATTCCCAAAATTCGCCCATGCTTACTATTGCCAGCTGCTTAGGGAGTGTCAGAGCAGACAAAAGCCTCATTATAAGGTGACCATTTTAGAGCTTTGTACCTTGGGAAGTAAGGAACCCTCTCTCAGCCCAGAGTCGCCCAAAATTATGCGCGACCCCGAAGGCATACTGGGCTGTCAGTATAAATATTGACAACCAGTCCCTCGCTCACTTCACAAGCTATTCCAACAGAGTAGAGGCAGCACCAGATATGTAGTCGCAAATTGGAGCAATAAAGTAGTTGAAAAATTTCTTTTATTATTCTTCGTAGTTTAAAGGTACACAGAACAGCCAATGCATTTCGTTCCTACTTGAGGAACTTCGTCAGGGCTGAAAACAACATAAAACATACATAAATATATATAAATGAACATATAGACAATTTGTATACAAAGAATGTTACATATATAACAAAAATATATATACAATACTTGAGGAAAAGGCACTAACAAAGAAAAGAAACATTTAAATCACATTAATATGTACATATAAAAAAGGAGACCAAATGTACCAAGCATCAGTCTCTAAAGTTCTAAAAAAAAGTCACTCTAGGTGAAGTCAAAGTGGAAGAGTAAGAATATAATACCAAAGGTCATAGAGCCAAAATGTGTTTGAAACAGGAAAAAGAAGATGTGTTAGAAATAGGGAGATACTAGATCTATGAGTATGAGAAAAAAGAAAAAAAAAAGGAAAAACAAGGGGAAGTCACTCTAGGTGAAGTCAAGGTGGAAGAATAAGAATATAATACCAAAGGTCATAGAGCCAAAATGTGTTTGAAACAAAAAAAGAAAAAGAAGATGTGTTAGAAATAGGGAGATACTAGATCTATGGGTATGAGAAAAAAGGAAAAACAAAAGGAAGTAGGAAAGGGGAGATATTGTAAAGTGCAGCAAAAGAGAAGACAAACAGACATATCCATACGTATGTTGGGACACAACATAAGGAATTTCTCACCATAAGGTGTGATGGATAAATGAATTGCGTTTGTTCGAAAGTGGCAAGACACGAATAAAAAAAGGATATAAGTGAACAATAGCTGCATAGAAAGAAGGGGATAAGAACAAAGGAGTATTTTTATTAACATTTGTTCCTCATAATCTCTATTGGTCTATAAACAGTTTAATAATGTGAACTCCCGGCTATTTAATACAGAGCGAGGCTATAATACAAGACATCAGCTACGATCCACCCGTATATGGGTAAAACCAATTAATTAGGAGTCCTCTTAAGGGAGATATGTAGTTTAACTACATTGACTCGTACTAAAGGGTGATAATTTGTGGCCCCCTTTAGATGAAAAGTATGCAGAAAAAAGTAGTATAAAAGAAACGCTCCATTCTCCCCATTTGATTAACTGAATGGTACTAAATACCATATGTAAGGATGACATACCAATACTGTAGATCCAAAAATGTATGAGTCCACACTTTATACTGATTCACTTCAAGTATCGATTTTCGGTTATTAAT
Source organism: Lissotriton vulgaris (assembly GCF_964263255.1). Classification (NCBI taxonomy): domain Eukaryota; kingdom Metazoa; phylum Chordata; class Amphibia; order Caudata; family Salamandridae; genus Lissotriton; species Lissotriton vulgaris. Next base: position 589,336,412 of record NC_141687.1, read on the forward strand.
GCTTTGTACATGAAGTGCACCGTAATCCCCTAAAAACAAAATGAATGGGTCGGGGGTTCAGAACAGAATTATTATTTATACGTACCAGATGTTTAAAAACAAGTGTGGTGAGCCCGACTTACTGTAAGAAAGTGTATCAGCAATCCAAATTTTGCTGGGAGGGAGAAAACGATGTTCCAAAGAGGGCTGTAATAAGCCACCAATTATCCCGATCTAAACAGCCAAAAAGAAGAATATATTTAAGGGACGGTGAAACTGTATCATCATGCTAGGGTCAGGGCCCTAGATCGTAAGTATGTATAATCCTGAATGAGAGATATATTTTGTATATACCATCTGCCAGCGTGAGTAGCCATGGCTCTACATTAAAGTTGCTAGAGGGTCACATAGGTAACATAAGATGTATCATGAAACACCACGCCAGAAGCCCCGCAAATAAGCAAAATGCCCCCGTTCATGAACAAATGCCACCGAATTTAATGCATGCCCGCAATTGGCATAGGTATACTATAATCAAGGAAGTGCATTAACTTTACCCAGGAAATAAACCTAGGAAAACCAGGCTCTAAGTAGAGTGTGACCAAACACATATCAAGCCTCCCCAGGCTCCCAAATTGAGCACCCGAGGCAGCACAATTCAATAGTACAAGAATTGTAGCCGTAGATCAAAGGTATCCCACAGACAAGAGTATAACCCACCAGAAAGAGGAAGTATTTGATAGTTTCCCTGTCCCTCGTAAGATGCCAGTCGCCATATTGGGTTTTGGGTGTACTATTTAAATATCCCACTTCCGATCACATGACCAACCACGTGTCCCTAACTGAGTAAATCCCCTGGTTCTAAAATAAAGACAAAGAGGATGTTGTCTACGGACCAATTGCATGTATATCCAATGGCCGAGCCGGGATAAAATTAACAGTTCAAAAAAGAAAACGAACAGTCATGGACAGTGCTATATATTAGGCAGTTTAAACGAAAAAATGTGAGTCTGGAGGAATATTCTGTCCAAAATCAAACATATAAATAAAATGTATAGTTGTCACTTTAGGATATGTATGATTATTCCGGAGGAAATCTGAGACTATTATACTTTATACGAAATGTTCAGCCCAGTACAGAGTGCTAAAACCCGAGAGATTTCAAGAGGAGTTTTACTATTTCAAAAATAAATAAAACAGATGTCGAGAGTCTTCCATATTACGTAATACATCATGGGCCCGATCGTGCGCCATATTGGATTGGGAGGGAAAGATGTTGTATACAAGAAGTCGATCTTGAATAAGTCCAAAATATTTGTAATAACAAAGTCCTTAATAACTCATAATAAAGTTATCAAAAAACAATAAAAAGATCCGTGGGTCAAGTAAAAAATATGCTAGTATTTGTTGGAGAGTGTGACCATAAAAAATCTAAAAGAGTATGAAAAAATATTGTCATACACCAAATCAAAATATGGCAAGTGGTTCCTAATGCAAGAGAAAAAACCAGGTACTATATTTTGCACCTTAGTTAATTGAAGGAAAAATCCACTAGAGAATAATATTCAGAACACAGAAAGTTGTGTCACAGTACAAATAGCAACTTGAAAGCACAGTACATAACTATCGAGGCCAGTATCTATCTAACCTCCCACTTCTTCATCCTTGCTCTAACATTAGTGGGAGTTTAAGGAACAAATTCTACGAGCACTATGGACTTCCATTACAGTCGACTATGACAGTACACCAGTCTTATTCTTCTTCTTCTCTCTTGTTTAGGAAAATTGGTACGTTATCCTATGTAAGCCGGCATAATGCCAGCGCAGTGAACTTGCACCCGAGAAAAACAGACGCACACCATGATGAGTGAGACAGACTTGCGTTACTGTACCGGTCCAGTACATGCAGGTGGTGAAGCTCTTACTTTTCTATTACGGGTGGCACTGAGAATACTCTGTTAAAAGGGCTACTGCTTAATTAATTTAACTTTCACCCTACAGTGCAAATGAGTACTAGAAAAGGAAAATGAAGAAGCTACATCTGATTATCTATCACTTCACATGGGATGTATTTGATTACATATGGGATGACTTTAGGTGCTTTGCTTTTTATTGAGTGAACAATGATACACCCACACATGAATGACGTACTACTACTAAACTAAACTTATTAAGAGAGGTAGGGAGTGTCCACCGTAATAACCGGATATATGCTGTGTGTTGGAACCTGGGATGTCAGGTCACCTAGGGTAGCCTGGCCTAGGGTAAGACACATTCACTAAAGGCACATGTGTGAAGGTTGCAAACCACCCAGCAGTAACTCAATAAAATTCCACTCAAAAAGAACGACACCACATCGTATATTATGGAAAAATATGGATTACTTTATAAAAATAGATTGGTTATTTTCTTGTCTGTATTTCACACCATCATTTCTCCTTTTTAGGGCTCGCTGCCGTTCGCAGCGCGAAGCGCTGCCGCCGGCAGCGAGTATTATAACTGCTACGTTGGCTGGGAAGGGAGTATAGACCAGCTACAGTTCGGTGCACGAGCCGATTCACGTCCGTGAACGCGCTTCCCGCGCTTCACATTGGAATCCGTGAACGCGCTTCCCGCGCTTCACATTGGAACAGCTTGTGTGCGTGTGCTCGTCTCCGGAAGACGTAGAATGGAGTGCGTCATCTTGTTTTTCTTTTGCAGCTTCAGTAAGACCTTTGCTGGCTTTCATACTGTACGGTATTTCTTATATCTTTCTTTACCTGTGATATTAAGTGCTTCTTGTTCAACATGAGTGCTACATAAAATTAAGAAAATACACATAAAATGAAAAAAGTTTTCAGTTTGTAGTGTTTGGAATGATTTACTTGGGGCACTTTACCTTTGTGTTAAAAGTAGAGATCACATTTACATATCACATTGGTGTCTTCCATTTTTTCAGACCACAGGCCTTGGGGTCAATGCAGCTTTCAGGTGAATGGGTTATTTCATATTTATAATTTTCTACTGACTTTGTTGGAGAAATTACTAAATGCACCTTTCTCATTCACGCTTCTTCACACTTGTAATGGACTTCACCGGACAATTTCTTTGATAATAATGCCACCTTCATTATGGCTGTTACTACCAATGTCTGTCTTTCCACATCGGTTAATGAGGCTACACTTTTTTCTCCCCATTTGCTATTTTGGCATACATGCTGCAATTTGGAGGTTCTTCTTCAATTTGCTGTAGTATTTCTTATGTAGCAGGAAATTACTTCCTAATGTGGATTGCAAACGTTCTTGTTTTTCAATTAATGGTAGGCGTTTTGTCTGTGCTTTTATTAGTGGCTTTCCCCCCTTCCACCTTAAATGCTGCTAATTGCTTATCATGGCATTCCTGGGCTGCTACAGTCAGTGCAGATCTAATGGCTTTTGTGAAGATATGTTGCTTCTGGTGGAATAGGCTGCTGCGTTCAAACAGTAATCTTCGCAAAATTGTTTGATGCTCCTCTGAAAGAATGCTGTTGCTGTAAACATGTAACCCACCACAGAACGAGCTCACCATGGCGCCTGTGAATGTGAAGCTGTTTGTGTAGATGATCACGCATCCCTGCATACCCCGCACAGTCAGCTGTCCTGCCTATGCTGACGGTAGGAGAGCAGGAAACAGGACAGGTTTAAAAAGAAAGGCGCAGCACCATGAGGTGAAACATGCCGAGGATTGGCCATGCAAAACGACCTGCGTTACGGGACAAATATTTTTTTACGGATTCTGGGCAACTTCATCAATGAAATTACACCATATAAAGTATTGTATTAATAAGGATAGCAAAGGTGCTATATTTGATCAATGTATTCCCTGAAATAGCATTTAACAAACCACATATTACATGATTTGTTCACTATGTGGTTTCCTCACACATCCCCATACATTTTGGTTAAAACATCTTGCATGTGTGAACACCTTTCAAGCAGAGGGCTGCCAGCTTCTTCAGTGACACTATAGCCAGTCACTTCCGTTCATATACATCGCAATACCCAAATTGCTTTGCTAACATTTGCGTACATGTTTTGTTCATTGGACTATACCATAATTCTCAAACTCCGAACGTTACAGAATCTGCAATAGCTGTATAGTTTCAGATTACCCAGCTCTCCCGTGTTGCTTCTTTGCTCTCTCCTGCTTTTGCCTAATTCTTTTTTTGTTTGTGAGCACTGTTTTCTTTAATGAGTTTCTCCTACTGCAGGCACGGCATGCTTTCCTGCAACATTCAGCGCGCCATGCACATTTTAACTTTTTGAGCAGCAGGGTCAATGGCGGCCGCTTCTTTGAACAGGTCTCGCATTTACAAGTATTTGAGCGATTGGCATTGTAAATGTAAATGACAATGCCTTCTATTTATGTGTTAAGTAGCAAAACAGATAAATAAAAGGCATTGTCATTTACAATGCCAATAGCTTAAACTCTTGCAAATGCGAGACCTATTGCATTGCAAATGCTTGTTTTCCACAGAATTTGTTTTATATCTAACAGAATAGGATACACTAAAATAGTGTCGACATTTTTTCTTTTTGACACACACAGCGTTCATGTTACATTTTTATTTAATTAGCTTTCGTCCAGGAGGGATGTTGTTGAACACCTATCTTTTGCAACAAAAATGGGCCTGGTAAGTTTTAACTTATTTTCTAAAGTTACCAACCGTAATATAATGCCTCGCAGAGACATGGTGATGCCAGTGTGAAATCACTGCCAGTGCTCCCCCCAGCTGCATGCACCCTGCTCAACATAGAGCCCAGCCAGAAATGTACAAGTAAAGGCTTCTTCCACAGACGTATTTAAAGCATAGCGAGAATTACTTTCCAAAAAGCTTTAAAAATTTGAGCCAAAATCCTGTTCTTGAGACAGAGCGCCCCATGATCATGATTTAGTACTGGAGTTTTCTTTAATTGCATCAGATATATCGCACAACAATGGCATGCACCTAACACTCAACATTGTATAGATCATAACCACAATGAGTCGGAATTGAAGTGGTGTATACTTGAAAAAATCCAATGCAGGAAAGGGGAATTACCGGAGATAACTAGGAAAAAACGGGAATGTTTTTGGATTTTTTACTTTGATAGTGTTAAAAGGGGCCTAAATGAGAATATTTCTTGGTATGTGACACAATAAACTTCCTAAATAAACCGTATATATAGTTGTCACAAACTGAACTCCACTGAGAAAGTAGTGATATAATATCTACTATATATCACGCAAAAAGGCAACAAAAACACCATCTAGTAATGGCCGCTGCGTTATCCCGATCACGTGACCGCATTTTAGGCGCTCCCGATGACGAAATACATCCGACCGCAGAGTGGTGTAAACACTTCCTTTAACACCACTGGGTATTGGTTGCCAGGGCTCCGATCATGTGATCAGCCTTATGGCGCGAAAACAACGTATATATAAAACTGGAAGAACAACAACATGTCAGGCTACCCGAGTAGCGCGAGTGCGGGTTCGTTTGGAAGACTTTTGACCTGACGGGAGAGGAACAGAAGTAAGTACAGCGTAGCTAGTAACTTGGTAAACGCGATAACACCTAAAAAGACAAGCGAGCACTAGAAAGTGGATTTGACGAGGGTGCATTTTTGTCTATTTCAGAGCATTTAAATTTATATCTCCCTGGGACCGAACATCGAAAGGCGCGGTGTTGTCTTAGGTCGCGCTTATTTTCCGCCGTCAGAAGACGCTTTGCGGGAGGGATTTATAATACCTATAAACAAGGTTAGTACTAAAACTCGACAAACCCAATTACAAATCTAAAACTTGTGCAATGCAAAACGTTAGTGAGACTGGGTCTATGTGTTTTGTTTTTAAACCTCTGCAGATATACAACGGTCTCAAAACACAGTAACACAACGATCATTCGCATTTATGACTACTGATAGAGTCGCTACTTGTTCTAAGTTTCAGGCGTTTTGGATGTAAGGTCAGTAACAAAGTGGCAACATCAGTAAAAAACCTAAATATTTCTTTTCTATACTAAGCATTAGTAAGACAGGGTTTGTTTTCTGTTTATTCTTGGGTTTCTGCAGATAAACATCGGTTTTATAAATAAATGAACATAACAACCCTTTGCATCTACAACTAGCAGAAAAAGTCAATACCTGATAATATTGGTAAGCAATTTGTATACAACTATTTGATAAACTCCTCTATTATAATGCAACATCTCAGAAAAGTGACAGAATCTGTTCTTACTCTGATACAGGAAGTTACATAAAAATAAGCCTTGAAGTCATTGCTTGAAGCTGGATAGGAATCCTTTCCCTAAATTGAAGGTATACTACCCACCAAATCTATGTCTGTTTTTGTTCTTAGTGACAATATTCTCAATCTGTCATGTAGAAATAATCGTTCATATATGAGATAGTCTCAAACTAGAGAATCCCCTTTGAGATAAACATATAGTCATATATAGAATTTTACCTATCCATTTATGTCACCTTATGCCTAAAGTGATAATATCTTCTACCTGTTATTTAGTATAAATTGTGGATATATGAGATAACCTTCATCCAATAAGTCTTCTCTAACAATGGTACACAATTTTACATGAAATTTTAATCACGTTCAATGGTATAGAACCCTATAATAACTGACAAGGTTAGGGTTTTGTGTCTATTATGAGAGTCTCAGCGATGTAAGCGCATTGCTTGTTTCAGGTTCAACCTCAAGGGAGTCACAGTAACTAAAGAATAACATATGCAAATGAAAAGTTTCTTCTTGGTTATACATAGGGCAACGAAATTGATGAAAATGATGTAAAAAAAAAAAAAAAAAAGATATGGATTATGAAGAATAAATGAAACAAATGTATGTCATTTATCGTTACAGATACCCAACCATGCAGGGGCTATAAAATATTGTTTGTGAATACATGAGTATTCTGCAAGACAGGTCCTGAGGAAGGCGGTTCCACACTGCCGAAACGCGTCGACCTTGCGTATTAATTCGCACTTTCATCTGCGATCCCTCAGACGCAGAATTAAGACTGAATGCAGTATGTATGATAGGAATGGGGTGCATGTATTTGTGAGAATGTTTAATGTTTTGTATATTGCTTTCTCTGCATGGAATAGCTTTTTATTGATTGTATTATAGTATGATGTGTTTTATACCATGTGTTTTTTGAAAATATATAAATTGATGTGATAAATTGATAAATGAAAAATTTTTGTACTAAGAAATACAACTAAAGAAAAAAATAATAAAATTATAAAGCTCCCAATTTTTTTTTTGATGTTTGCCCTTATGTATTAAAATACAAAAACTAAAGTGTTGGATGTGTACCGTTAAAATTATAGAGGTCAAGGGGGAATATATTTTTTGATAGTGCTATGCACCTAACACAAGCCAGATCTATTGACTTTACCAATACTTACTGTCAGTATCATAGAATGAGTAGCACCAGTCACAATGTGAATAAAAAGAATAAAAGATGTTTCAGTTGCACTGAATTTTACAGTTCTGTGGAAGTCAGAGGCAGATTAGGAGTTAAACATTCACTGCAAGATGCAACTCTCTTTCTGTTGCATCCATATTTTGCTGAAATGTGCCACTGCATATTTTACACACCAGCTCCCTTTTCTTCAGCACGGTCTGGTCACTCCGACCTTTTTCAGACTCTTACCTGTGTCACCCCTTCACTATGACTTTGCACACACACAAAGACTAACAACACGTGCAACAGACTCGCGCTGTGTCACACAATCGAACATCGCTCTGAGAGGCCAATAATTGCATGAGCATGCAATCTGCATCCCTTCATGAAACACGCCTTGCTTAATGGGGGCCTTTGATGAACACCTACTCATGACTTGACATCATCTAGACATCTAGAGGTTCCGTTCAGTTCATGTTCTATGGAAGAGTCATGCGTAGCATGAAACATCTACAGAAACAAGACATCTGTGTTCGGGAGTGTACTATTAATGGCGCGTTTTGCTGTGAAGTTCAATCAGTGTGGGCAAAGACGTTTTAAGTCTACGATGCACACAGCCAAGAAAAGACTCTGAAATATTGAAACTGTTGCATATCAAGCAACTAACAGGTACTTAAGTAGCCAGCTGACGCACTTTTTAGTTCAACATTCAATGCTCTTTTTCAAACGCTGAGTTGTCTAAGCAAAACAATATTGTAATCGTTCAACAAGAATATCATTTTTTTTCTTTTATTAATCTAATAGTAGCAGATTCGAGATGTGACTATATTTTTTTACGAATTGAGTACTTATTAGCACAATGTAGAATTGCGTAACGCAGAACAATTGTGTGAAATCGTATATCATACACCGGAAATTTAGAGTCATTAAAACACTTCATGCAAACAGTCAGACTGATAAATAAATCATTTCACTGAGTAATGGGTTGTTGTGATTGGATAACAGAAGGAACAGGAGCTGAGAGTAGGATAAACAAACTCTCTCTACACCCCTCTTATCTACACCCCCTATCTACACCCCTCTCTCTCTCCACACTCCTCTCCGTCTACACCCCTCTCTCTACACCCCTCTCTCTACACCTCTCTCTCTACACCCCTCTCTCTCTACTCTACACCACTCTCTCTCTACACCCCTCTCTCTCTACACCCCTCTCTCTACACCCCTCTCTCTACACCCCTCTCTCTCTACACCTCTCTCTCTCTACACCCCTCTCTCTCTACACCCCTCTCTCTCTACAACTCTCCCTCTCTACAACCCTCTCTCTACACCCCTCTCTCTCTTCACCCCCCTTTCTACACCCCCCTTTCTACACCTCTCTCTCTCTACACCCCTCTCTCTACACACTCCTCTCTACACCCCCTCTCTCCATACCTCTCTCGCTCTACACACCCCTCTCTCTCTCTACACCACTCTCTACTCTACACCCCTCTCTCTCTACACCCCTCTTTCTACACCCCTTTCTCTCCACACCCCTCTCTCCACACCTCTCTCGCTCTACACACCCCTCTCTCGCTCTACACACCTGTCTCTCTCTCTACACCACTCTCTACACCCCTCTCTTTCTACACCCCTCTCTCTCTACGCCCCTCTCTCTCTACATCCCTCTCTACACCCCTCTCTCTCTACACCCCTCTCTCTCTCTACACCTCTCTTCTCTACACACCCCTCTCTACACCCCCTCTCTAACCCCCTCTCTACACCCCTCTCTCTCTCTCTCTCTACACCCCTCTCTCTACAACCCTCTCTCTCTACACCCATCTCTCTCTACACCCATATCTCTCTACAGCCCTCTCTCTCTACACCCCTCTCTCTCTACACCCCCTCTCTCCACACCACTCTCACTCTACACACCCCTCTCTCTACACCTCTTTCTACACCCCTCTCTTTCTACACCCCTCTCTCTCCACAACTCTCTCGCTCTACACACCCCTCTCTCTACACCACTCTCTCTCTACACCCCTCTCTCTCTACCCCCTCTCTCTCTACACCCCTCTCTTTCTACACCCCTGTCTCTCTACACACCCCTCTCTCTACACACCCCTCTCTCTACACCCCCTCTCTCTACACCCCCTCTCTCGCGACACCCCCTCTCTCGCTACACCCCCTCTCTCGCTACACCCCTCTCTCTCTCTCTCCACCCCTCTCTCTACACCCCTGTCTCTCTCTACAACTCTCTCTACACCCCTCTCTCTCTACACCCCTCTCTCTACACACCCCTCTCTCTCTACACACCTCTCTCTACACACCCCTCTCTCTCTACACCCTCTCTCTCTACACACCCCTCTCTCTCTACACCCCTCTCTCTCTACACACCCCTCTCTCTCTACACCCCCTCGCTCTCTAAACTCCTTCGACAACCACTCTCTCTCTACACCCCTCTCTCTCTCTACACCCCTCTCTCTCTACAACCCTCTCTCTACACCCCTCTGTCTATACGCCCCTCTCTAAACACCCCTCTCTCTACACCTCTCTCTCTCTACACCTCTCTCTCTCTACACACACCTCTCTCTACACCCCTCTCTCTACACCCCTCTCTCTACACCTCTATCTATCGCCCTCACTCTATCTATCTATTTCCCTCACTCTGTCTATCTATCTATCTCCCTTACTCTATCTGTCTATTTATCACACTCTTATCTATCGCCCTCACTCTATCTATGTCTATCTATCTATCGCCCTCTATCTATCTATCTATCCATCTATCTATCTATCGTCTTCACTTTATCTATCTATCGCCCTCCCTCTATCTATCGCCCTCCCTCTCTCTATCGCTCTCACTCTATCTATCTATCTATCGCACTCACTCTATCTATTGCACCACCACCGCATCACTCAGGGGCACCACAACATCACTATGCGCTACCACAGCATCACTGAACGCCACCACAGCATCAATCTGTGCAACCATTCAACAACAACTGGTTCAAATATGTTCTCTCAATGTTTCAAGCTTTATTACAAATGTCACAAAAAGATGTTAATATTTCACTTCTGTTCTTGGATTTTCATCACAATAAAATACACTGAACATAATCTTCCCAAAAGTTATTTACAAAAGTTTAAGCTATTGCCATTATAAATTACAATAACTTTTATTTAAGTATTAATTATTAAAAAAAATAAAACCCATTGTTATTTGTAATATTAATACATCTAAGTCATGTAAATACAACACATATTGCATTACAAATGCTATAGGTGTCACGTTTGTGAAAGTTAAAACTATTGGCATTGTAAATAACTAAGCCATTAATTTCGTGATTTTCAAAACCAAAACATAAATAAAAAATGTGTCATTTACAATACCAATACCTCAAACTTTCCTAATGCGAGACCTATTGCATTGCAAATGCTTGTCGTATTAGTTACTTCTAGAACTGGTAATCACATTTCACAGTCCAATTACATTTGCTCTGTCAGTTTCAGTAGAGATCACATTAAGCCTTCAATTTTCTACAGTTTCATATCAGTACAATTCAACGTAGAGGGAAACAGGGCAAATGGACATTTGATTAATCCTCTATAGTTTCCTCCAATTACACCCCTCCTTCCCACACACTTTCTAATAAAGAGGTACAGTCATCGAGCAAAAGACAGGAGTGAGGAGAATCAATAAGCACATTCACTTCAGTGAAACCTTACCAAGGACATATAAAGTAGGTTCTCCAGGCAGATGACCCAGGAATTACACCCTGTAGAACTATTATGATCAATCCCCTTTGCCACCCCTAATACCAGATCTTCTCCTGACCCAGTTTCAGGACCAGAGGCCCTTACAATTTTATAGACCTAAAAGTCTCCGATGTAAATCTGTGAAGGTTCGTGACTTAACTTCCTATGCATTTACTTCTGTGCCGCAAGAAGAGACTCCCTGCACTCTGGCTTCCCACAACCCCACTCTCCTTACTTCCAATGTGGGCCCCTTGCCTCGCCGTCTAGAATTACTGGAGGAAGGGGAGGTAAGCCACAAGAGGAGCTCCACGAGGGGGGGGGGGGTTTCTGCCACAGTCAGACCAATCTCACAGAAGAAGAAGGCGGTTGGGAGGGTTTGGTCAGGGGCTAAAGGGGGAACGTCTTCCTGTAGTGGTTGTCTATCACAAGGCAAACTAACTGCTTCCAGTGCGTCCTCCTCCTCACTCCTCTGCCTCTCTCCTCCACTCCCTGAACTACACAAAATGGCTCCCTGACCCATGCCCTTTTATAGCCAAACCACACAGGGTCCAGTAGGGTCCAGAAAGTTCTGGAAGGCCTAATGTTAACCTATGGGGCAGTCTAGGATGTGGCAGTTGGGAACAGTTAGTGGCCACCATTTTGTGAACTTCAGTAAATCCCTGACAGGAAAAGGCACCTAAACTGAGGTGAATGATTATGAGGGAAAAAGGGCACCTATCCCCTAGACCAACACCTTGAAAAAGCTAGTGGAAACAAAAAAAAATAAAGGTATGAGGGGCACAAAGGGGACAAAATAAATAATAAATTGGAGGGACTACGCAAAAAGTCAGACAGGTCTAACACTGTGCTTGCAGTTGCAATACAAACTACTTCTACTATTTATGGTAGTATTTGGACAAAATTACAACTTCTTTTCCTTGCCTTTCCTACACTGGAACGGACGTGCGGGTGCGGAGTTACATGCTCTTCAAAGTAACACTTAGTTCATCCAGTGACCGTGTACTCTCTCTAGATACACATATGCTATCTAAGAGTCAGATAGTACCATGATCCAGGCATCTATCCATTCAAAGTATATGCACACATACAGTTTCTGTTTCACCCAACCAGGCTGTTCTCCTTCCACCCATCCTTGCTTCATCATTCACCCAGCCATGCACCATACCATATTCTTTCCTTCCCAGCCACCTTGGGAATCAAGCAAACACATATCATTCTTCTTTGCCAGTCATCATTAGATTTCTCGTCCTTACACACTTACTTACACCCTTCTTTCGCTTTTCGTTCATCCCATCCATCAAGTTCATCTCAGATCTGATTGGGATTCTTCTCGTCAAAAACTTCACAGCTAAGTCGAAGTACATTTAGAGGAGGCTACTACCTGGTTAATTTATAATACACCCGTGCAGATAGCACACTCTGCAGTCTTCAATCTCAATAAGTAAGGAATATATAGCTTACCTCTGCCCGCCACCACCATGTGAACCCTCACAGGCACATTGGTGTCGTCCGGCACTTGCACCGCATCCTCCCCAGAAGTGTTCCCCTCATCCAGCACCACCACCTCCGCGCTGGCCCTGCCACCAGATGTTCCACCTACAAAGTACATTTAAGAATGTTAGAATACACCACTCACTACTATATAATATTTGGTCCAGGAATAAAGAAATGTGAAAAAAACAGAAAACAATGTCATAATTTGTGACTGTCTACTCTAAAGTAAAAATGTCCCCTTTTCCAGGGAAGGCTGTTGTCTTGCTGCACTTTTTAGCACAACTGATGAATGCTTGCTTTTTATTTTTAACACGCACCACTTTTTCTCCTAACAGACAGAAGCTTGACTTCTAAGAACACAAGCAAGATCAAGTTCAAACCAGGTGAGAGCTCAGCTCGACCACAAGAAATGTGTTCAATTAATCGTCAGCACTAAGCACTTTTCCATTTTCAGTTAAACGTTTAGTTTTATGACAAACTTGATTTTAATAAATGTGTTTACTTTTAATAAAGCTTTTAAACTTAAATAGACTCTGTGGTTTTTGGTCCTCTAGAGTGGCTGAGCTAAAGGTTTTGCAATTTTTGCAAGCATGAGTCCGTGCCTCTGACACTTCTTGTCTCTGACTCCGTACTCTTGTCCTGCGTTGAATAATCATCATTGGGGATCAATCATCGGTGACTTTGGGAGCTAAATGACTCTGCCACACTATCTAGTCAGTAAGGAGATTGGGGGTTCAACTACAAAGTCTGTTATCACTGAGGTATGTGGAAAGTCTAACAGCGCCTATTATAATTGATAAGCTAAGCAATGCATTATTTAGTGTCCATAGTTCTGTTTGTGCAGATTTGTCCCTGCAACAGTAGTAGAATGGATTGTCCTCCTATCCAAACCAAAAGTAAAGTAGTATCCTATTCTTTCTTGGTGGTCATTCACCTTTTTATTGTTGGCAATTGGCAAAGCATAAACATTTAGAAGACTTGAAAAGACATTATGGACAATCCCAGAGGACTGCACTCAGTACATAGAGCTATTGCTGACTAGAATGGGAGTCCAATGGAATTGCCAAATGTGCAATCTTAGTTAGCTACACAGACAGACTAATAAGAATAATCTAGTAATACCACAGGGAGTCATAGTCGAGGCAGGATAAGAATTTAGATACAGTCTACAAGAATATCAAAGACGATTTAGAAAAAATCGAATGAGGAACAAATAGGTACTCTATATTAAAATTAAAACTTACCGGGGCCAGCAAAGGAGCCCTCGCCTGCCCGATCCTGGCCTGCATCCTGTTGAACAGCAGCCTCATCCTCCTGTGTCCTCTTGCCCCTGGGGGGAGCTGATGTACAACATGAAAGAAAGAAAGACCAGAAAACATGGATGATATTTGTCAACCAAATCAAACATTTCAAAAGAACAATAACTAAATATTTTGGCGAAATAGCAAATAGACAACTATTCCACGGGATATATTGACCGATCTCATGTGGTCTACTACGTTATTAGTATTGCTTGATTTGCACGCGAAGTGACAGACTAAGTCCATCGTGATTGCAGATCAGCGACAACACTAAAAAGTTTCTTACTACATTAACCAGTCATTAAAATACTCAAACTATCAATCCACCACCACTATTTCTTCTTATCGCCATGTGTACAAAGGAAGGACTGGACTTGAGTCTGTAGGGGCTGATTTAGAAGCCCCTTTCGGCTCTTTTGCTCCATTGTTGCGTGACTTTTGTGACGCAGCGGCAGAACAAAAGAGGCGCCATGGTGCGGCGTATATTAACAACGTGACGCATATGGGAGATGCATCCCGTTGTAAAGCCATGCGCCATCAGGGGGTGTTCCGGCGCAAGGGAGGGCGTTCCTGCGCAGGAACGCATCCTAAAAGTGGCTGAGGGAAATCTACAAGATTTTAATCAGTCACTTTGAGGACAATGATGCGTGACTCAAACCCTGCGCCTGCTTGAAGCAGACATACGGCTTGACGCAGCATTGGGGAGATAGGGCACCCCAGAGCATTTCTGGAGCTGCGCCATCGTTGCGATGCAACTCCAGCAATGCGCCGCCTTTACGGCACAGATGCGTAACGCTTTGGTGACGTTTTGGGCCCATGGTGCGCCGCATTGTAAATACGGTGCACTATCGGTGGTGGTGGTGTGGTGCACAATTACTGGCGCATCCCTGCTACTTTGCAGGGATGCGCCGGTAATTGAAAATCTGACCCTTAGTGTCTAGCATTACGCAGTTCTTTAAACTACACTCATACATAATTTCACAGGCCAATGAAATGAACACAAAATCGAAAACAAATAAGCATAGTAGCAACGCTACTGAGAAGGAGAGCAGTGCACCTGAAATGCACAGAACATTTTGAAATATAATTTACCTACAATGTAATCAGCAGCATTAATGCTCTTGGTAAAAAACTAAAATTTGCAGTATGATAACTCATAGAGCAGGAGAAAACAGAGTAGTAAAGAAATAGCTACTACTACTCACCAAGCCCGGGATCTCAAGGCCAAGCAGGTCGAGCAGATCGCGTTCCCGGTCCAGGAGATCCGTCCAACGGTGGGTGGCCTGGTTGTAGGTGCGCCGGACCCGAGAGTGTTGGTACATGGCCCGGCACACCTTCTCCCACCACTTCCGGCGCTCCAAGATCCCGTACCCGCGAGCGATCTTGCCGCCTGCCATTATGGTCCTGGGGAGGCGGCGCTGAACATAAAAAATTAGTGCGGCCACCTCCTCCGGGCTGAAGATCTCCCGGGGTGCGACCTGCTCCCCCCTCAAACGCCCGCACGGGAGCCGGGCATGGGGTGCAGGACCCTTCCCCTTCTCGGGATGCTTCCCGGCTCCCTTTACCATGGTCTGGGCAGAAAGGAAGCTAAATAATAAAGAAAATTGAATAGGGAAGAAGAAAAGAAAAGAGTTTAATAAAGTAGTTTAAAATTAACCAAAAATAGCAGAAAACACAAAAATATAGAGCTAGAAAAATACAGGGAAAGATAATAAGTAAAATAGATAAAAAAAAACTTCAAACAAGCTAAGGATGGCAGAGATTCAGAGAGGATACAAAAAGCATACCCAGAACCATAGCAATGAATGAGAAACAAGATGGCCGTGCCCGTTCACGACCGCGTGGGTAAGTTTGCGCGAGATTTTCCTCGCGAACACACGCGAAATTGTACTAGCGAGCCGCACACTTTGCGAGATTACACATCGTGCCCGGAAACGGAAATACGTCATGCAAACAAGATGACCGCGCCCGTGAACGACCGTGAGGGTAACTTTGCGCCATTGCGCTACAAGCGGCTCGCTAAAACGCACAAAACCTTGCGAACTAACACGCCGCAAAAAAACAAATCGCATATTCGCACAAATTTGCGGCTTCCGAATTCGATCTCGCGCACGTTCGCGCCCCGCGAATCCCGTGAAATTGCAGAAAAACGAGTTTTGCAAAACTGAAAGCACTCAGCAGGTGCAAAAGTTCAAACTCATCATTAGTAACCAGTCCCTGTAGTGCTTCCTGACTGGGGCCCCTCCAGAGTTCAGTTGCTAGTTGCAACAATTGTATGACCCTGCTCTGACCCTCCCAGCAGGCTCATAGAATAGCTACAAGTAGGCCACAAAGGTCCTGGAAAAAAAATTGCACTGCAACAGAAAGCAAATTACAGATAAGGAAGCAGGTGCCAGACTGGAATTCTAAAACAGTGACACATTAATAAATCAACCCCAAATTAATTCATGTCAGTTGAAGCAGGGCAGGTGTGCTTGCTTTCCCCCCCATAATCTACAGTGATGATGATGAACCAGAGGGTGGCATTGATGTACCAGAGGGTGGCATGTGAGAAACAGAGGCTGGCAGTGTTGAAACAGAGGGTGCTGTGAACCTGTGATGATGAACCAGACGTAGAAACAACATAGTCGCGACCGTTGCGTGCCGACAAGTAAGTTCGCAATTGCGAACTGGTACAAAACCCTCGCGAACTGGCAGAAACCCTTGCAAACACAAAAAACCAAAAAAATCCGCAAATTCGCGAGAACTCGCGGATTTTGCGGATTGCGAGTTCGCAAATACGCAAATTCGGAAACGCTAGATTCGCAAATTCGCCCATGCTTACTATTGCCAGCTGCTTAGGGAGTGTCAGAGCAGACAAAAGCCTCATTATAAGGTGACCATTTTAGAGCTTTGTACCATGGAAAGTAAGGAACCCTCTCTCAGCCCAGAGTCGCCCAAAATTATGCGCGACCCCGAAGGCATACTGGCTGTCAGTATAAATATTGACAACCAGTCCCTCGCTCACTTCACAAGCTATTCCAACAGAGTAGAGGCAGCACCAAATATGTAGTCACAAATTGGAGCAATAAGGTAGTTGAAAAATTTCTTTTATTATTCTTCGTAGTTTAAAGGTACACAGAACAGCCAATGCGTTTCGTTCCTACTTGAGGAACTTCGTCAGGGCGGAAAACAACATAAAACATACATAAAAATATATAAATTAACATATAGACAATTTGTATACAAAGAATGTTACATATATAACAAAAATATATATACACTACTTGAGGAAAAGGCACTAACAAAGAAAATAAACATTTAAATCACATTTATATCTACATATAAAAAAGGAGACCAAATGTACCAAGCATAAGTCTCTAAAGTTCTAAAAAAAAAGTCACTCTAGGTGAAGTCAAGGTGGAAAAGTAAGAATATATTACCAAAGGTCATAGAGCCAAAATGTGTTTGAAACAGGAAAAAGAAGATGTATTAGAAATAGGGAGATACTAGATCTATGAGTATGAGAAAAAAGAAAAAAAAAGGAAAAACAAGGGGAAGTCACTCTAGGTGAAGTCAAGGTGGAAGAATAAGAATATAATACCAAAGGTCATAGAGCCAAAATGTGCTTGAAAAAAAAAAGAAAAAGAAGATGTGTTAGAAATAGGGAGATACTAGATCTATGGGTATGAGAAAAAAAGGAAAAACAAAAGGAAGTAGGAAAGGGGAGATATTGTAAAGTGCAGCAAAAGAGAAGACAAACAGACATATCCATACGTATGTCGGGACACAACATAAGGAATTTCTCACCATAAGGTGTGATGGATAAATGAATTGCGTTTGTTCGAAAGTGGCAAGACACGAATCAAAAAAGGATATAAGTGAACAATAGCTGCATAGAAAGAAGGGGATAAGAACAAAGGAGTATTTTTATTAACATTTGTTCCTCATAATCTCTATTGGTCTATAAACAGTTTAATAATGTGAACTACCGGCTATTTAATACAGAGCGAGGCTATAATACAAGACATCAGCTACGATCCACCCGTATATGGGTAAAAACAATTATTCTCAGAGTCCTCTTAAGGGAGATATGTAGTTTAACTACATTGACTCGTACTAAAGGTTGATAATTTGTGGCCCCCTTAAGATGAAAAGTATGCAGAAAAAGTAGTATAAAAGAAACGCTCCATTCTCCCCATTTGATTAACTGAATGGTACTAAATACCATATGTAAGGATGACATACCAATAATGTAGATCCAAAAATGTATGAGTCCACACTTTATACTGATTCACTTCAAGTATCGATTTTCGGTTATTAATGCTTTGTACATGAAGTGCACCGTAATCCCCTAAGAACAAAATGAATGGGTCGGGGGGTTCAGAACAGAATTATTATTTATATGGACCAGATGTTTAAAAACAAGTGTGGCGAGCCCGACTTACTGTAAGAAAGTGTATCAGCAATCCAAATTTTGCTGGGAGGGAGAAAACGATGTTCCAAAGAGGGCTGTAATAAGCCACCAATTATCTCGATCTAAACAGCCAAAAAGAAGAATATATTTAAGGGACGGTGTAACTGTATCATCATGCTAGGGTCAGGGCCCTAGATCGTAAGTATGTATAATCCTGAAAGAGAGATATATTTTGTATATACCATCTGCCAGCGTGAGTAGCCATGGCTCTACATTAAAGTTGCTAGAGGGTCACATAGGTAACATAAGGTAACATAAGATGTATCATGAAACACCACGCCAGAAGCCCCGCAAATAAGCAAAATGCCCCCGTTCATGAACAAATGCCACCGAATTTAAGGCATGCCCGCAATTGGCATAGGTATATTATAATCAAGGAAGTGCATTAACTTTACCCAGGAAATAAACCTAGGAAAACCAGGCTCTAAGTAGAGTGTGACCAAACACATATCAAGCCTCCCCAGGCTCCCAAATTGAACACCCGAGGCAGCACAATTCAATAGTACAAGAATTGTAGCCGTAGATCAAAGGTATCTCACAGACAAGAGTATAACCCACCAGAAAGAGGAAGTATTTGATAGTTTCCCTGTCCCTCGTAAGACGCCAGTCGCCATATTGGGTTTTGGGTGTACTATTTAAATATCCTGCTTCCGATCACATGACCAACCACTTGTCCCTAACTGGGTAAATCCCCTGGTTCTAAAATTAAGACAAAGAGGATGTTGTCTACGGATCAATTGCATGTATATCCAATGGCCGAGCCGGGATAAAATTAACAGTTCAAAAAAGAGAACGAATAGTCATGGACAGTGCTATATATTAGGCAGTTTAAACGAAAAAATGTGAGTCTGGAGGAATATTCTGTCCACAATCAAACATATAAATAAAATGTATAGTTGTCACTTTAGGATATGTATGATTATTCCGGAGGAAATCTGAGACTATTATACTTTATACAAAATGGTCAGCCCAGTACAGATGGCTAAAACCCGAGAGATTTCGAGAGGAGTTTCACTATTTCAAAAATAAATAAAACAGATGTCGAGAGTCTTCCATATTACGTAATACATCATGGGCCCGGTCGTGCGCCATATTGGATTGGGAGGGAAAGATGTTGTATACAAGAATCGATCTTGAATAAGTCCAAAATATTTGTAATAACAAAGTCCTTAATAACTCATAATAAAGTTATCAAAGAACAATAAAAAGATCCGTGGGTCAAGTAAAAAATATGCTAGTATTTGTTGGAGAGTGTGACCATAAAAAATCTAAAAGAGTATGAAAAAATATTGTCATACACAAGATCAAAATATGGCAAGTGGTTCCTAATGCAAGAGAAAATACCAGGTACTATATTTTGCACCTTAATTAATTGAAGAAAAAATCCACTAGAGAATAATGTTCAGAACACAACACATTTTTGATATACTGGGGTTGATTCAAAGTCTAGTACAGCTTTATATGATACCTAACTAGGATAAGAAACCGGAGAAGGCGGGGAAGGAAAGGAGGGTTGAAGTAAAAGGATAATGAATTGAAATTTAGAAGAATTGTCGAAACTGATTTTGTTGAAAAAAGCGTTTTATGACAGATTGACGAAAAAAAAAATAATGCATAATAAACAGACATGGGTAGGAACCCGATCGGCTCAAAACCCACATATGGTACCAATGTCCATGTATACATAAAGCACAATGCAAAGAACCTCATCACAACAAATAAGAAACAAATACTGAACAATAACTTTTAAACATCGGGTAGATGAGCAGGGAGGTACTTTCATTCTTTGCCCACAGATGTATACCTAATCTGCGTCACCAGCCCTATAGCTATATTTGTATTCAAAGAAAGTAGTGCATTTCGCTATCAGTATTATGTCCTGAGTTGATCGATCGGAGACGACATATTCATTTTGCTTCCTCCCTTCGGAGCAACAACTCCCTTTTGCCCCCTCTCCTGTTCGTCCAAAATTATGCGCGACCCCGAAGACATACTGGCTGTCAGAATAAATATTGACAACCAATCCCTCGCTCACTTCACAAGCTCGCTGAGCTGCTTGGACTGACTGATAAGGGACTCGTGATGTCTCTACAACTGAACACAATGTGGTGATAGCTTAAGCAGCTGTTGTAAAGCTATCTGGTAATTTGAAACAAGAGCCATCAACATATAATTCCCCTTGCAGGTCAGATAGGGGAATATCAGTCAAGTCTACCTTTCCCTTCATCTCTTTTCCATTCGGAAGATACAATCATGCTTCTCAATTTCATCATTTTCATAAGGAAGGGGCAGTAACGTGGCTGGGTTCAGAGTGGCACATCTCTTAATCGTGATGTGTTTGGCAAACAATGTTAATTCGTAGCCCGTCAGAAGTGTACTGGTGAGGTGCTGTGTCTTAGTCAAAAGTGTATCCAAAGCATGAGGTACCCAGATTGTGTGAGATTAGTATCAAGCACGAGTCTAGCTGATTGTCGTATCGAGACAGCCACAGCCGCGACCGCTTTTAGACATCTCGGAAGGGCTCTTGTGAAAGGGTCAAGCACAGCAGAGAAATAAGCATAAGGCTGTTGCTTATCTCCAAATATTGTGTTAAAATAGAAAACGTGCAACCAGCTATCTCTTGGACGTACAACACAAATGGCTTACCATAGTTGGGAGTGCCAAGCACAGGTGCCGAATAAAGCGCAGCTTTCAATTGCTCAAATGACTGCTGGCATCCAAGGCAGGGGCTCATGCACATCTTTAGTGGTTAGTGCGAGCAGGGATTTGGTTAGTAAGGAGTAGTTAGGTATCCACCGCCTGCAGTAGGAAGTGATACCTATAAAAGCGTGCACATCTTTCTGAGTCTGTGGGATGGGCCTTTTAACAATGGTACTGATGTGCTCAGGGGTCAGTCTCCTACCCTCCTTCCACAGTAGGTGACCTAAATAGGTGACCTCCTGTCAACAATATTTACATTTGGAATAGGAATCTTTATGTCCGTTGTGTGCCAAATGCAACAACAATTTGACTGTACTATCCTTACAACTTTGGTCTGTGTCAGAAGCGATAAGGAGATCATTAACGTACTGAAGCACTTACTTGTGGGAACGGAGTGGTGACTCTGCTCCCGTTACGACTTCTACCGCTCCCATTGATCGGCGGGGTCCGTCCGTGCGAGCGGACCCGCCATCTTGGAGGCAGTGGTTTTAGCACACTAGCTCTTTCCTGCTCCACGTTAGGGCTCCATAAAGTCGCGGATGGCATGAGCACTCAGCGTATTATTTGGCTGCTCAGAGGGTGGCAGTGTGTGTATGGCAGGGATCTGCTGGTTTGGTCGCTAATCTGTTTTTAACTGCTGTCTTTCTAATTTTTAATTCCACTTACTTGTGGGAACGGAGTGGTGACTCTGCTACCGTTACGACTTCTACCGCTCCCATTGATCGGCGGGGTCCGTCGGTGCAAGCAGACCCTCCATCTTGGAGGCATTGGTTTTAGCGCTTTAGCTCTTTCCTGCTCCATGTTAGGGCTCCATAAAGTCACCGATGGCGCGAGCGCCCAGCGGTCGCGCTGGCGGCGCGCCGAGGGAGCGCCAAAGGCAAGCCCATCTGCGCCTGTCTGCGCCCATCTGCGCTAAGGTGGCACTCAGCGCCAGCCATGCTGCCAATTTGGGCGTTGATGTGGGCTCTGATGTGGGATATGGCCCCATAAGATATTTTAGTGATGAGCTTTATCATATTTGTGAGTCAGGCAGAGATAAGGGGGTTACTGAGTCTGCTGCTCCCATTGGAGATTTTTTAGACAAAGGTCTTTTAGCCTGTGGGGTTTTTAAAAGTTAGGTCTCTGCCCAGGCATAGTGTGGAAATTCAGCTGATGCTGGAATCACACAAGCATTATTTGTTCTGTTTATGACAGATACCTGGACCTACCCAGATTGTGAGGTTGACCCTGGCTGGGCTTGTCCGCTCGGCTACAAAATCTATCATCAACCTAGGCGGAATGAGGGGATGCGGCGTTGGGGTGATTTATAAAGACACTTTGAAGTTTAGGACTATTGATATTGATGTGGGTAAAGGATTTGAACTACTTGGCTTGGCCATAAAAAATTATTCTGGTCTTATTTTAACGGGGATCATTTGTTATAGATCTCCCAGGGCTTTTAGTGTACATCAGCAGCAATCACTGTTGGATATCTTCACTAATATGGCAGCGATGCACCGTAGATTAGTGATTTTGAGTTATTTTAATTTGTGGTTAAACGGTTCTCTTGATTCTGGTTTTTATATTGTACTTCACTCATATGAAGGTCTTGGTCTTTTCCAGCAGGTCTCCAAGGCCACTCATAAAGGTGGGCACCTTCTTGATTTAATTTTTTCAAAAACCCATCTCATGCATATTGGCGAAACTCTGCCTATGGAATGGACGGATTATTTTCTGATTACATTTTTTGTTAACTCCAGCACCCTTAACACTCAGGCACCTCGCTCGACGATAGAATACATCAGTAGAGACTGGAAGGCTCTCCTACAGAAGAGGGGTTCTGATTCTTTGTTCAAGGTTGGGGATTGCTTCTCTTTAGACAAGCAAGTCAAGGAGAATTATGCCTCTTTGTGCCTGAAGATCACCTCGGCCTTGGACTCCTGTGCCGCTCTGAAAAAACATAGATGTAGGGGCAGAAACTTGGCCCCTTGGTTTAACGATAATTTGAAAAATCTGAAATTAGCATGCAAGCAGGCTGAGAGGAGGTGGAGGCGAGGTTACAAGGAGAAGGACAAGCTCATGTGGAAATTTTAAATTGAGGGCTATAAGAAGGAGATCAGAAGGTCCAAGCCAGAGTACTTTTCTTCCTTAATTTGTAATGCCTCTAATAGCTCCAGAATTTTTTTAAACATTTTGAACTGTCTTACTAGTCCTGACTGTTTTAAGAATGTGATACCCCCCCTCTCAAGAACTCTGAGAACCTGGCGAGGCTCTTCCATGATAAATCAAATTGATTATTGAAGATTTGGAGGGGGCTATCTGGTAGCAGGGGCTGTAGCCTCTGAGGCTATGAGCACTGACGCTCCCGTGGTGAGTGGTTCAGAGGGTGGGGGTACTAGCCCCGCTTGTTTGGTCACTAGCTATCTATCTGAGTTTTTGCCTCTAGCAGCGGGGGATATCAGTAGGGTGGCACAGGGTATCTCCTCCGGTTCTCCTCTGGAACAGGTACCACATAAAATTTGGAAGGAGTTTGAGGAAGAGCTGTTTCCAACTCTCTGCTTGATTTGTAATCAGTCTCTAGCTAGCGGAGTGGTTCCATCTCAATGGAAGCAAGCACTGGTGACACCTCTGCTTAAGAAGCCTTCTCTTGATCCAGAGTGTTCTAAGAACTACAGGCCTATATCCCTGTTGCCTTTCCCGGCTAAGATTGTGGAAAGTGTTGTTATTAACACTCTTTCTAGGCACTTGGAGCAACATAACTTACTGGAGGAGGTTCAGTTTGGGTTTCGGTCATCCCAGGGTACCGAGACGGCCTTGGTGACCGTTATGGATGAACTTCAGAGGCTTTGATACGGTCAACCATGAGATCCTGCTAAGAAGATTAAGAGAGGTGGGCGTGAGGGGTTATGCCTTACGATGGTTGCAGTCTTTTTTACAGGACAGACAGCAGGCGGTGTCCCTCCCTCCCTTTCAATCTGCCTTCTCCAATGTGTCGCATGGTGTGCCACAGGGCTCGGCAATTAGCCCAATTTATTTATATTTATCTGAAACCCCTGATTGTGGTCATCAAAGCATACAATATTGACATCATAAATTATGCTGATGACACGCAGTTGATTCTCTCCTTTGAGGGAGAAGAGTCAACGTCAGTGGAAGTGTTTCACAATTGCCTGCGGGACATGGCCTGTTGCCTAAAGGACAACTCACTACAATTTAATGCAGGTAAGACTGAGGTGATTTTCTTTTCAATGAACAGGATTCCTCATGTTCTGCCC
Organism: Lissotriton vulgaris; assembly: GCF_964263255.1. Classification (NCBI taxonomy): domain Eukaryota; kingdom Metazoa; phylum Chordata; class Amphibia; order Caudata; family Salamandridae; genus Lissotriton; species Lissotriton vulgaris. The sequence goes on from NC_141687.1 coordinate 589,360,747, forward strand.
AGCAACTTTTGGCCCTCTGATGCTTTGACCGCAGTCCGGCCTGTTAAAACAGTCCGTAACCTGGGCATTATGTTTGATAACAAACTTACTATGGAAGCCCAGGTTACAAAAACGGCGGCTTGTTGCTTTGCGATTATCAGATCTCTGCAGAAAATCTTTCCTTTGCTGCCCCCTCAGGTGCGTGCGCTAATGGCAAGTAGCACGATTCTCAGCAGGCTAGGCTATTGTAATGCCCTGCTGCTTGACTCTCCGAAGTTCCTTTTGGACAGACTACAGAGGATCCAGTCAGCAGTAGCCAAGTTAGTTCTAGAGCTGCCCAGAAGGTCCTCTTCTTCTGCGGCCTTGGCAGAATTGCACTGACTCCCTTTGAGACAGAGAGTTCAGTTCAAGTTTCTCTGCCTTGTTTTTAAAACCGTTCATGGGCTGGGTCCTCCGCTCATGCGGAAACATTTTTGAATGGTATGTCCCTATGAGAAGGCTCTGCTCCTCATCAGTGAAACTGGTGAAGGTACTGAGGTTTAGGAAAGTCAGGTCATGTGGTAGATCTTTTGGTGCTGCAGCGGCCAAACTTTGGAACAAACTCCGGTGGGAGATTAGACAAATTAGGGAGCTCCTCCCATTTAGATGGAGTTTGAAAACCTGGTTGTTCCCCAAGACATAGTTCGCCTGCCTATGTTTCCGACACACTCTTTTCCTGTACTCTGAGTTGCTTAGCGCCAGGATGCCTGCAAGGTGATAGTGCTCTCTATAAGTTAAATAAATAAATAAATAAATAAATAAGCAGTACATTACCTTTAGGAAGCAAAAGGAAATCCAATTGGGCCTTTAAAGCTTGACTATTGATACTTGGACTCTCTGTATAGCCCTGAGGAACTCTACAGAATCTAAAGCTTCTGTCAGCGAATGTAAAACCGAACAAATACTAGCTATCTGGGTGGATAGAGAATGCATTTTTAAGTCAATGACAGCAAAGAATTTGGCAGTGGAAGGAATAATTGTCAAAAGAGTAGTAATGTCAGGGACCACACGAAACTGGGAAACTACTATTTTATTAACTTCATGCAAATCAATCACAAATCGATAAACATCTTCACGATCATCCGAGGAAACCGAAGGCATTATTTTAAGAATGGGAAGAATAGGACTATTACAAATATTAGCAGTCGTCTCCTCGACCACACCTTTCTCAATCAAATCCTGTACAATATTCAATAATGCTTGCTCACCTTCCTGCAATATTTTATACTGAGGGTTACGAGGCAAAATAGCATTATTTCTAATTTGGATCGAAACCGGCGGTATTTGCAACAATCCCACATCTGTGTCGCCTGTTGCGCACAAAGTGGGCGGCACATCTTTGAATTCAACACGGAGGGGCGCATCTTTGGACAGATACTGTGTAGGGCGTGCCACATCTGGAACTATTGTCATATAAACACCTGTTGGGGAGCAGTAAATCATAGTATGCAATTTCTTCAACAGGTTCAAACCCATCAAATTTTCTCAAGTCCTTTTCTCCAGGAGACGCGTTTCCGTTTACACTGGGATGTGTACAGCAGAGATTCTGATGCTGTACTACTAAAACTCACCTACAAAGTCGTGGGGTTCGTGGTATTTTGATACGAGCGTACATGTTTTCATGATTCTCTACATATTATAAGAACATATACTTGAAAACTGGACAGATTGAATGGCAGTTGCATTTTTTAACGTGTCACCTTGATCTTAACTTCTCTTTTTGAGTTCAGGCAGTGCTTGTTAGTCCTTCTCTATCCAAAAAAGTATCCGGTACAACACTATTGCTGGGATACATCTCACAATTTTTGAGGTATTCCGAAGAATTTGAATTACGATCTTCTCAACTATTATACAGCCTTGAAGAAGTTGTTTTTACGATGAAACACCTGTCGGCTGTCATCTTCTTCAACAACATTTCCGACGTGTCAACATATTCAAGATCATTCTTTGCATTTTTACTTATTTTACATTTGAAAGGTCATTGTTGATGTATAGAATGTTGCTATTAATTTATTATTAAAATATACTGACAACTAAGTCATCAGTGAAACATATTAGTGGCTGTGCTCTGTGATTAAGTAATTGCTATTTTAGGAGCATATAAAGGAGATAAAAGAACAAATAGATTAGTATAATTGGACATGTGGAAGAAATTCAGTCAGGATTCCCATGTTTAAGCCACAGCACCACCCCAACATATTCTGAGATAATTAAAGGGCCCTTATGCCGTCAGGGTATATATCCCTCATTGTGGGTGGAAGATAAGGAATCCACTACCTCAATTGACTCAGTGGACCATGATCTTCCAGCTTTAGGCTATAAAGATTTGATATTAATACCCCTGACTGACATAAACAAAGTAACATCAAAGATTGATGACTTATTAAAAATGGGGGAGGTTGATCTTGCTCAAACAATGAATAAAGTTCCACTTAAACCTGAAAAAGTATAAGAGGGAACAGTGTCCTAAACAGGAGACATTTCAGTAAAATTAAAACAAGACAATAATGGAAAATTGCTGGACCAAAATTCAAAAGACATATTAGAATGGGCTAGCAAGATTCCTCAAAACTTAAGTGAGGGAAATGGATATTATACTAGCGCCCCACAGGTTAATTAGGGGCACAATCAAAAATCTGTAAGGAAGAGGAGTGTTATCGTGACATGACCACCAGTGTAAAGGGAATACAGAGTACAATTAAGAGATTAAGCCTTATTGCTGATGACTGTTCAAATATATGGAAATCCATATCATTTAAACCAGATGAAAAGCCATCTGTAAGGGACATAGGATATGATTATGAAAAACCAAGAATGTGACTGGAAAGGATGAGAAAGATTAGGAAGAAATACGCTCAGTGGAGAGTGAAATTAGAAGGGTTCTTGGCCAGGAACACATGGAATGGTGGCAAGAGGCTGAGAACAGAAATGCTGAAATAAATAGAAGAAGATTAGAGGAAAAAGGTGTCTTTAGAGAACAAATAAGAGGAGAGCAGGTGGAAACTAGTATAACAAGGTCTGGGTTTCCATTTCGAGCAGATGGTATGATAGAGTTAGGACAAAGTTCCCCACCGGCTGAAGTAAGATCCCTTCATGTACGAAATATGCAGGGAATGACAAGTTTAATACAGAGAAAAGAAAGGAAAAGAAACTGTGACTTGACACCCAATGAAATAGTAGCGAAGGGAGAAAACAGTTGTATAATGTTGTCCCATTTACTAATAATCTTGCAGGGTGGACAGAAGGTATGGTGCCTCAGATGAAAGTGTGACCAAGAGAAGGATCCAGTGAACCTAAATTGATGAAAAATGGCTGATTTATGTACTTTTCAAGATTAATGGGACCCAGAGTGGGATTATGATTACATGCAACAAAGTCTGTGTGTGGAAGAAATATGCTTTAAGGTCTGAGACAACTTATGAGGGACAGGGTGGCAGGAATACCGCTGTAATTCATATGCAACTGGTGTATAAGACACAGGGAGCACAGCCTGTCTATGTTACATGGCAACACATCGATAAAGAAAATCTAAAAAAAGAACTGCCTCCATTACACAAAGGAATAGGGAAATTGATAAAAACATTTGAAAATGCAACAGCTGGGGTACCTTTAGCTCTTGGGGATGTAAAGAGCCTTTTGAGCTCCATAATAGGGGATGAGGTGGACAGTATAATGTGAAGTGTAGGGATACAAGGAGTAACTATTGCTCAAGGAAAAATGATGGGTCTGCGTTTGGAGTAGTGCGCTCTAGGGTGTGGACTGAGTTAAGGAATAGGTACCCAGACCGACCAGATATTGGGGCATTGACACAAACCATGTCTCCAGGACAGTCGTGTGCAGATTACATAACAATGATGAAGAAAAATTGGGCAGCAGATGTAGGACCTGTAGACATGGGAGGTAGTTGTAGATTATTCCACAATATTTTAAAACAGGGGCTACCAGGAGACGTACAAAACCATTTAGATCAAGTTGTGGCCTTGAAGGTAAAACACTGGGCAGAAAAGTGACAGAGCCCAAGCCAAACTGTTGACATAAGAAATACAGAAAAATGAGAAGGAAAAGACAGGAAAAGAAATGACTGTGCAGGTTCCTCTTGCAAACAGGGAGCAAGGAAGGGGTCGAAGAGGGGGGAGATAGATGCAAGAAATAAGAAATTTTAAACGACATTACTGTGGTAACATTGGACATTTTATTGCTGAATGCCGATTTAAGAAGAATGATGAAGCGCAGGGGGTGATAGGAATAGGGAGAGGAATGGGAAGACAAAATGTAAACACGTCAGGGCCAGTGCCTCAATATTGTCCTTATCAGTATGTCCACTATCCTCAACAACAAATAACTTCACTACCACAGGTTTATAGGCCACAACAGCAATTCGCTAATGTACATATTCAATGGTCACCAGCACTTGTTGTACAGACAGGAGGCCAGCATCAGGTGCAGACTACTGCATTGGTGAGCACTGGGGTCAAGGACATGGGGGAGTGATTGTTCAAGGTGGAAACCCCTTTTACCTACCATACAGCCTGATGGGACGTACCGGAGAATCCCAATTGTTCTGTGGTAGGCAGGACTCTAGACCCAGAGGAAGAACCAATGGTAGAAATTATTATAATGGGAAAGAGGTATGTTTTCTTAGTTGATTCAGGGGCAACACAATCTTGCCTCTCAGAAGGAAATGTTCAATTGTCCTCTGCCAGCATGGATACGCAGGGCTTCTCTGGTAAAGTAAAGCCCATTCCATACACAACACATGTGACCATAGAGGTGTCAAGAGTGCGAACGCAGGAGCGTCTCCTTTAATCTGCAAATTCACCAGAAAATTTATTAGGAATGGCTATCATGTCTAAATTAAACATGAAAATAAGGTTTTCCTCTGATGGGTCCATGACATGTGAAATACCAGGGAAAGCAAAATGTGGGATACATCTGCTAAGAATACGAGAGGAAAATGTGGTTGGAAGGGCAGTGCCAGTGCATTATAAAACGCTAGCAGATGCAGTACTTACGGTTCTGAAGACAGAGGAAATACTTTTAGGGAGATGGATGGAATTGCCACCTAGACTAATTTTCAGGAGACAAGCTGGTGGTGATGAAATGGGACAGGTAAGTACTCTTTACCTTGAGTGCATGGAAATATCCAGTAGATGGGGCGTTCTGGAGGCATCAGATAATGATGGAGGAATTTGTAAGGTCCTGGTTTTTCTTTTGCCTGGTCTGAGACCACGGGACATTTCTGATTCTGAACTCTTTTCAGACAATCCCACCAGGACTGAGATAGTTTATACACACACTGCACCCTTTTTAGTGCATGTTTACCGTGCACAGACCACATTCCGAGTTGTGCCATCCTCTTCCCATGATATTGAAGCACTTGTAGCAATCCCGCCTTGTCTCTGGACATCAGCTCTAGATGAGGTAGGACTGACACTATCTGCAGAGCCATTTAAGATCAGGGCCAGACTGGCAGGGTGGGGCCCAGGTTCACAGCAGAGGGGACAATTTTGTTGTGGGGGAGCTGCAGGCGTTTCCAAATGAACAATGCAAAAATAAGTAGCTTTAAAGCCTAATTTTTAAAACATTTGTTTTGCATTGTTTATTAAGGAAAGCCCGGTAGCCAGTCCGGCCCTGTTTAAGATAAAATTGAAGCCAGGTGCACAATTGCCACGTGTAAAACGGTATCCACTGTCTAAAGAAGCACAATAAGGTATTAGAGGGACAATACAAAGACTGAAGGATCAGGGAGTCCTGTATTCCTGTCCATCACCTTGTAACACTGCAATGTATCCTGTATCCTGTAAATAAAATCTACAGGTAATACTTTGAGAATGGTTTAGGATTTTTGCCCCCTTAATGCTATAGTATAAGCATAGTACCTCATAGTGCCAGACCCATCTGTGATATTGACTAATATACCAAGTGACAGCAAATGATTTTCTGTACTGGATCTAAAGAATGCTTTTTTTTAGCATACATCTTTTAGCTGACCTTATTGCTCCATTGCCAGGCACACACAAAAGGAACAGATTTGGTGTCTAAGGGAAATGAAGCTGTTGATACAGCAGCAAAGGTAGCTAGTTTATATAAATCCAGATGATGAGGTTGAGATACAACACTATGAGAATATTTCTACAGAGGCAGTATTAGACATTCAAAATGCAGCACCACAACATGAGAAAGATATCTGGAAATCAAGGGGGGAGTGACTGGATTTCTAGACCTCCTTTATAGATCAGCAACTTCAGGTAAAGTTGTAATGCCTCAGTGACTACTCATAATAAAACAGATGCTTGTAGAGCGCGAACAGCTACCTCTCAAGGAGGTGTCCCGGCGCTAAGAGAGTGCACTCATAACAGCCCAAACTTAATTTACCAACACACAATTCTAAAAGAGTAATGATAGATGAATTAAATAAAAGTTAGTTTATTCCTAATCTAGGACCATTAGTTGATGTATTCCTAGCGTCATGGCATGTGTGTTATCAGTACTCTAATAAGAGGTCACCAAAAATGCCTTCATCCTCCATTACAAGACCAATAAGTCCTTTCATAAGTTACACATAGACTTTGTAGATATGATACAAAAATGTAATGGATAGAGGTATTTATTAGTAGTGGTGTGTCCATTTTCACTATGGATTGAAGCAGGACCCTGCTCCAGGTGTGATGCTGACCAGGCAGTCAAATTCCTGGTGAGAGAGGTCTTATCAAGGTGGGGGGTTCCGGCGGCATTATGCAGTGATAATGGCAAACACTTTGCTAACACAGTATTTCAGCAAATTATTACACTTTTAGGAGTGGAACACCAGTTTACCTCAGTGTACTACCCAGAGAGTAATGGAATTGTTGAGAGGGTGAATGGATTATTGAAAAGCAAAGTGTCATACATGTGTGAAAAAGAATTGGCTTTTTCTGCCTTCCCCTTGCTCTATAAGCATTGAGAGATGCCCCTTCAAAGGATCATCATTTGACCCCTCACCAAGTCATAACAGGTAGGCATTCTAATTTTTTATTTAAAAAATCAAATGATTTGCTCTGATACTAAATCTGCATCAGAAAGTGTTAGGCAAGAAATTATTGCATACATGCCTGCCTTAACAAAAGTTGTACAGGTTTATTCTAAACAGGTTCAGCTGCAACAGGCCGACAGTACTGCACCATCCCTGCCCTTGTCTACATCCATCAGCATCAGTTCCTGGGTCTTCGTGCGCAACTTTGTGAGAACATGGACAGACCCCAAGTTTCTAGGTCCCTACCAAGTAACAGAGAGCACACCAACAGCAGTAAATGTGGAGGTGATGCCAAACTGGGTGCACATAATGGACCTTATTCCATTTTTTTCCTCACTCCCGCAGAGAGGGGAGGAAGCAATGGTCCAAGAATAAATGATACAATAAAGAGACAGTTAAATGATATTTTTGATAGTATAATGAGTTCAGTGGTTATGATTATTACTCTGATAATTTGCTATTGTATTATGTGTTATGTAGATGCAAAAGATCCCATCCATAGGGAAGAAATATTACACTTCTGTAGAGCTATTTTCAAGGAAACAGATATACATCCTATGTATGATTCTTTACTTTATACTTTGTGGCACAAAAGCAAGCATGATATAGGTACCAATCCACAAAATTATAGTTGTTCTGTATGTTCTCTTATTCCCCATGCCATAGAAACATCACCTGTAGTGTATCCTAATTAAGTGCCTGTTAATATGACAAAGTGTTTATTGCATCTTTTCTTGTGTAGGATTAAAGCACAGTTACAGCCAACTCATGTTAGTCCTATGACTGCCAGAGTTAATACAACTAGATTTGATACAACCCCTGAAATTTTGCCAATTCTGGCAGATAAAACTGAGATAATGAAAGAGATATCCAGGATGAAGAGAGCAGGCCAGAAATATAGTTATGCAAATTGGAAGGAAGCAGTAATGGAACGATGTATTCTAGGGGGATCTAATCCACCACCCACCTGTAATAATTATTCTGCCAAACCACTGCCCCTAGATTGCGCAGCCAGGCCAGTATTAAGTATTGAAGCATCAGTATTTGCCAATAATAAATGGTTTTCTGGAGCTAGGTTTTAATGTAGGGCCTTATCTTTATGGAATGGCACAGAAACAAAAAATCATTTGAAATTTGAGGATATTAAAGCATCATGTCAGCAAGTATGGAATGAAAACATACAGAGATATACATGGACTGGAACTAAACATCATCCTAAGCCGGCTGTGAAACTAATGAGATTTTCTCGTTGCTTTCAGGGAAATGGGATTGTTAAAGTGGGACGGAATCTCATTTTCAGCTCAACTATTTACAGTGCCGATATGCAGGAAGGTACCTCCAGCCTTATGGATAATACCAGCAAAAGAAATAAAAAGATTTGCATTTGTATATCATGAGTAAGGCATCAACTTTGCTGCATCTTCACAGAAGAAAAGGGATGGCTCAGTAATTTGGAACTTCATTGTGGCAGGATGTGCCCAAAGAGTATAGGTTGTTCAATGACGCCCAAACATTTTTTGGGAGAAGTAAAAGCAACTGCTCGCTGGGTTCAAATCACCCGGTGGGAATTAATTAAAGCAATAAATGCTACTGAAGATGGATTTAATGCAATTAAAGAAGAACTGCATTCAATCAGACTTATGGTGATGGAAAACAGATGTGTTTTGGACATAATGATAGCAAACGAAGGAGGAGTATGTAGAAAAATGTATTCGGTATGCTGTACTTTTATACCGGCAAATGATGAAGATGAAGGAAATCTAACTCAGGCCATGTTGACTTTGCAAAATTTGCATATCCAGATGAAGAAAGAAGAGGGTGTTCCAGATTAGTGGGTCACTGGCTGGTTTGATTGGCTGCCGTCCTGGATGTCAGGGTTGTCTAAGGCCTTGTTGCCTATAATAGTTTTGTTGCTGTTGATATGTTTAGTACTTCAGGTTATCTTAGCATGTTGCAAGAGGGTTACAGTTAAAGTGGGAGGTATGTTTTCCATTATAAGAAATAAAGAGATGCAAAATGCAGAATTGGAAGAAATGCACAGGGGTAGTGTAGAAGTAGTTGAAGAATCGACTAGAGAGCTGAATAAAAGGAATCAAACCCCTAATTTAGATTTAGGCCCTAATTATTGTGTTCATTACTCTGTTTTACCTATCACTTGCCCACAAACTGAGAATCCTTTCATGTAAAGAAACAAAAACAGTATAATGTGGTTTAAATGTGTGGTTACACGTGCATGTTAAGTTGCACATTTGTATCTGGAAATAACCTACAGCCTGCTTTCAAAAAAGGTCTAAATGCGGAGTGGCTTAAGTGTTTTTTCTTGTTTTTTCTTCCCATTGTATTCTGGCTGAGAAACTTCCTGTCTTAAATATTTAACAGGAAATTCGGAGCAGCAAGAATGTTCTAATTGTAGTCTGTAAGTGTGGTGTGAGAAGTCACAAGCACAGGGAAAAGCTGCAGGAAATGTATGTAATCTGGGTGGAACATAAGAGAAAAGCAGGAAGCTTTTTCTATTGTTCATATTGTATTAGAGTTATGGAAGTTAGCCAAAATTAGTATTATAAGACTAGACTCGAAGTGTATGTAAGTTGAGACTGACTTGTGCTTTTCTTATAGCACATCGCTCTCTCAGCTGCACTAGCCTGGCATATGCAATAAACCTGTTTGTACTCCCTTTTGTTGCAGATGTGGTGATTAAATGATTTTCACTGCTTAAAGGATTTTTTCCTGATATCATCATGATAATACTGTCTGCCCGAGGGTCATCAAAGTAATTATTATCAGAACGACCCTGTGAGTCTGTAGCATTCTGAGCCCTATCTGCCCCACCAGCTCCATGACCTCGTCCACGAGAACCTCGTCCTCTAGGGACCGCCAGATTCTGCAACAGCACAGGACAATTGCTACACCAGTGCCCCTCCTCCTTACAATACACACATGGATTCAGCCCTAACGGTGTAATCTTAGGCTGCCTGCCAGGTGCTCTCGGAAGCCTTCAATCGAGTTGCTATTTCAGGAAGCAAATTAGAAACAAATCTATTGACAAGCAACCTAACGCCTCCCTCAATAGACAAATCCTGCCCACTATAATCCAGAAACATGTCTTCAAACCGAGTGAAAAAATCAGACACACTCTCATCTTTCTTCTGATGGCAAGCCTTTCTCGGTGGAATAAGAGAATGCATATACATGATAATGTGGCCTGGCAAAGTAAGTATCTCTGCCTTAGGCTTCTCACCAGGCTTCCTCTCCTGATCTCATACTTTAATTTGATCCCAGGTACCCCCCAATTCCACAACATGATCCTAGGTGTGCACGTGTCTCTAAATATCAATCGGAACCAGTAAACCAAAGAACATTTCAATGTCCGCAAGCGTCATTACTGTTGACGAGGCTGCTTCAGTCAATTCCTTATAATATGCAGTCCGATTGAGAGACAAAACCTCATTCCTTTTCTGTGGAGAATAAACCCATTGTTCTTGGAAATGGGCTGCTATACCTGGTCGAATAACAGCATTGTGCTGATCCCTTAGCTCTGGTTTTTCGGGGCGATATATAGGATGAGCCTCCTGCATCGGAAACTGAGATACTGGGGTAGGGCTCTTCTCAAGTAGCCTACGCCAGTAAGCAATCAACAATGTAATACTGCCAATGATCAGGTCCCATATTAGCCACATATACATGATCTTTAATGTCATATACAATTTGTGGTGCTGCATCTTTGAACCATTTCTCCCAGAGACCAATCAGAGTAGCAGACATATGCTTAAGGGCATGCTGTTGTTAAAAGGGCTCATAATCTTTCATCACATTCCACACATCTTCCACACCATAAATGGGATATCAAACCCACAGCCTGAATAGCTATTACCCTTTTTTCTTCATCTCCCACATAAGATTGTTCTAACGGCCCCATGCATTCCTTATATTTCGTCCAGTCTCTCTCCTCAAATCCACGTACTGAGGTTCCACTATTCAGTAGTGTCGGGGATGGAAAAACAGAGTGGGAGTAGCAACAGAAGTAACTGGCACTAACGTTGCTGCTGGCTGCATCATAGGTGTAAGGGCTGGCGAAAGGGACACTGAAACAATAGGTGTGGCAGGGGTACTAACAGTCATTGTTGCAGCAGATGGCAAGGACAAAGAAAAGACAGGAGGAGCTGTGGCCAAAGCAGTCTGATCAGCAGGAGCAGAAACAGCAGAGAGAGAAGGAGTGGGTGGCTGGGATTGTGAGGGAATAGCAGGATATACTCTCTGCGTGGCATATGGAGGTGGGGGTAGAGTATCTAACAATTCTTCCACAAAAGTATCATTTTCTTCTCGGGCTACATAAGATTTATCAATTTGTAATCGAAAAGTCCTATCTTCATGTTCAATCCCTATCTCCTGGTTCTCTCTATCATGTGCTAATACTTTCTGAGTCGATGTTTGCATTCTTCCTTTCCCGGCCTCTTGCTCCGCTTTCATTTGCCTCTGTTTAGCTTCCTTTTGCCATGCTCGAAGAGAATCTAACACAGACTGCCTACTTCGCTTCGCAAACAATTTTTCCTTTAAGAAACCAATCTTTTGTTCATCAAAAGTACCCGTAAATGGCCACTGCATCTCAGCATTGTCCCTCATATATTTGTGCCATAGAGTACTAGGCATAATAGGGCCAAGGCCATGCTCCACATACACATCAAAATTTGGAGTGCCTTCTGGAGATGCTGGCTGACTTTCTTTTCGTCGAGCATCAGCAGAACAACAACAACAGCACAAGTAAAACAGTTTGCTTAGACTAGGCATTCTCGAAAGAAAACAAGTTCACTACTTATGCCTGGCAAAGTATTTGCAAACACTATTCACCCAAAATTGGTCCTCAGACCGCACCAAATACAAACCAAAATGGTACCATATCCACAAAGAACCAAAAAAAACCTCACCTGATATATGCCGGTCAAACAAATTTATTCTCCACTGCCGACAGTTCGGACCCAACGGTCAGATCCAAGGGTTTTGCCAATCAGGACTCACGTCGGGATGACCACTGAGCGGGCCACCGTCTTTTGGGTCAGAAGGTGCAGCTGCGAGTACAGGAGCTCTCTTGTGCAGGGATACCTGATCCGTCCATTTGACCCGACGATGGTCCTGACTTTCCCACCCATCCTCAGGAGGGGATGAGTCACTCAACTGAGGGAGTCCCTGTTTGGGCACCAACTGAAGGAAGTGGCCAGTTTAGGATCACTCGGGTCACTTATGAGCACCTCTCAGCCTTCCATCCCAAATGAAGAGTCGTCAGACAGTAGAGAATACAAACCAATATATTTTTATTCAGATACACTCGAGTGGAGCTCTGTCTGCCCAGTCTCTTAGGAGTGCTGCAGAGAGACTGACATTAGAAAACAAAGAGATACCTGGCCATTAAATCAGCTTAAAAAAAGAGTACTTTGGTAATAGAATAGCTATGGCAAAGCAAAACCAAAAAGAGATTTTTGAAATTGCAAAATCGCTACACTCAGAAAGTCCTCCCTCTCAAATGCTTTGCAATGATATTGCAAGATATTTTGAAGGCAAGATCAAAAACATGCAAAAGGATTTTGGAACCTTAAGCTTACCTGAATCTGCCATCGATCATAGGCAGGGCAGGCCGATCCTTCAAGCCTTTCAAACTGTTACCCTAGCCCAGACACATGGAGCCATCTTGGCATTCAAATCAGGCTTGCCACTGGATGCCTGCCCCCCAACGATACTACATCATATCATTGACATAGTGAACCCTGTCATCAATGATATTGGGAATCCCTCCGTATCATCCGGCATAGTGCCGGATGAATGGAAATTTGCCATTGTAAAGCCATTAAAGAAAATACAAAATATAGACTCTTCTCATCTTTCCAATTACGGGCCCATATCCCTTCTACCGATTTTAGGTAAGATCACAGAGAGAATGGTCCATAAAGAACTTTCCAATTTTTCTGAAGCAGCTCAGATTTTCCATCCTCGACAATCTGGCTTTCGCCCAAAACATTCTACTGAATCTGCGCTACTGGAAACATCGGACACGCTGAAACATCGGACAGCGGCAAGAAAGCAGTGTTGATCCTTTTGGATCTGTCGGCCACGTTTGATACCATTTCTCATAACATCTTACTAGCCAGACTAAAATCCTGCAGCATTCCCAATATGGCATTGGCGTTGATCACATCCTTCCTATCGAACCGGAGACAAGCTGTCTCCCTGGGCACTTTTCTCTCCTCAGAACATACCATATCTATGGGTGTCCCACAGGGTGCATCACTTTGTCCACTTCTCTTTACTAAAAACATGGCCCCACTTATTTCCCTCATTTCGGCTTACGGGATTGAAACAACATCCTATGCTGACGACACTCAGCTGATCCTGTCTCTTGAAAAAAATTCTATGGAGGTGGAGGAAAATTTTAAAACCTGTCTTACCGCGGTCATCAAATGGATGAAAAACAAACATCTCCGTTATAATACGGATAAGACTGAAATCCTACTGATAGGGAAAAATAATCTCTTTCAACCTAAGGATTGGTGGCCGATAGAAGCAGCAGCCCCCCCCATCTACGGTGGAAGTGGCAAACAATCTGGGGGTTTGGTTTGATTCCAGCCTCTCTTTCAAACCCCACACACTTAAGGTGTTGGGTACATGCTTTGGCCTAATTAGGACTCTGAGAAAATTCTTTGATCTGCTCCCAGTTGCTGCCAGGAAATCAGTGGCTGTGGCTTTAATACTTTCACGCCTAGACTACTGTAATAGCCTCCTGGAAGTTAATAATTCCACCCTGAAGAAACTACAGGTGGTGCAACATGCAGCAGCTAGATTGGTCTTAAAGCTTCCATGCAGAGCGTCAGCCTCAGCAGATCTGAAAACTCTTCACTGGCTCCCGTTACGCAAGAGAATCTTATTCAAACTTCTCCTCAAAGGCCTTCAGAGGACACTCAGATCCACTTCTTCACAACTCCTTAAAGTACCAGGTTTTAAACTCAAAACTAAGGGAGGGAAATTGGCTACTGTGTTAGGGGCAAAGGTCTGGAAGATTATGTCAAGCAAACTGAGATCAGTGGAATCTGAAGTGCAGTTCAGGAAGGTCCTAAAGACATGGTCCTGACTTTCCCACCCATCCTCAGGAGGGGATGAGTCACTCAACTGAGGGAGTCCCTGTTTGGGCACCAACTGAAGGAAGTGGCCAGTTTAGGATCACTCGGGTCACTTATGAGCACCTCTCAGCCTTCCATCCCAAATGAAGAGTCGTCAGACAGTAGAGAATACAAACCAATATATTTTTATTCAGATACACTCGAGTGGAGCTCTGTCTGCCCAGTCTCTTAGGAGTGCTGCAGAGAGACTGACATCAGAAAACAAAGAGATACCTGGCCATTAAATCAGCTAAAAAAGAGTACTTTGGTAATAGAATAGCTATGGCAAAGCAAAACCAAAAAGAGATTTTTGAAATTGCAAAATCGCTACACTCAGAAAGTCCTCCCTCTCAAATGCTTTGCAATGATATTGCAAGATATTTTGAAGGCAAGATCAAAAACATGCAAAAGGATTTTGGAACCTTAAGCTTACCTGAATCTGCCATCGATCATAGGCAGGGCAGGCCGATCCTTCAAGCCTTTCAAACTGTTACCCTAGCCCAGACACATGGAGCCATCTTGGCATTCAAATCAGGCTTGCCACTGGATGCCTGCCCCCCAACGATACTACATCATGGGTGTCCCACAGGGTGCATCACTTTGTCCACTTCTCTTTACTAAAAACATGGCCCCACTTATTTCCCTCATTTCGGCTTACGGGATTGAAACAACATCCTATGCTGACGACACTCAGCTGATCCTGTCTCTTGAAAAAAATTCTATGGAGGTGGAGGAAAATTTTAAAACCTGTCTTACCGCGGTCATCAAATGGATGAAAAACAAACATCTCCGTTATAATACGGATAAGACTGAAATCCTACTGATAGGGAAAAATAATCTCTTTCAACCTAAGGATTGGTGGCCGATAGAAGCAGCAGCTCCCCCCCCCCCCCCCCCCCATCTACGGTGGAAGTGGCAAACAATCTGGGGGTTTGGTTTGATTCCAGCCTCTCTTTCAAACCTCACACACTTAAGGTGTTGGGTACATGCTTTGGCCTAATTAGGACTCTGAGAAAATTCTTTGATCTGCTCCCAGTTGCTGCCAGGAAATCAGTGGCTGTGGCTTTAATACTTTCACGCCTAGACTACTGTAATAGCCTCCTGGAAGTTAATAATTCCACCCTGAAGAAACTACAGGTGGTGCAACATGCAGCAGCTAGATTGGTCTTAAAGCTTCCATGCAGAGCGTCAGCCTCAGCAGATCTGAAAACTCTTCACTGGCTCCCGTTACGCAAGAGAATCTTATTCAAACTTCTCCTCAAAGGCCTTCAGAGGACACTCAGATCCACTTCTTCACAACTCCTTAAAGTACCAGGTTTTAAACTCAAAACTAAGGGAGGGAAATTGGCTACTGTGTTAGGGGCAAAGGTCTGGAAGATTATGTCAAGCAAACTGAGATCAGTGGAATCTGAAGTGCAGTTCAGGAAGGTCCTAAAGACTTGGATCTATGGAACATCTGATGAATGTTGCTTTGCACTCATCTAGATCCTAATCCTTTACAGCTTAAGCACGTTATCTGGTAGCGCCAGGAGGCTCATTTGGGAGCGACAGTTCGCGCTTTACAAATGCCACATTTAATTTCATTTAATTTTATACATTATGTACATTTCTGAACCAAGGAAGGCACGCCCATAATGGAATTTTCCAAGCAGATACAGCTAAACAAAGAAGTAGAGTAGAATGGGTTGTGACTCTGAGGCCGGGCACACAGTGTCTATTACCCAAGGTCACTCTTTCCGTGGCACCTACTAGACTGGTGGGAGAAGGCCTTTATCTAGCGGAAAAGGTATGCGCTATTATGAACAGTGTATTCATTAGTAGAGCAAGGCCTTGGACAAACGAACATCACCAGAAACCGTTTTTTTAGAGATAGACATTAGTTTCGATTGTGGTTCAAAATGGCAGCCAAACATAAAATGTTGCTGCAAATGCTAACTTACATTGAAAAATGTGTGCAAGTAAAGGTAACAAAAACATTTTCACTCCAACAATGTCCACGTTAGTGCCAAGGACCACAATGAAGTCCTCACCCCAGAGCACCACCCCGGCCTCATCGATTCAGCTGGCTGCATGACCTCAGCAAAGAAAAGGACCATTCACAGAGACACATACAGAGACTAATGTCAATGGATGTCCTTGTAAAGTGCCTGCAAGGCTAACATAGCGCCCCTGCTTGTCACAAAGTACCCTAAGCATGTGTAAAGGGAGGCCCCTATGGAGCAACACCACAATATCCTGTGCATAGGACGAGTAGAAGGCCACATGTTGCTCTGCTATCCAATTCTCCCTAAGGTGTGCATGAGTCAATCAGCCTTTGGTTCCCACTGTGCTTATTCACTCCTCAATGGGTCTTGCAAGGGGATACACCTAGGTGTCTATCTGCTGTGCTCAAGCAGGCTGTCATCCTCCATGCACAAACGCTCCCAAAGCCAGCCTGTGCCGTATCAGTCTACAGAAGTACGGGAGAAGGCAGATCCCAGATGGAGTTCAAAGGCTGATCTGTGCCCTTGGACCATCCCTTGCCCCTAAGACAAATTACGGAGGACACGAGCAGGTCCACAGCAATCAGCAAGCCCCAGTGGGCAAGGTGCAGTCACAGCAGGAGGAGTACTTGGCACAAAACAGCGCAATTAACCAGAGGTGTCACAAGCAGGCTTGGGATGATCAGAAGGCCTCTCTGGCAGCAGTGTGGTCCGAGCCACGGAGGCGGGGAGTGGCCTGCAGCAAAATGGAAGAAGAAGGACACTGCTCCACCTCCACGAGCCACCGGGGGGACCAGGTGGCTCTCGCACCTCAGCTAAACCATGGGGCCATATCTGGCATTGTCTCCGTCTCTGCTGCCACGCTCTGGGTGCCTGCACAGGAGGGGACACGAGGTCCACAAGAGGAATAGATGTGGGCAGCGCCATCTAATCAACAGGCTGCAGCCCACCTAAGGTCTGCAAATGGAGGACGTCTCTCCCTTTGCTCTGGGAGCGGTACCCCCCAGGAGCCGATGCACCACCAGTCCAGCCAAATGCCTCCAGAAAATCCCAGATTAAAGTCAGATTTTATTTCCGACTGACAGAGCCTTCCTAGAAGGTGGCCATCTTGTGGCTGAGTTCGCCAGCACACCCCTTTTTTCCATGATGTTTGTTGTCTTGACCACACCTGTGTCTCTTATCCTTGCTATCAGTTCTCTTATTGTGAACTGTCCATTTTTATACCCTTGATAGTTATTATTTTCACTTTACATCTGTACCTAAACTCTTGTATTTTCCTTTAAAATGTGCCCATACTTTATAATTGATCTGTATTTTTCCATTGGATTTTTTTCTTCTTAATCGTCAATCAATCAATGAGGATTTATAATGTGCAGATAATCATCTGATAGGGTATCTAGGTGCTTGCAGGTCCTAGAAGGCTCATTTAAACAGCAAGGTCTTGAGGGTCCTTCGGAATTCCAAAGTGAAGTGATGATCCGGAGCTGTTTGGGGAGGCTGTTCCAGGTCTTAGCTGCTTCGGTGGAAGCAGGGAGTGTGATCAAGTGACCGGGAGGTGGAGTGTAGTCTTCTTGATGTTTGGTGGAACTTCAGGTGGTGGTTAATGTAGGCGGGTCCTTGGTTGTATAAATCCTTGTGTGCTTGGGTCAGCAACGTGAAATGGCATCTCTTCAGTATGGGGAGCCAGTGGAGTTGACTGAGGTGGGGTGTGGTGTGACGTGGGTTCATCGGTGGGGGGGGGGAGGATGAGTCTGGTATGGTTTGAAGTCTCTGTATGAGGTGTATAGTGATTCCTAATTAGAGAGCTTTGCCATAGGCCAGTCGGCTGGTGATGAGGGCCTGTGCTGGGGTCGCCACTTGAAGATCTTACATAGCATGCACAGAGTGAGGAAGCAGGTGAAGGGGATGGCATTGATCTGTGATTTCATGTTGAGCTTGCTATCAATGATGATTCTGAGGTTTCTGGCGTGGTCTGTGGGTGTGAGTGCTGGCCCTGGGTCTGATGGGTACCAGGAGTCCATCCATGTGTTGCTGCTATTACCGGAGATCAGTACTTCCGTCTTTTCCATGTTCAGCTTCAGGCAGGTGTTCTACATCCAGTCAGCGACACTTATCATGTATCTGTGGAAGTTGGTCCTGGTAGTGGTAGGGTCATCATTGAGTGTAAGGATGAGTTGGGTGTCGTCTGCATAGGATATTATTTTGAGACCGTGAGATCTGATGATGTTGGCCAGCGAGGTCATATATGCTTTCAGGACTGTGGGGCTGAGGGATGAGCCTTGGAGGACACCGCAGACAATATCATTGGGTTCAGATGTGAAAGGTGATAGGTGGACCCTCTGTGCTTTTCAAATGAGGAAGGAGGTGATCCATCAGAGCGCCTCCCCTTGGATGCTGATGTAGCGGAGTCTTTCGATCAGCGTGTGATAGAATAGTGTTGAAAGCTGCCGAGAGGTCGAAGAGGATCGAAGCTGCTGTTTCTCCTTGGTTAGTAGTATTTCGATTTCATTGGTGGCTGCGACCAGGGTGGTCTCAGTGCTGAGATTGCTGAAAAAGCCGGATTGGATTGCAGTGAGTAGCTGACTCTACTTCAGGTGTGTCGTGAGCTGCTTGTTGATAGTCTTTTCCAGCAACCTGACTGGGAATGGGAGCAAGAAGATTGTCTGGAAGTTTTTGAGATCTCTGGAGTTGGCAGAGGATTTTTTGAGTAGTGGTCTGACTTCTGCGTGTTTCCATGCAGTGGGAAATGTTGCAGTGGTGATTTAGTTGTTGAGCAGGGTGGTGAGTTCCTGGACGATTCTTTGGTTTCTGAAGTTGAAAATGTGGTGTGGGCATGGGTTTGTGGGAGCCCCTGAGTCCTCAGATTTCATGATGGAGGTGGAGAGGGGGTTCCAGGTGGTCCGTCTGTGGGTTGTGTTGGTTGTGGTAGAGGCGTATCTGTTGAGAAGTCCATAGGTGCAGGTTGGGGTTTGAAGTTTCTCGATATGGGTTGTGATCTTGTTATGGAAGAAGTCGAGTTTGTTGCACAGCTCTTGATGTTGTTTTTGATGGCACATGGGTTGGCGAATTCTTTAATCATGTTAAAAAGTTCCTGGCTGTTTTTAGCACTGGTTTTGATGTGTGCGGCAGAACTGTCTTCTTTGTTGCCCTCAGTAGGTGGAGGTCTTGAAGGATGCCCTGTTGGAGATGTCCTTGCTGGACTGCAATCTACTCTCCATCTGTTTGCTGTCACTTTTCACTGTTCTGAGTTCTTGGGTGTACCAACTGGCCATTTTGGAGTATCTTCTCAGATTGTTGCTCCTGATGGAGACAATGCTTTTGGCACAGTTGGTGATGCACATATTGAATTTCTTAATTCTCTGTTGTGGGTTGGTGGCATCATCTGGGTTGGAGGTGTTGAGGGCGACCGTCTGGCTGGTCTATGAAATTTTCCTGCAGCTGCGGTGGCGGGCTCTGGCCATCTTGTATGTGGTGGTGCGGGGGTTTGAGATTTTGAAGTGGATGATGGCGTGATTAGTTCATGTAAGTTCTGTTACATGGCTGTATTCAACTGAGGTGAAGATGGGGTCCAGCCCGTGTCCTGTGGTGTGCATGGGTTCTCAGATTATCTGAGTTAGTTGGACAAGGCTGCTCATACTGTCGAAGAGGTGTGAGTGTTGTTGTTGGGTTCATCTGTATAAAAGTTGAGGTCGCTGAGGAAGATGTAGTCTTTGTAATCAAGGCTAGGGGCACAATGAAGTCTGCAACGGTGTTTCGGAAGGTGGAGGACAGACCTGAGGGGTGCCTTTGATGGTGTTCCATGGGGTGGTGGTATTGTCAGTGGTGGTGTTGCACTGCATGGTCTCTTTGTGAATAATGGCTGTATCTCATCCTGGCTTGTTGGTGCGGTCCTGGTGAATGATTTTATATCTGTCGGGGATTCCTGTGGCGATGTCAGGGGTTGAGCCAGGTCTCAGTGAGGAAGACTATGTAGCTTACGGAGGTGGTGATGACGCAAGAGAACCAGGGCAGGGATCAGGAGGGGGCTTGGTGAGAGGCTGTAAAAAGCAGGGGACAGGAAAAAGCACCAGAATTAAGCAGCAGAACGGGCATGCGCATTAAGCAAAAAGAATAATGCAGTGAGACAAAAAATCACAAGAATTAAACAAAAAGAATAGCGCAATTAGACAAAGGCACAAGAATTAACAAAGCAGGTCTAGGGCTGGCAGCATAAGGAAGAGCTGCGTCTGAAACCTTAACCTCTGTTTACTCTTGATGTCTATCTGTTCTTCACCTATGAACTCAGTTATCTTTCTGTGGCCACTCTTTTCCTCATATTATCTTCCATTTACCTTACTCTCTTTCTGTTATTGTTTAACATGAATCCTACACTTTGCAACTTTCTTTTGCAGTGACTTCTATCTCTACTAAACATCCTTGATATGTGTTATCATTCCTTGACCTGCCTCTTGTCTATGCATAATTTCTGTTATATTCCATTGACCCCTCTCTCTATCTCTTGATCACTCTTTCTATTGTCTGTCCTTTGACTTTGGTTCCATCTCTCCCCTATACTTGGCCATTATTATCTCCCCTTCACCTCTGCCCTCTCTCTGTCCGTGATCTATGTTTTAATTTTTCGTATTCTTACTATTCTCTGACATTGATGCATTATCTTCATTATCTTCAATTTATATCTCAGCTTTCTTTGACTCACGCCCCTTTTTCGCCGTCTTTACCCAGGTCCTCTATTATCTTCCCCCAATCTCGGTCTGTTCTCTACCCTTAATCTTTGATATATTCTCTTGAAAAGTTTCCAACATTTGACCACTGTTATCTCCCATCTGCCTATGTATTTTTTACTCTTGACCCCTATTATCTTTCTTGAACGTCTCTTCTCTGCACATCATTCTTAACTTTCTTTGACCTCTGTCTCTTCTCAGTCCTTGTTTCTTATATATTTCCTTGATGTCTGTGTTTTCTAACCTTTATCTGGACTCGTCCTTTGATCTTCCTGCCTTTCTACTCCTCTTCTGCTTCCTTCGCTTGGTTTCTGTTTTTCTACCCTTGATCTTTGTTATATCCCCTGGACCTCCTTCTTCTCTACCCTTAATCACTGTTGTCGTCACTTGATGCTTGTGATTCGTATGTTTGATCTATTGTGTTCCTTTAGATCTATCATTTGTCCTAGATATATTATTTGCACTTAACCTCTATTTTTTCTATTGACCTTGATCTTTGCCCTTCGATTGTCTTGCACTGTGTCCTGTGGAGAACCTTGAGCGGTTATTTTCCTTTGGTTTCTCCCTCTACTCTCGGTCTTTGTTATTTTCCCTTGGTATCTTTGAGTTTTATACGCTTGATATATCTTACATTACCTTGACCTCTGTCACTTTCAAACTCTTGATCAGTTATATTCCCTTGGTTTCCTTCTCCAATCTGTACATTGAATACTTGTTATTTTCGCTTGATTTCCTTTAGATTACTACCCTTGATCTGTTATCCTCCTTGACCATTCTCTGTTGGTCCTTTACTCTCTGCTACCACCATCACTCGCCGTTGCCTGTCTTTGACCTCTGTCCTTGCTCCAAGTTTGATCTCTCATACCTTTTTGGCAGTTTTTACATCGCGTAAACGCGACTCTCTAGGTCCTGAAGAGCTTTCCATGAGCACGTGTTCTCCCCCCTAGATCTCTGCTATCATCCCAGATATTTAGGTCGAGTGAAACTCGGACCTATTGTTGTCAACCCAAAAGCTGACTTTTTACGAGCGGATTTTCGAAAGTTCACGTGAAATCACGTGACCACAAGCTCCTTCGTGCACGAGCTTGCATTTCACCCACAGGCTTCCCCTGCCAGCAGCATTTGCCATCACGGCCGCAGGCCGTGACTTCAAAGGGTTCCGCTGCCCCGCCCCCTGCTTCACGGCCATCTGTTCCCCAGCACCTCCCCTCTCTCTCCCCTAATCATTCACTGCTGGCCGGCCCATCTAGTTTTGCATGGCTTTCGTTTTCCGCTTGATTGCCTACACAGCCCGCCGAGTTCTTTTGCTACACATGCAACTCCTGGTCAAGAAGATAATTTTAAACAAAAAACTACCAGCAGAACTGTCCGATAGTTTTTAGGTGATTTAAAACAGCTTTCCGCACACACTTTAAATCCACCTCCATTCATGCCTTCCCTCCCACTCACTCCTTCATCCCTCCATTCTGTGCCTTTGTTGGTTACATGTTAATGTAACTATTAGCAAACAGTGTAAGCGTCTCAAGCCGCTCCCCAAAAACCACTGCATAACATTCGCTCAGTTTTGCAGCTCCACACTATGCTACTGCAATCATCTTGCGCACAACAGTAGCCCACGGAGAGTCACACTATCCATTTACTAATACACTCTTGCCGCATGTATTTGCCCCTACTACCTATATTTCTTTTACAAACTGTTTGCGGGACATACACATGCCTTATAGTACCCTTTTATCCCCTTATATCTCCATATAATTTGGAGGGCTTTAACCTACCGATATTTGTTTCCCTCTCTGCGCACACTTTCTCTCCTCGGTCCAGCCCCTCCTCCCTCCACTCCATTGCTGCTAGTCACACGCCAACACGGCTATAAACAGTCTGCTTAAACACATGCCCTCAACCCCTTTCCTTTCCCTCTCTTGCCCTCTATCCCTCTTCCTTTCTCTCTCCCCCTCCCTTTCATGCTTCCTCTCTCTCCCCCTCCCTCATGCTTCCTCTCTCTCCCTCTTCCTCTCCGCAAGACAAGGCAACAGTCTCAAAAGCATTTGCAAGGCAATAGGTTTGAGCTTTTGATGTTGTATTATTTTAGCAATGCCAATAGCTCAAACATTAATAATGCGAGACCTATTGCATTGCAAATGCTTGTTTTGGTTTGCTACCTTTCTTCTTCCTGTTCTTTGGCACATGATGGCGCACTGACTGCAGATTTGGGATGTGAAGAATGAGCTGCTAAGAATAGTTGCTTCCAGGATCCTCTCCTCCGACCCCCACCGGCGGTCTGGTTCTTGGACCCGGAAACTCTTCCGCCTGCACTTCAATGGGTGTGGACTGGGTAACCTGGGAGTAAGAGGGGTCTCCTGCATACGTGATGTAAATTGGGGACCTATGCAGGGTACTTGATTTATGACGTAGTTAAGCTCATTGCAGGCTCACAGAGGGCGGGAGGAGCGTGTCCCACTGCTTGTATTCTCATTCCTCCCGTTATTAAAAGATCATATTGACTTTCCTCCTCATTTTATCTTACTGTCTCCAACTTTCACAGCCCTTCGCTCGACTTTGCTTCTTAAAAGTAGGAGCTCTCCCTGCCTACATCCCGTTTTCCACGCTTCCCCTGTCTTGCCCTTCATTCCTGTCTCGCTCGCTATCTGCTTTCTGTCCCTACCCCTCCCTTTCCCGCGTTGGTCCCTCCCTGTCCCCTCCTTCGCCTTCGGGAGCAGTAAGTTTACATGTGAAACAGGGAAATATGGACTGAGACCTCTCTTGTGCAGGCGGGAGATCCCCACCCGACAATCTTCGCTGCACTCTGTGGTGAGCGACAGTGTACCTGGTGAGTGATTCTGTCTGCGGCGGAGTGACCGTCCTCTCTGATGCGAGTGCCTGCTTGCGGCGAGTAGCTGCCTAGGGCGGGTGAGTGACTGCCTTCAGAGAGTGACTTTCTCGGGAGAGCGACTGTGAGATGAGGTGGGTTTATTTATTTATTTATGCGTTTTTATATAGCGCGGACTTTACCCGAAGGCGTCAGAGCGCTTCACAATAGGAACAGGACTGATACATGAGAACATTACAAGTGAGCAAAATACAAAAGCAAACGTTACATTACATGAAGCAAAAATGACAATCGTGAGCCAACAAAATACAAGAGGTAGCAAACGGTGCATTACAAAAGTGACAACCGTGAGCCAACAAAATACAAGAGGTAGCAAACGGTGCATTACAGGAGTTTGGTACGCAACTGTGCTCCTGGTGAATGGCTGTCTGATTGCACACATGCTGGGTTAACCAATGCTTCTTTACAGTTTCTGTGAAAGGGGTTCTTGTAAGTGTGTGTCTTCATTTTAAAATAGTATATGTATTGTTTTGTTTATCGAGTAGATTTGGTCAATGATGTGTGCTTCTATATGTTTTTTATTAACTGCCAATAAAGCTTTAGCCTGGTTTATAAATAATAATAAATGTTTATGGCTATCTGCGGTGACTGTTCTGGCGTGTTCTGCTCCATGCAGCGAGGGGACGTCTGCAGAGAGGTCTGCTTCAGAGCGCTTTTCTGCAGGAAGTGACTTAGTCTGCAATGAAGTCCAGTGTCTTCAGTGAATGATTCTGTCTGCACAGAGTAACGGGGTCTGTAGTAACAACATAGGTAGAGAGTGGCTTCTACGTCCCCTGCGAGAGGCAGTGGTTGGCTGGATCTGAGAGAAAGGAATGTGTGTGATTCCTTGCTCCCTTGATAGGGCTGCATGTGATCAACAGCTATAAACAGAATGAGAGACTGCCACGGATGAAAGAACGCCGAGGGCGGTGCCGTGTGAGGTGAGTAGGTGTCTGCAGTGAGGGACTGGTGAGTGGCTGTCTGTACTGACCGACCAAGCGTGTCCGCAGTGAATTATTTTATATGTGTCAGTTAACTGTGTCTGGGGTCGACGATTGTCCACAAGGTGCGAATGTGCCTGATCAGTGATTGTATCTACCGCGAGTTCCGCATTATGTGACATGCATTGAACGACAGTCCGCCCTAAGTTATTGCTTTTTGTCAGTGACGTCATCTGTGTCAAAGATCATAAGTGCCTGTCTTGGGAATGATGGATCTGCACTGAGTGACTGCCTGCAGCAGTGAACAATGATGGCGAGAGACTGTATCTGCAGCAAGTGACTATGCTTGTGTGACGTGGTCCACCATGAGTAACAGCTGAGAGCCTTGTGTGAGCCTAGGGCCAGAGATAGCGCACACGCCCCTGTGTCACATAAAGGCGTGTCAGGTGTGGCGCTCTTATACAAGGCCCAAAGATGTAATGTGATGCCTTTGGAAAGGTAGCTGAGGTTCAGCGCCATGAGTGAGCAGGGGGGTAATAAAAAGCAGTGAGCAAGTTAGCAGCTCAGTAGTGCTTCAGTAGTTGGGCAGCAAGAGGCTGGGTTGAACAACCCCTAGCCTAGAATGAGAGGTGGTGCTCGGTTTTCCCTATGTGTGCTGCGAGTTTGTACTAAATGCATTCTTCGCAGACTCGGTATTCTGGGCTAGTAACTGCTGGGCCAGATGTGCGAAAGCATTTTCTTGTCACAAACACTGCGATTTGGTAAGTCACAGTATTTGTGGCAAGAAAATGTGTTTGATCCGGTCACAAAACATATTTTACCAACAACTGAAAGGCATTGGTAACTTGTTCACAAACAGGAATGGTCCCTAAGAGACCCCTTCCCCTCTGTGAATTGTCAATAATGTTTATATTTGAGTAGGCAGAAGTTAGTGGGACCACTGCCTACCCTTAAAAAATTATTGTAAAAACTTTCACTTTTTTTAAATGAACCCTGTTCTCCTTTAAAGAAGATTGCTTTATTTAAAAGCAATCACAGACATAGAGGTCTGCTGACCCCAGCAGGACACTATCTCTGTGATGGCAGCAAATCGTAATGGTTCGTAACTTACTCATTGGTCAAATGCAAACTACTGTGATTCACTATTTTGTGAACCCACCTATTAGTACATATATCAGTTTGCAAAATACCATAAGATTTGTAAAAAGTTGGTGCACAAGTTGTGACCTCCATTTGCAAATTTCATCTTAGTATATCTGATCCTACATTTCTGAAACCTGTGACGAAATACGAAAGTGGCATGAGTGGGATTGCGTAGACAGATGTTATGTTGTCTCTGGTTAGTACAGCACTATCTCATGGTGGGTGATTCTTTATCTTAGACCTTCTCCACAAGTAGGCCAGAATTCCACGCGAATATTCCTGGTAGTCGGATTTACTGTTACTAGCCTGTCTATCCCCATGAAATTTCACTATAATGAGTTTGAGAGAGAGGTATGATTGACGTCGAATAGGGAGATGGTGAAGATGAGACAGTTTCATGGTAAAGGGAGAAATGGGGGATACATTTGAAAGATGTATAATGAGAGAGGTTCAGAGAGGAAGGTGAAATAAAAGAGAAAAATGGATAAAGAGTTAATTAGAAAATAGTAAGGTAGCAAGAGGTGAGTTAGTGAGAACCTAGGCCGAAAACGTGAGAGGAAATATGGAGCGGTGAAATAGAAAATAAATGACTTGGTAAATTGAGAGGTCAGGTCGAGAGATGGAGAGAAAGTGGTGTGGTAGAGAGAGATGAGGGAGTGATGGAGAAGTGAGCTAGAGAGAGAAATGAGACAGATAAAGAGGTGAGGTAGAGTATGCTCAGGCCGCGAGATTGCTGAGAGGTAGCAAGAGGTGAGGGACAGGGAGATGGAGAAGTGAAGTAAAGAGAGGGATGAGGTTGAGAGAGATGAAATATACGGAGGAGATACAGGGAGGTGATATGGAACCAGCACATTGAGAGGCAGAGATGTAGAAATAGATAGAGAAGTGTGTGAGAGCAAGGTGAGAGGTGTATTCTGAAGAGCGAGAGAGAGGGGAGGTAGACATAGGTGAGTCAGAGATAGTATCGAGAGAGACAGGGGATATACACATAGAGAAAGCCAAAGAGAATGACGAAGAAGAGGTAGGTGAAGAAAGGAGATATATGGGACAGAAATATTAATTTTCAATGTAATTGCCATCAATTGCCAGAGAGTGCGGGGGCTAATAGCTCACACATCCAGCTGCCAAATTAAAAATGTATGTCTTTCATGCACCCTTATAGATGGACTTGTCACTTTCCAGATCGATTCAAGGGTGGGGTGGTGGCCTTTAGCAGGTGGGGGCACTGGATGATTACCCGTGCCTTAAAACAACACTGTCTTAGGCTGGTGACCTTCAGGGGAGCAAGAGTACAGTATTGAGGATAGTCTATAATTTGCCACAGAACCTCTTGAGCTGTAACAGAAAGGAGGTTAACCACAGGCCTGGATGAAGAGGTGATTTTCCATGGATTGCCTGAATTTCAGGGCGTGGATTTCAAGTCTTGTTATAGAATCTATGGATCACTACACTCAGTGAATGTGAACAGTGACTCTTTAGATAAGGCAGCATGCACTATTGATTGCTGGTCATTGAAGTTAGTGGTTGTTTACAGGCCCTCAAATTCTGAGTTTCTGGTTTTAATTAACTAATGACTAATACAACATTGACATAGGAGTTTACTGTCAATAGAACACTGAATCTATTGTGAGCATTTATATATCCTCACACCACAGTGCTGTACATTGTTAAAGGCAAAGATACAGTCAAAAAATAATTAGAGAGGAGCTGGGTTTTGAGAGAGAAAGTAACATGTTATTGTTTTATTGTACATTATTCTTTAAAGAGACCTGCCATTAATTCTTTCCTAAATTGGATCAGTGTTAATTGGTCCCAGTGAAAATTTTCAAAACTAGTATGACACTCACTCCAGCTGCCGACTTGAAAGTTTCGTGGTGATCCTTTAAGCAGGGACAGAAAAAAAGGTGGCATCCCAAGACATGTTTTCCCCATGCTAATTCCCAATGAACGGAATTACACCAAATTTGGCAGTAAGGCAGATGTTGATCCAATGAAATGCCTTTTTGTGATGTGGTGAAAATCTTGTCAGTAGTTTTAGAGATATTAACTGAAATTCAAATTTGTATATATAGATATGTGAAGGATCTGTGTCTCCGATGTGGTACTACATGAGTCCTCGTGCCCAGAGGAATGCTGTAATTGGCTGGCCACAAGCTGTCTAAAAAGTTGTGCCCACCATTTTATGCAGCCAAGCTGGTCCCTGGGGATGGATCTAAACGTTAAAAAACATGGAAGAGGTCAGAATAGGAGTGCCCTGACCCTCTGGGTGTATTGTAGGGGTGTGTAATAGATTTGTTATGAGTTCAAAATGTATAAATGAGTTTTTGCCCCACATGGATGGAGTTGCGACCCCTTGGTGGCCCTGTGTAACATTGCGATGGAGGTGCAAACCTCACTGAAATAAATTAAAAGAAAAGGTTTAGACGGCCATTTTATGAGGCGGGAGTCAGTCCCTGGGGTTAGTTCTAAGCGTAAAAAAGATAGAAGGGATCAGAGTAGGAGTAGCCTTACCCCATACCTTTATTGTAGGAGTGTGATATGGGCTTTTTTGGTGTTTTAGAATGCTGCAATTCAATTTTGTTTCCCGCACATGAGGACCCCATTGCGGTGCTCAGAGAGGCCCCTGTGTAACATTTCGGTGGAGTCGAGAACCTCGCTGAAATAAATAAAGAAATATATTCAAGCATTTACTCACAAAATAATGCATGCACTCACAGAGTCACACAGACACACACATCCACTTACAAACCCACTCAGAGATTCATGCACCCACTGTCAGACCCAATCACAGACTCACACATCCACTCACAGAACCACTCAGAGAGTCACTCAAACACTTACAGTTTCAGTAACATAATCATGCTTGCACTTCCAAATCCACTCAGACACTCTTGCATTCATTCACAGACCCACTTAGAGAGTCATGCACCCACTCACAGGCCCACTCAGAAACTCATGCACCCACTCATGGACCCACTCAAAGACTCACTCACCCACTCACAGACCCACTCACAGACCCACTGAAACAATTATACACTCACTCAGAGACTCAGTCAGAGACTGATGCGCCCAGTCAGACAGCCAATCAGAGTCATGCACCCATTCACAGACACATTCAGCCAGTTAAGCAATGTCTCACAGACCCCCTCAGAGACTCATACACCCACCTACAGACCCATTAAGACACTCACTCATGCACTCACTCACTCACTCACTCACTCACTCACTCACTCACTCACTCACTCACTCACTCACTCACTCACTCACAGACCTACTCAGAGAGTCACACAGCCCCTCACAGACCCAGTCAGACTCACACCGTCTCCCACAGAATCACTCAGAGGGTCCCTCACCCACTCAAAGACTCAGTCACAGACACATGCATCCACTCACAGACCCACTCATGCACACACAGACCCATTCAGACACTCACTCACAGATCTACTTAGAGAGTCACACACTCACTCACAGATCCACTCGAAGACTCACACACCAACTCGCATACCCACTTAGAGACTCATACACCCACCCACCCACAGACCCACTTAGAGACTCACCCATCCACTCACAGACCCACTCAGAGACCCATGCACTCTCAGAATCACCCAGAGACTCATGCACTCACTCACAGACCGAGTCAGATGCTCACACACCCCTCACAGAGCACTCAGTCCCTCACTCACTCATAGACCCACTCAGATACTCATGCTCTTACTCACAGACCCACTCAGAATCTCATGCACTCACTCACAGACCCATTCAGAGACTCAAGCATCCACTTACAGTCCCACTCAGACATTAATGCAATCAGTTACACATTCACTCAGAAACTCATGCATGCACTGACAGGCACTTGGAGACTTATGCACCGAGTCACACACCTACTCAGATACTCTTGCACCCACTCACAATCTCACTGAGAGACTAATTGCACCCATTCACAAACCCACTAAGACACCCATTCAGAGACCCACTGAGATAGTCACGCACCCACTCATAGACTCACTCAGTAATACACCCACTCACAGACTCGTTTAGAGACTTATGCACCTAGTCACACACCTATTCAAAGGGTCATGCACCCACTCACAGATTCACTGAGAGACTTGTGACCCACTTACAGACTCACTGAGATACTTACACACCCACTCACAGAACCATTCAGAGACTCATGCTCTCATTGACAGATCCACACAAACACTGATGCACCCACTCACAGACCTACTGAAAGACTCACACAACAACTGATAGACTCAGTTAGACACTTACGTACCCAGCCACACACTTATTCTGATACTTATGCACCCACTCACAGTCCCACTCAGATACTCGTGCACCCACTTACAGACATACTGAAACACTCATGCATCTACTGACAGACCTACTCAGAGACTCATACACCTACTCATACACCCACTCAAAAACTCACACATCCAGTCACAGACCAACTCAGAGATGCACCACTCAGACATCCACTAAGACACTTATGTATCCACTCAGACTGAGAAAGTGATATATGTTGACACAGACCCACTTAGACTTAGGGACCCATTTTCACACACAGTTAGACACTCACAAAACTACTCCAAAAATCATTATAACATATATAGATGTAAAATCAGAGTTATAAATCTAAAATGTGTTGTTGTGCATTGAATTCACGCTTTCACTTTGTCGGTCCGCGACAGAGTTGCGACTCCAGAAAATATATTTTTTTAAAGGATTTGAATTGAATATTATTTAGTGTTGGGCAATAGGGTGGCTCTTAAGAGATCCTTTGTATTCATTCTGAGTATGTGATAGCTACACATAAGACAAGATGTAGAGTTTCAGGTTGCTGAGAAGCACCTTGTTGCCTTCATCTGTAAAATGAACTCCATCACTTCTGTAAATTACATGCATGTTGAAACATAGATTGTTGTTGTAGATAGAGTCCATGTTATGATCTCTGTGGAATGCAGAAACAGCTTTATTAACATGTTTCCTGGCTTTGTCAATCTGCTGACAGAATTGATTTGACCATTTCCGTTTCTGCCTTTGGCATATGTTGGAATATACCCAGACAGTGCAAGGCAAAAGTGTCACTTATTGACCTAAGATCAGTTTTATTACAATTTCCGAACCAGCCCCAGCAACAGTGCCTAGTTCATTGCCACCACATTGCACTATTAAGATGTCAGGATATTGGTAATGTGCAATACTCTCAACCAAAGGCAGCAATTGGTGTCATGTTAAACCTCTCTGGCCAAACCATTCAATATCCACATCAGGCAAACCCTAGTTCCAGTCAATGCCACTCTTTCTCCCACACTCTCCATGGCCCAGAAAACATAGCTGTAACCCACAATCCGCACTCTAACCATTTTGAAGGAAGGAGTAGTAGCACACAGGACGGGGCTATAGCTGAATGTGACTGTTAGTAGAATGAAAGACTGTTAAATGGAGGAGTGGAGTTGGTTTAGGAAATTACGTATTTGATTGGGTGGTGTAAATAATGTGAAAAGTAAAATTAGGTTGTGATTTTATTACTAATGTAACTACATCTGTGATTGGCTGCGGATAAATGTTTCACAAATTACACAATTGTGGTTAAGCTTACTTTTTTAGCACTCAACCACGCCTGTTGTAGTTGAACTTGAAACTAGTATGTTCTAGTTAGAAAGTGTGTAAACCTTTGACCTACTGGTACAGTAGAATGTTTCAAAGTAGGTTGTTGTGGGAACTGAAGCAAAGCAATGTGGGGGAAGCGCTCTAAATAGTTTGTGGTTTGATTTTTCAAACTATACTACTTTAGATATAGTATATAGATGGAAATATGTGTTTTCCAATTAACTACTATTGGTAGACAGTCAAAATATCGAGTTGGAAATATCGACCTACCATAATATCGAGTCTGAAATATCGAAGGAGCATAATATCGAAGGCAAGAATATCGTAGGACAGAATATCGACCCAAGGTAAGTAATATCGATATACTTAATATCGATGTAAGTAATATCGAAGTTAGTAATATCGATAGCATATATATCGATGTTAATAATTTCGATGACACTAATATCGATATTTGTATTATTTTATAGTTTTTTATTATGTATGTGTTATATGTTTAATTTAAGTATTTAAAATAATTACTATTATATGTGTATACATTTTCTATAATAATATATAAATTTATAAGGAAATTTGATGTTTTAGTACCGGAGCGGGTTGTGGGTTTATAGGGGAATAGGGTGGGAAGTAATTTAATTATGGTAAGTTGATTAATAATTAGTAGGATTAATTAATTAATTATAATTATTTGCTAATTAATATTGATTAATTGGGAAATAATTAATTGATCAATTGATATATATTTTCTGTAGCGGGATGTGGGTTTATAGGGGAATAGGGTGGGGAGTAATTTAATATTAATTAATTAATTAATATATGTTTTTAAATATTTATAACTAATGAATTGGCAAATAATTAATATTAATTAGTTAATTAATTAATATAATTTTGAACATATTTTAAATTAGTATTTAATTGGTAATTAAATAATATTCATTAGTTAATTACATTAATTAGAGTAATTAATTTATATGTATAATTTTTAGTTACTGTTAATTAATTATTTGGGGAAATATGATATTAATTATTAAATTATATTAATTACAGCTTATGTGCTAATATATTTACTTTATTGTTATTGTTAATTAATTATTAATTGCTAATTAAATAATATTATTTAACTTTGGGTTAAGGAGTATTTTTAGGGTTCAGGGTCATTTCTGGGTTTTTGGGTAAAGGGGTAATTTTAGTGTACAGGGTCAGTTTTCAGTTTTTGGGTAGAGGGGTATTTTTAGGGTTCAGGGTCAGTTTTCAGTTTTTGGGTAAAGGGGTATTTTTAGGGTTCAGGGTCAGTTTTCAGTTCATGGGTAAAGGGGTATTTTTAGGGTTCAGGGTCAGTTTTCAGTTCATGGGTAAAGGGGTATTTTTAGGGTTCAGGGTCAGTTTTCAGTTCTTGGGTAAAGGGGTATTTTTAGGGTTAAGGGTCAGTTTTCAGTTCATGGGTAAAGGGGTATTTTTAGAGTTCAGGGTCAGTTTTTAGTTCTTGGGTAAAGGGGTATTTTTAGGGTTCAGGGTCAGTTTTCAGTTCTTGGGTAAAGGGGTATTTTTAGGGTTCAGGGTCAGTTTTCAGTTTTTGGGTAAAGGGGTATTTTTAGTGTTCAGGGTCAGTTTTCAGTTGTTGGGTAAAGGGGTATTTTTAGGGTTCAGGGTCAGTTTTCAGTTTTTGGGTAAAGGGGTATTTTTAGTGTTCAGGGTCAGTTTTCAGTTCGTGGGTAAAGGGGTGTTTTTTGGGTTCAGGGTCAGTTTTCTCGACTGTTGCACTCTCTGGAGTGGGAATAGTAATTTTATCCCTACGCTATCAAACGCTTTCCCTACTGTTCCACTCTCTGCAGTAGGAATAGTAATTTTTACCCTTACGCTATCCAACGTTTTATATAATTAATTGTTAAAATATCACATGTTTATTTTATTTTTTATATTACTTACATTTTATTTATGTTATTGTTTTATGTTTGTAAATGTATTAGTAAATTAGAATATATTTCATTAATTTATAAATTAGTAAATTAATTATTAATACTTATTGTTCAGTACATATATATTATATCTTTACTGTATATATTTAATTAATGTATTATTAATATATATGTATTATTTATTAATTTTAAACATTATTAGATACTTTTAAATATGTATATTTTATTTATTAGTGTTATATACTTACTTTTACATTTATATATATAAAAAAATAACGATATTTTTAACATCGATATTTTTTACATCGATATTATTTTTTCGATATTTTTGTACTTACCATGTTGTAGATAGGATGTCGATATTTTTGCCCTCGATATTGTTGACTCGATATTCTTGTAGGTCGATATTTCTGAGGTCGAAATTCTGTCAGTGATCCCTACTATTATTGTATCTGATATATAATTGAAAATATATACTAGTAGTATTGTAAATGCTTCAACAGACTCCCTTATTGATTTGTGACTCCATCGCAGAGTTACACTGAGGGACCGCGCTGGGCATCGCATTGGAGCTGCAACTCCACCCACAGGCACTACCAGTTTGGGCTTCTTAACAGTACATTATTAAAGGGTTAAAAATAACTGAACAATGAAAACATCTATAAGAATGGGAAAAAGTGAGGAAATGTTTTCATTTTCTTATGACATCATAATCACTGGAAAAGAGAGGGAAAAATTGCCATTAATGGTTCATTCTTACAGAGAGTGGTACTAATCATTTTCTGTGTGCAGAAATTTGAAGTGAAAGTTTGGTAATATTTGAAGCTCTACAAAGCTAATTAGCAGGTATGTTAATAATGAGGAGATTGATACTGTATATACACGATCTATGCACAGTGTGTACCTCTGCAGCTCTACATGCCAAGAACAGATGCATACTGGTAAGTAGCATTTTTCTCCTCCATAAATGGAACGTCCTTCTTTGTTTTTTTCTCCAGACTTCTTATTCTACATTCTGGTGTTCTGGCTGCGAGTGAGCCGAGAGCCACCCGAAATGGTGAGCTTGTTCATAGGATAATTAGTGGTGCTGGTCATGGTGGCTCTGTAAATGATGCAGCTAGTTTTAAAGATTGGGGAGAGGATGAAGCCTTGCAGTTAGAGTGGTCAACCTCGAAACTGGGGAACTGTGTTTGAGTCTCGGCAACGACGCTCAACATCCTGTGATTCTGGGTAATCACTTAATCTTCCCGTGCCTAACAAAAATTAATGTGTCCGTCTGTAAGGAAACTGGTGCTCATGTAAAGTGCTCTGATAGCCGATGTCTAAGGTCTAGTTCGCGCTATATAAAACTCTTAAATTAAAATAAATCTATAAAGGTAGACTCTTCTAAGTGATAGTTTAATGTACTAAATTTAGAATATTCATTATATAACTTATGACATAAATGCAAAGGATTTGAAATATTTGCTTATAGTTGAAGTGTAGTGGATATGGACCTAGTTATGTATTTGAATAGTAATTGATATGTACATTTAAAGAGTATCTTAGATAGGTATTTGTATAATGAAACACTCAGCATCAATAAAGCTTATTGTTTCAACCTTCTATTTTGAATTAGATGATTGAATAGTTTGTGCTGGTTTAGTCAATATGTGCTATATGTTGTTTTCCTACCTTATCTGGAATTGGTATATTTTATTTGTTTGTACTTCAATGGTCTACTTGTAGTAGAATCCTGTGCTGTAGAGCATGCCTATAAAGCATTACTGCTTGATTTGAGTTTTAGAAAACATTGTTGAATTTTAAATTGGTGTTGTGCTACATATAAGTGAACTATTAGGTAGTGGATAGATAGGCCATGGGATACTCTCCTACGTGCATTAAAGATAAAACACATAGTTAGAAGTTTAAGAGAGGTATATGCACACTTACAGGCCTATTTGCTGAGTTCTATATCCACTCTACTCCAGAGTTGTATCATCTATAAGCACATCCAAAAGCAGAGACCCACTAATACACCCCCTGAGACATTGTCAGAAGCATATTAACATCTTCTCACACATAAACAGAACCACCTCCTCTATATCTAGGGTTGATCAAGGCAGTGCCACAGTCACTGAAATGATCCAATTATTAAGTAACACACACAACAGGCAATCCATGCTGTTCCTTTAGTACTACAACGATAAAGCTTTACTAACACAAACAGAGGTAGCAATCTTCCAAGTAACTTAGTTACACATAAACATACCCCTACATAGGGGCTGACATGCTCATTCTTATATCTAGCAAAATAAGTGACACTACCAAGTCACCCTCTAGAGAAGTAGCCTTTAAATGTGTCTCAGGCCTGGTACAGTTGAGACTGTGCAGCTACTTCTAGTGCTAGACTGACTTGATATTTAAAACTGAGTCACAAGATTTGAACTGCTGTTCTACCACATAGAACTCATTCCTAAGGTAGGCTGTAGCTAGGCCATAGGCATGCTTCCATGGGCCAGATGTAGGTGGCCAAATACCGGTCGGTAACGGCCGATTTGGGCCGTTACGGACCGGTATTTGGAGTTTTAGATGTAGGGGGCCTTAAAAATGACCGATTCAGTAAATTTACCGAATCTGTAATTTTACCGATTCTGTAAATTACCGATTCGGTAAATTTACCGAATCCGTAATTTGAGATGTAGGTGGCACTGAAAACAGTGCCACAGGGCCTTAAGGATTCGTTATTTACCACCAACTACTA
Source organism: Lissotriton vulgaris (assembly GCF_964263255.1). Taxonomy (NCBI): domain Eukaryota; kingdom Metazoa; phylum Chordata; class Amphibia; order Caudata; family Salamandridae; genus Lissotriton; species Lissotriton vulgaris. The sequence continues at coordinate 589,396,841 of NC_141687.1, forward strand.
GTCGGTGGTAAATAACAAATACCTGTGTATATGCAAATCTGTGCATGTACACCTGTGCCATGTGGCACACATACATGCCCTAAGGGCCCTAAGGGCATGTATGTGTGTCACATGGCACACAAGCCTGAATCAGGGGTGCAACAGGGTGTCAAAGTGACACCCTTCCACCCTTGACTATTCAGTAATTTTACCGAATCGGTATTTACAGATTCGGTAAAGGCCCATAGGAATCAATGACAATTACCGAATCGGTAAATACCGATTCGGTAATTATCGAATCTTTACGATTCGGTAATTGTTACAGAATATTTACCTACATTGCATTTACCGATTTGTAAATACAGAATCGGTAAAATTTGGTAATTACGAATCGGTAAATGCCATTTACCTACATCTGGCCCTATGTGCTTAAAACATAACGCATGTAATTAGACATTTCTGTGGCTATATGAGCCCTGAGAAGCCAAAGTGCTTACTTATACTATCGCTGTTGTACATTGAGTTGAAACTCATGTAAGCACATGCAAAAGGAGAGATCTACTAATACATACTCTCAGACAGTTTTATAAGCATGTGAACTTTCACTCACATGCACCTACATAACCATTATGTATCTAGCAGTAATAAAGACAGTGAGACACTCACTTAAAGAACCCATTAGTGACTGACACACCCAAGAGACAATCCATACTAGCTCTTAAATAAAGATATGCTGAGCCATACAGTCAGAAACAGAGCCAGTAATGTACCAATAAACTTACTTACATATGGAAAGATGCTCTCACATAGGAGCTGAGACATTCATTCTGATATCTGGTAAAGAACTGACAAAAGAAAGTCACCCATCTACTGAAGAAGGTCTGTAAACATCTCTCAGGCCTGTGCATGAAGTTCTCCTGCTAGGCTGACTTTGCTTTTAAAACCGCCTGGCAAGTGTTAGTCTGCTGTTCTACCATATGTGATTCACCCCTAAGGTAGCCTGTAGGCAGGTCATATGGTACACTCCTATGTGCATAAAAGCTAACACATGTAGTTAGAAGTATGAGTGAGCAACATGCACACTTAGAGGCACATATGCTCAGTTAAACATGCAGTCTTTCACCCGGACTTCAATCTCATGTAAGCAAACACAAAATGGGAGACTCACTAACACATTCCCTGAGACACTCTCAGAAGCATCTAAACATTAACTTGTATGTAAAGACAGAACTCTTATGCATGTAGCACTGATGGAGGCAGTGGCACACTCAGTTAAATATCCCAATAGTAACCAACACAGCCAGGAGACAATCCATGCCACCTCATAAATATAGATTTATAGAGCCATAAAGTAACAAACAGACCAAGTAATGTACCTACAAACTTAATTACATATGGGAACAACCCCCACATAGGAACTGACACACTCATTCAGATATGTAATAAAGAGCTGACAGTACCAAGTGATCCATCTAGAGGAATAGGCGTTTAATCATGGCTGAGGCCTGGTATACTTGAGGGTGTGCACCAGTTCTACTGTTAGGCCAACTTGCCATTTATAAGTTCTTGAGAAGTATTAACCTGCTGTTCTCCCACACAGCAGCGGCCCCTCCATTAGAGAACAGGAGCTCCACAACCCTGCCACCACCGTCTAATAAAACGAAAATAAAACAGGTTTTAAACCCATTTTTGATTATAGTTTTATTTTAATCCCCCTAGACCCACCACAGGACACTGACGAGTCTTGAGGGTGGGTCCAGGGGGATGACACTGATGGTGGGGGAGTGGTGGTGCATTCCCGCCACTGAGCATGACGGTTTGGCCGGTCTTCTCAGGCGGGCCAAACCGTAATGCGCAGTGAAGCTCTCTCCATTCCCATCTGCCTGGCTGGCGCTAGAGAGAGCAGGCACAGTCTCCCAGTCTGCCTCGAAGTGCAGGTTGCCAGCGCTCAGGCCAATCCTGACACTGCTTTCATGCAGCGTCAGGATTGGCCTCAGTGCAGCCTGGGAGCCTGTGCCTGTTCATTGGCTGCCCGTTGCTAGGCGTATTGAATTTAAGGCCCTTTGTATCACTTTTAAAAGTCTCAACACCTCATCACCCAGCATTCTGTCTGACCTGATTTCTTGTCTATACTTCCTCCCGTCAACTCCGTTCCATGGGACAGAACCTGGTGGTTGTCCCTAGGGTGAGGAGGGCGCGTGCTGGCGGCCACTCCTTTCAAGTGGTGGTTTCTAGACTTTGGAATTCTCTCCCCATCTCCATCCGTAGTCTACAGCTTTATCTGCCCTTCCGTAAGGCGATTAAAAATGTTTTGTTCCCTTCGTTATAAGTTGTTCTGTTGTCTTCAGTGGTACTAATCTGGTTTCAGCGCCGGGACTCCCCTTTGCTGGGGCAGCCGTGCGCTTCACAAATCCGCCTAACATGACATAACATAACAGATGTGGCAGTCAGCGGCGATGGCATTCTATGTAAGTTAGTTTTATTTTTTATTCTTTTATTTTTTTGTCCCCCGAACCTCCCTCTCCACCTCCCTCCTCCGGCCCATCCCACCACTTTTGCAGGGGACGGGCCGCTACTGCTCCCATATATAACTGACCCTTATGTAGCTAGGCTTTATTGTACTCTCATACGTGCACAAAAAGTTAACACATGTAGTTAGAAGTTTAACAGAGCTACATACACATGCAGGCCTATATTCTGAGTTATTTATCCGCTCTGCCACCCTGATTTGCATCATATATAAGCACGTCCAAAAGCAGAGACCTACTAATACACTCCCTGAGACATTGTCAGAAGCATAAAAAATATTCACACACATGCACAGACCCAACTCCTATGTATCTGGGGTTAATAGAGACAATGGCACACACACATTGAGTTAACCCCATAGTAAGTAACATACCAAACAGGCAATCCATGCTGCTCCTTTGCATACACAATTATAGAGCCAAACACTCACAAACAGAAACTTAATTATATATGGAAACGTACCCCCATATAGGGACTGACACACTCATTCAGATATCTAGCAAAATAACTGACACTACCAACACAGACACAACTCTTATGTATCTAGCAATAATGGAGGCAGTACGCACTCACTTAAATAACCGATTAGTGACCGACTCACCCAAGAGACAATCCATGCCAGCCCTTACATATAGATTTACAGAGCCGTACAGTCAGAAACAGAGGCAGTAATGTACCAACAAACTTACTTACATATGGAAAGACACTTTTACATAGGAACTGGGAAAGTCATTCAGATATCAAGTGAAGAACTGACAAGAGCAAATCACCCATCCAGGGAAGTAGACCGTTAAACATGTCTCAGGCCAGCTACATTTGAGGCTGTGCATTCAGATCTACTGCTAGGCCTACTTGGCATTTAAAACCGCTTGACAAGTGTTAACCTGCTATTCTACCACATATAACTCACCTCTAAGGTGGCCTGTAGCCAGGCAATATGGTACACTCCTATGTGCATAAAGGTAGCAAAAGTTTTACTGAGCTATACACACACTTTCACAACTATAAGCATCTATATGCTCAGTTATAAATCCAGTTCCCTGAATTGAATCTCAATTAAGTACATACTAAACGGAAAAGCCACTAATACACCCCCTCAGTGTCACAAGCATCTAAACTTTCACTGACATGCACAGACATAACTCTTATATTTCTAGTACTATTGAAGGCAGTGACACATTCAGTTAAATAGCCCAATAGTGACTAACACATCGAGGTGGCAATCCATTCTGCCCCTTACAAATACATTTACAGAGCCAGTCAGTCACAAACAGAGCCAGTGATGTACCAACAAACTTACCTACATATGAAACACACCTCCATTAAGGGAGTGGGACACTCATTCAGATAGCTAGTAAAGAACTAACGCTACTAAGTCACCTATCCAGAGAAGTAGTCCTTTAGACATGTCTGAGGTGAATATATGATGTTACAATCCATACATTTACAATGCATGCCTTTACAACACAGTTTTTACATCGTAACATCCTTTACAACGCATTCTTTTACATAGCTTGCCATTACATCGCATTTTCAGAAACTACCTTTACAACGCCTTCCATTACATTGCATTATACCTTTACAAAGCATACCATTACAATGCATACCATTACATTGCATTTAAGGTTAGTGTTGGATAGTATAGGGGTAATAATTACTATTCTAACTCCAGTGAGTGCTACAGTAGGGTAAGTGTTGGATAGTGTAGGGGTAAAAATTCCTATTCTAACTCCATCAGTAGGGTGAGTGTCGGATAGTGAAAGGGTACAATGCGTTGTAATGGTATGCGTTGTAATGACTTGCGATGTAATGCCTGCATTGTAGTGACATGCATTGCAAAGACATGCGTTGTAGTGACATGCAATGTAATGGCTGCGTTGTAATGACATGCGATGTAAAGGATGTTACGATGTAATGACTGCTATGTAAAGGTAGTGCGATGTAATGACTGCGTTGTAAAGTTTGTTTCCCGTGAGGCGCGGTACACTTGAGGCTCTGCACCCAGTTATATTTCTAGGCTGTATTTAAAACCCCTTGTGAAGCGTTAGCCTGCTATTGTACCAAAAAAAACTCACCACTAGGGTATGCTGTAGCTAGGCCATAGGGTATACTAATTATTCAACATATTGCTGTGTACTTGGTTCCAGATTTGTAAATAGTAAAATAATCATATATCTATGATTGTTTATTAACAATTTTAGCTGGTTTAATTATAGAACATTACATTTGTGTTCTATTTTCTTTTCAGATATCTGCTACAGTACAAACAGAAGATTTTAAGATTTCAAAAAAGGAAGGGAGGAGAAAAGCACAAAAAAACAGGACTACTTTGAAAAAACTCACAAGAAAAAAGAGGTTAATGGATAGAATGTTCTATCAAAAAACAATGTGTTGGTAAGAAAGTAAGCGGTTTCTTAAAACGGTTGAAAGAAAAATGAAAAATATGGAAAATTATGTCAAACATTACCAACAACCCAGAAACGAAGAGCAGTAAGTCGTGTTTAAAGGGGAAACCAGTCTAAAAAAAGAAGTCACGTAAAAGCTAGGCAGAAACAGTACAAGGAGAAAGGAAGAAGAATGTTTAGAAATAGGTTTATACAAAATTTACTAAGAAATATAAAACAGTGTAAGAGAAGATCAGCAGCTTATGAGCAAAAGTAACACATGATGGTCGACCATGACAATTTGCTACTCGCAAATTGCGCTCGATTGCGAGTCGCAAAATTCCATGTACAACAGTGTCTGAGACACTGTTTGCGATTCCCAATGAAGTTGCAAATTGCATGCCTCATGAATATTATTGAGGCACTCGTAATTTGCAACCCCAATGGGAATGGCTGGCCCTCCCAGGGATGGTGGCCTATTGAACTCAGCAGACCTCCACGTCTGAGACTGCTTTTAAATAAACAGTTATTTTTTTTAAAATGCAGCCCGTTTTCCTTAAGGGAAAACCGGATGCATTTAAAAAAAGAAAATTAAATGTTTTTGTTTAATTTTTTAAGGGCAGGTAGTGGTGCCTGCGATCACTGCCTGCCCCTAAAACATATTTTTTCCTGCATTTGCAAAGGGGAAGGGGTCCCTTCCCATTTGCAAGTGCACTACCACCCTTGAAGAGGGCGGTAAATTGCAAGTGTTTTGCGACCCCAATTGCGGTCACAAAACATTCATACCTGGCGTAGAGAGTCTGTATCAGGAGGGGACACCCTTGAAATGCCCCTTCCTAATAGCAAGTCGCAATTCCTATTTAGCGAGCCGCAAACAAATTGCGACTCACTAAATAGGAATTGTACATGGCCCTATTCGTTTTTGCATGCACAAACGTGTTGCTAAACCGTTTGTGCATGCAATTCAGGGTCGTACATCTGGCCGATAAACTGTAGTAGATAAGGCTTTTGCCTTGAAGTGAAAACTGTTTATATTAATATTAAACAGAATGAAAATACTGGATAACACAGTGTTAAGCCTCAAGAGAAAAAGTCAGAAAGAAAGACTTGTGAATAAAAATTACTTTTGTAAAAGTTTTAGAGTTGAATGGAAGCATACATCTAACACTGAGCCTTTCTTTAATAAAGAAAGCTACTTCCAAGGAACACATTAGTGCATGCAATTGAAACAACTTGTGGATGTTTTGAAGTGAAGGGTGGTATTCCTGTTGAAAAAGAGGAAATTGTTCCTAGGAATGTTGAAGAAGGGATAGCTGAAGAGGTACAGGGAAGATGTAGACAGGCCCTTGTATATAAGTGGAATTGTAGCAGTATTTGTAGTGTTCGGCAAGAATCTATTGACATAATGAGATGTTTTCTACATGAGTTTTCATGCAGAAGTTTGAAGCAGAAAATTACAATTTTGCAAGGTTTACATCCATGCAAAGTGTGAAAGTATAGTAATTTACAAGGACAATCACAAGTGTGCCTATCAAAGAAAGTGTGGCAAAGCATCTTTTATCATTTTAGAATGTTAGCTGTTCCCCACTCTGAATTGCGGAAGTTAGTTAGGAGATTATTACTATAATAAAACTTCCACACTACGTTTTACAAGAAATGAATACAGCTCTTTTGCATGGTACAGTAACAGACATAGAAAAGGTTTGTGATGATGTTCAATTTCATTTTTTTGGTCCTGAAGAGGAGTATAGGGAAAGTGAGGACTTGCCATATGCAGGTGTAGTGTAACAGGACATAGAGCTTACTATTCGTAACTTTGTAGAAGAGACTGCAAAATTGAACACAGTTTTTTCTGAAAAACAAAATTGTGTTTGTATTTATTGTCGACGCGCTCACTGAATTTAAAAAGTGAAAAACAGAACAATGATAATGGCAACAATTTGCTGTTTATTTACTTGTAGAGGAGAAGTTTGACTTGTCCACTCGTTGAGTTATATGTAACCTCTGTTACAGCTGTTAGAAGAAAGCAAAATGTCAGCTCGAGCAGTAAATAACTTAAAGTTGGTATCTATTCCTAAAGAACTAGCAGATTTAAATGTTAATGAGTCTATTCTAAAGCAATGTGTATCATCAATTCCAAGCTAAAGTTCATATGGAGCCTAAGACAGGGAAGCTGCCACCATTTGACCTACAAAAAGGTCTAAAAGGAAGAGTTGTATACTTACTGTTAGATTTTAAACAGAATATTAAAACTGTTGGTGTAGACAGAGACCACTTGTTATTCTAGTAAATGGTGTGCCTACAAATAATAGATAAATATTGCAAGAGTTAGTAGATATTAGTAAAGTTAAAAATCCAACATCATACCTGGCGCAAAATAATGTTTAATATAAGAATGTTGATGTTCTTGAAGATACAACAGATGTACAGGATGAAACATTACAGTTAAGCGGACAGATTGAAAAAGTACATTGATCCAAATCAGAAGAGATTTATGAGCACTACAGCATCCATCCTCTACATTCTAAAGAAGTAATCTGTGATGCTATTGAATTATTTCAAATGAAGCAAGCAAAAGGAGCTTCCATGAGTATATGGGAGAAAAGTTTAGAAGCTCACTGTTTTCCTCAACACTTGCCCAATGGAAAAGGTGGACTTTGTGATGCTTGTCCTGTACAGATACCAGCATCTGAATACCGGTCAACAAGATCATACTCAGAAGACCCACAGTTTCAATAGTGTATTCCCTACATATTTCATCTTCTGTTTGAGAGTAATTTATCTGGACTTTCACAATCTGTTAACCACATATTAAAGACAGGACTTCATCTAAAAAATCTTTCTGCAAGGGAATTCATTGACAAAGTTCATGGAAGAAATGAAAATTTGGAATATAGCTTAATCAATTAGATGGCTTGCCAACGTGGTACCAACGAGTATTGGTATAGTCGTCATGGTGAATTCAAATGCATGTTGAGAAACCTAAGAACACCTACTTGGTTTCTAACACTCAGTTATGCTGAGGATGCATGGGATGACCTGCTTGAATTCTTATGAGAAGCAAATTCAAACATAAAGAATATTGAAGTGAAGATAGCTGGTGAACTTTGTTCCTTGAATCCCGCTAATGGTTGCTGGTATTTTAATCACAGATTTGAAGCTATCATGGCTTTCATCTGAAACAAAATAAATCCTACTCTTAGAGAAGTAAGTGATTTCTTTTGGTGAAGAGAGTATCAATCCAGAGTTGTTCCACATTTACACATGCTATTATTGATAAAGGATGTACCAAAATGTGTAACAGATAGTGATGAGTCTGTCCTGTCTTTCATTGAGCTGTATTTCACATGTGCCATCCTGAAAGATGGTGGTGAAAACACCTTGAGACAACAAGTTTTATGGTTTGAAAGTCCTAAATGTGGAAAAAACTATAGTTGAAAATACAGATACAAGGATATATTTTAAACAAGATGTTGTTTCACATTACCACATCCTGTCATTTTACAAGGAAGGGTAAACAGTCTTTTAGAAAAAGTGGATTTCGAACATGTATATTCAGATTGTTGCAGATTGCTGTTGCTCGTTACACCACATCATACATTACAAAATCAGAGAGGTCAGCAAAAAATTGAACATCTTCAGCTTGAAGATGCTTTTCCATAGAGAAATGGGTTCCTATAAGTGCTTGGGTTGGTTAAGCTGAGCCAGTTTGTTCTCAAAGTCAAAAGGAATTGTATGGGTAAGCTTAGGCCTCGACAGCACACGGAATAGAGTGTTGAAGTCTATGCCAGAAATCCAATAATTAGCAGAGTTTCAACCAAAAAAGTACTGATATTGTCAAAACAAATATGTTGGATATACACTATCCAAAAAGGAGTCCACATCAGGAAAATATATGCCTATATGAAGCATTTCAACACTACAGGTATAAAAGGAATGTAACAGAAAACAAACAAAAAAAAGTATGCTAGAAAGTATGCAGTAGTTGGATGTGTTCAAACATGCTAAAGGAAATCATATTAACCATAGAAAACTCTGTTGCAAACTCTGAATAAGAAATAATTTTTCTATTTAGCACTTCTGCAACTCTTCAAGCCTTGGCATGCTGAAACAGAATTACTTGGAGCTTATGACTGCTATGAAGTTTCATTCAATGCTATAAAAGACAGTATTCAGTGTTCAGTCTTTACTATCTATTTGAAAATGTTAAATTATGAGATTGAACAAGAAGAAACAATTGCAGTTGAAATAGCTGAAGAAATTCACAAAGTAGCTAAAGTTCAGTACCCTTAAGTGAAGATCCGTTTAGACAACCAATTATTCAGAATGAAGCAGCAATAGCCATTAATGAGGTGGAACCTGCAATGGAACAATAGAGACAAGATACCATTGATTTTGAACTGTTAGAAGGACAACGGAACACTGAACAGAAATAAATCTTTATAGAAGTAAAAGAGAAAATACAACAGGGATTTCTCCACCAGAAGAAAGAATGTCTATGCTCATCATTTTAACCTATTTGATTATACACCAGTGGTCAAGCTGGAACAGGAAACAGTTTCTTAATTAAAGTTCTCACTAGTTATCTACATAGCACTACAGAATCAAATGTATCCCGTGTAGTAACTAAGCATGAGCGAATTTTGCGGATCTCGCGTTCGCGAATTTTGCGGATTTGCGGATTCGCAATCCGCAAAATCCGCGAATTCCCGCGAATTTGCGGATTTTTTTTTTTTGTGTTCGCCCGTGTTTCTGCCAGTTCGCGAGGGTTTTTACAATTTCGCAATTTGCGAACTTACCTGTCGGGTCGCAAGTTTTGCGAACTTGTTGTTTCTACGTGTCCAGCCTGTTTGGGACACTCTTCTTCATCACTGCCACTCTCTGTCACCACTGCCACTCTCTGACTACTCATGCCACCCTCTGGCCCACCCATGCCACCCTCTGTTTCATCACCACACCCTCTGGTTGTCCAGTGTACATTATTTTCGGCAAAGCAAAGCACACCTTCCCTGCCTCAAGTGACCTGAATTAATTTGGGGCTGATTAATGTGTCACAGAATATTTTTTTAGCTGGCACCTGCTTCCTTAGTGCGCCCTGATTAGTGATCTTTTGCACTTGCTAAGTGCTTTCATTGTTGCAAAATTAGTTACAACACCTGCCCTGCCCCAACTGACAATAATGAATTAGGGGCTGATTAATGGATTTTAACTTCCAGCCTGGCTCCTGCTTGTCTCCCTTAGCTGTAATTCAGGACCTTTGTGGCATATGTGTAACTATTCTGAGGTTCAGAGCAGGGTCACATAATAGTTTCAACTGGCAACTGAACTCTGGAGGGGCCCCTCAGGAAGCACTACAGGAAATGGCTACTAATGATGTGCCTGAACTTTTGAACCTGGTAAGTAGTTACTTTCAGTTTTGCTAAGATCGTATTTCTGCAATTTTGCACTTATTCGCGGGGCGCGAACTCACGCGAACAGTGCGAGCAGTGCGAGCAAAATCCGCTGCTCGCGGATTTGCGGATTTTGCGGGAAATTCGCAAATCTCGCGGATTGCGGATTTCCCGAAAATCCGCAAAATCCGCGAGCGGAACGGATTTTCCACCCATGCCTAGTAGTAACAGCACCAACTGGATTAGCAGCATACAACATTAAAGGATTTTTTTTATATTGGCAACATATGCTATCTGTTGAACATGATAATAAACTGGAATATCAGAAGTTATCTGGTAAAGCTTGTCATGATGTCTTAAGAGTACTAAAGAAAATTAAGCTTTTAATCATGGATGAGGTGAGCATGGTCTCAAACGTAATGCTTGCCATTGTAGACTTGAGAAATGCAACAGATTATAAAAACAGATTAAGACGTCATGTTTTGAGGAAAACATTTAATTGTTGGTGACCTACTGCAATTTACCCTTGTGAAAGGGCAGCCTGTTTTCAAGTCACTTCCCCATAATGAGACATGGAATTATTTGGGAAGCAATGGCAATGGAAATAATTGGTTAAACTTCAAATACAAGGAACTAATTATAAATATGTGTTAAGCCTCTGACGTGGAATATGGAGATATTCTAAAGGACATTAGAATAGGAGTTTTGACTAAAGACAGTAAACGTGCTTTGGAAAGTCGACTATTCAGAAAACTGGTTTCCTCTCAAAATACACCCATGCAAGTATTGTACAATTTCATTGCAGAATACAAATCCATAGTTTGTTTAATGCCTACACTCAAACTTTAATGAAGAACTACTAAAATTGGAAAAGCTGCATATTTGGGGAAATTACAGCTATTGCTAAAATGGAACACCAGGTAGTAACACTACTACTAACTGGAAAACTACAAGCAAAATTGGATTCTTTGGAGAAGTCTGTGTTGAAGACTGCAGGTTTAGAAAAGTGTTTATGTGTGTGTAAAAACTGTCGGTAATTTTGAGGCAAAATTTGAATGTAGAGGAAAGATTAGTAAATAGTGTTATGGGTAAAGTAATTGATTTATTTAATTATCCAAACAAGGATCAGATAGAATTCTTAGCTATAAAATTTGATCATATTGATAACATTAAAGCCGATTGGGTGATGTGTTGTACGTTTCTTACTTGCAAAGGACTTGTATGTCCGACTACAACAGTTCTCAGTGTCCCTAGTGTGTGCTGCAACTATCCACAAATCTCAAGGTTAAGTGTAGATGGAGCTTTTGTGAACATTGGTAGTAGTTGGGATGAGGGTTTGCTTATCTGGCTAATAATGATAGCTTCCCTGGCCAGCTGGTCAAGGACCCTCCTATTCTGGCAGCTATGATTAATGCTTGCTCGCTTAGGAAACATTATGCTGAAGTATTTTACCTTCTGGAGGACAACTCACTAGGTCTGTTGTTCCTGACTGAGACCTGGCTTGATTCTACTTCAGATCCGATTGTCTTGTTGCCATTCCAGTGGACTATAAGACCTCTAGAGCTGACCACCCGGAGGGGAGAGGGGGCGGTGTCGTTATTATTTATAAGAACAAGTGGGAACTTCGATTGGGGGACACTACTGCTTGGGGAGGCTGCGAGGTGCTTGATTTCAGCATCCGCTTCTCAGCTCATTTTACCCTGGCCCGGTGGGATCGTTTTTTCAGACCTGTGGGGACGCTTTTGTCTCTAGGGTGGTAAGACTTTCCCACTACATGGTTTTACAAACACCAAAGAGGTGAATGACCTGCTGGACATACTACATCTGTCGCAACTTGATCAGCACATCCGCTTTCCCACTCATCAGGCCGGCCACATACTTGACTCCATTTGTACCAACTTCCTTATTGTTCTAAGGGATCCTTGTCCGGTTTCCTGGTCGGGTCATTTTATATCCTACTTTTCTTGGGAATTGCCTAATGCTGAGTCATTGGCACGTTCATGCCAGAAGTCAGCTTTTGGGAAAATTGATCCACTTGAATTCAAGCTGGTCTTGGAAACTTCTAGGCCCATTCTGTCAGGGGAGCTAGAGGAGTGCTTGACGGGGTTTACTGGCTGGGTGTCTCGGGCGGTGAACGAGGTGGCCCCCATCGGCTAGTCAGGCTGGCTAGGGAATTTCCCTCTAAACCCTAGTTCAACTCGGCCCTTAAAGCTGCAAAGCATGATTGTAAGATTCTTGAGCGGGCCTGGCGCAGGAGTGCATACTGCCCAGCAGCCAAGCGGGAGCTCAGAGACATACAAAACACATCTTATGAAGCCATCACACGGGTTAAAGGGCAATTCTAAGCAGCCCACATCGAATCTGGCAGTAACAACGCCAAAGATATTTTTGCTATTGTTCAGAGCTTCACGTCTCCTTTGGCCCAAGCGAGTGTGACTCCATCTTCACTTGCCTGGTGTAACACTCTCTCCTGCTTCTTCAGTGATAAGATTCGGATAATACAGCCGGCGTTTACACTCTGCGACGGCAGCAGTGGGGGATTTCTGGTGGTTTAACCTGCTGATTCCGCTCACTCCTGTCGTTATTCAGACCGGTTGATCCTTTGGAATCTCTTAAAATTCTCAAGGGGCTTAAGTCTGGTTTGCCCTCGGACCCCCTGCTTGGCCAGGCTCCTAGCTGCAGTGGCAGAGAGCACGAACATAGAAGTGAACTCCATTATCAACATGTCTCTCCAGAAAGCTGCCGTACCTCAGGTCTGGAAGCAGGCTTAGATTCTGCCACTCCTTAAAAAGCCTTCTTTGGACCCCCTTAGCCCAGTGAACTACCGGCCTATCTCCCTTCTTCTGGCTCTGGCCAAGGTGTGCGAGAAGGTGGTTAATAAACAGCTTACATAATTTGTGGAAAGAGAGGCACTATTGCACCCAGCTCAATCAGGGTTTCGGGCATCTCATAGAATCTGTTCCTGGTGAGGTGTCGGAGGCCATTCAGGAGTGTCGTGACGCCAGCGGGAGAGCAGCATTAATTTTGCTGGACCTACCGTCGGTGTTCGAAATAGGTGTGTCGGGGGCCATCTGGGGTTGGCTCAGGTCTTTCCTAGAGGGGCGGGCTGAGCAGATTTGGCTCTCACCATCCTCCCCCTCCCCATAGTCAGTGACTACTGAAGTTCTGCAGGGATCCTCCCTTAGCCCTCTCTTTTTTAATATCTATGTTACTCCACTGATATATCTGGTAGAGGAGCTTGTGGCTAAGGTGATGGCCTATGCGGATGATACCCAGCTGCTCTTTACGTGGGACAAAGATGCAGACTCTGTTTCATTGGCGCAACAATGCTTAGCTTCTATTTTTAAATGGCTGGCGGATGCACAGCTCAAGTGTAATGAACAGAAGTCTGATATCCTGTTATATGGTACATTCCCTCTCAATTTCCGAGAGCAGCTGTGGCTGCCTAACTTTCCACTGCCCTCTACCTCATGGAAGCCCATCAAAAATTTGGGAGTATGGTTCGTTGAGAGTCTCTCTTTATCGACACGGATTAAGAAACTGGCTGGTAGCCGATTCAGCCTTCTTAAGACTCTCAGAAAATGTTTTCCTCTTCTACCTCAGGTGGTGAGGGAAACAGTTACGTGTGCACTGATTCTGTCACGGCTGGATTACGCCAACACCCTTTATGCTGGTATTCCTGGCTACCTGTTGAAAAGGTTACCGGTGGTTCAGAATACGTCTGCCAGACTTTTATTGGGCATTTCTGCGAGGAATAGTGTTCACCATCAGCTGCGATCTCTCCATTGGCTCCACGTGGTGGACAGAGTTAAATTTGAATAATTGGTTATGGCCCATCGTGCTCTCCACGGTTGCGGCCCTCTCTATCTGCAGAGACGGTTCTCTTTTAATGTTCCTTTGGGAACACTTCGATCCATGTCCCTTTGCTCTGTCCAGGTCCCTTGCTTCAAGTATCAGAGGTTAGGGGGCAGCTCCTTTGCTGTGAAGGTTACAGCGGATTGGAATGCCCTTCCCCTTGTCCTGCCGTCTATTCAGGACCCAGTAGTTTTAAAAAGGAAACATAGACATACTTTTTTTTTGCCTGATCGTCTCTCTCCATACCCCTTTAGGCTTTGCGCCGGGACACTCATGAGTATCCACGCGTGTTATAAATATAAGTAACATAACATAACATAACATAACATAGTTTTTTTTTAAAGAAGGAATGGCATATGTTGCATTATCTCAAGTAAGAACATTATCCGGTTTGTATTTGATGGAATTTGATGACAAAAAATGTAGTGCAGATGGAAATTTTCCAAGAGAATACAATCGGTTAAGAAGTCTATACGCTCCTTATTTAGGTCAATACCATATTTATGAAAAATAGATTATGTGCCCAAAATGGAAGCATAAAAAACAATCAAACAATGTTGAAGAAAAGAAAAGAAACCAGGACAATGTAGAAGGCGGTAAGAAGAAAAAAGTGGAAAGTGAGGGAAATATTGAAGGGCACCAGTTGGAAAACACATCAGGTATCAACTGCTAAGCAAATGTGGTTCTCAATGTAGACTTTCATTTACTACATCTTGTTAATCAACTTGAGCACTGTATCATTTACTCCAATATTTAGTCAATGATAGAAGGTTAATACATTCTGCTTCAGGCATTAAAGATCTTTTGGATACTTGCAATGGTTCAGTAATATTTAGTCTCAACATTCAACAAGACGCACAAGAATTTATAATGGTAATGCTTGCAGTTTTAGAAGAAGAAGAAGTAAATGTTTGGACTAAGTTACAATTGGGACCATGACTGTGAAGATTGCTCATTTACATCTACCATTGGAATAAATGCTGCACTATTATTATACTCAACACTACCAGATTGCAAAATAGTGTCTTTTGACAGATTCATTAAAACCGCAACCCAAAATATGACCTGCCCAAACTGTAGATCAGAGGTGATGTCTATGTTGCAAATACAAAAGTGGAGAATACCTCCTATTAATGCATTGATGTAGAGCAGGTGTATCTAAGCTGGAAACCAAAATTACAAACTTCAAAGCAGGTCAAAAATCAATTTCTAGAAGAACTTCTACAACAGTAGCTATCATCTTTCATGAAGGACTTAGTATAACATCTGGACACTACACCCTCTATTTAAAAAGTGACAGCAGATAGACGGATTGCAATGATAGCAACCTTAAATTCAAAGCTAAGCTGCCATTCAAACTACAAAATTCTTACCTCTTGTTTCTTCAACCAAAGTTCTAACAACATCATTCAGCCTATTGGGTGTGATGTTCTTTAAAAAGTACTCTACAATACAACAATCCTTTTAATAAGAAGTATATATAACACAATTTAGTAAGACTTAAAAACTGAAAGAACAGAACGGAATTCTAGCAACCTTCAAATGAAACGAAAAATGCATTTGGAAATCAAAAGTATTATGTTTTCTTTCTTCAACGAAAGTTCAATATACTATTTGTGCAAAAAAAGAAATGTATTGAATCTCATCCGCATGGACCATCAATGTTTTAGACATCATACGGCCTACTAGGTGTGATATTTTAAAAACTATCTTGAAAATTCAAGTATGGTATACATTTATTTGTAGTACTTTACCAGGTATAATAATGATAGAAAATATTTTAAGACGCATTTATTTTCAGTACTACATTAAGACTAGATAAAACAACTAATTATCAAATTGTGGTGATGGCAAGCATAGTAACACATATTTACAATGATGTATTGTGCAGTTCTGTTTTTTTTGTACATTCCATGCAATTGTTTTTTCCTCACTGTTCTAAGATGATGCTACATACGGACCACTGTGTATGGTGAAGTAGTATGAAAGCTGAGAACAGTAAAAAAGGGAAATTAATACTTTTATCACATTGTAATACAATGCTATAGTTTAAGAATTATGTATTGTTATTATACTGTAGTTTTTTAAGATCACATACTAATATATTTTTCTGTATTTTTCTTTTTAATAGTGGTTACAGTTCAAAATTCTAAGATGTCACAAAATACGTTTTCTACTATAAACATATTCAATATAGGTATTGATGGAGAATGTTTTTATACATGAAGTGGTCTTGTGAGAGCTGCTCATGACTTTTTTTGACTCTTTTGTAAGTAAATACCAAAACAGCCTAGCAGTAGAACTGCATACTCAAGCTCAAATGTATCAGGCCTGGATGGGTTACTTTGTACTGTCAGTTCTTTAATAGATATCTAAATTGGTGTCTCAGTTCCCATGTGGGGGCGGTGGGGTGTTTCCATATGTGAACAACTTTGTTCGTGCATCACTGGCTTTCTTTGTTACTGTAACGATCTGTAACTCTATCTTTAAGGAGTGGCATGGATTATCTCCTGGGTCTCTTAATTAGTATTGGGTTATTTAAGTTAGTCTGCGACCACCTCCATTGCTCCTAGATACGTAGCAGTTGTGTCTCAGCATGTGACTGGGTGCCAGATGTACAACCCTTTATAGCGTCCGCAAACGAGCAATCGGCCCATTTGCGACGGCAAAAATGGGTTGTGGTATTTACAAACCCTATTTTGCAAGGTGGTAACCTATTACGGACTCGCAAAATAGGGTTTGCGATTCGTTATTAGAAAGGCGCGTGCCAAGGATGTCCCTTCCTAATAGCGAGTCACACTGGTATGTACATTTGTTTTGCTACCGCAAATGCGGTCGCAAAACAATCGCAGTTACCAATTTGTAAGCCAGTTCCAAAGGGAAGGTGTCCCCAGTGGATGTATGTGAAAATATTTTTTTAGAGCAGGCAGTGATCCCCGGACCACTGCCTGCCCTTAATAAATAAAAAGAAAATTTTTCATTTTTTTCTTTTAAATGTATCCCAGAAAAAGTAGCTGCATTTGAAAAAAATGTTGCTTTATTTAAAAAGCAAACACAGACATGGTAGTCTGGTGTCCTCAGCAGGGCACTGCTGTGATGTGAGAGATTCCTAAGGAGTTACAAATTGTGACCTACCTCATTAATATTAATGAGGTAGGTCTTCAGCGACCCCATTAGGAATCGCAAACAGTGTCTGAGAAACTGTTGTACATTCCATTTTGCAAGTCGCAAATTGCGGATCGCAAAACATTGAAATTTGCGACTAGCAAAATGGAATGGTCGTACATCTGGCACTGAAAGTTTACATGGTTCTGACACTAGGATAGGGTACTCTCCTATGTGAATTAAAACTAACACATGTAGTTACTAGTTTCAGTAACCTACATACATACTTTCAGAGGCATGTCCTCAGTTATACATCCATGCTACCACCCTGTTAGATTTGGTGGTCTCTAGTTGGCACAGGTAGGTACTTGTGACAAATGGGGACCCTTGCCTCTAGTCAGGATAAGGGGGTTACACTCCTAAAATAACCCCTGCTCACCCACTTGGTAGCTTGGCATGAGCAGACAGGCTTATCTCAGAAGCAGTGTGTAAAGGCGCAGCAGTCCTGATACTTTTGGACTTGTCCGCCGCCTTTGACACAGTCGATCACGCCACCCTCATCGACCGTGTCTCCTCCCTAGCATCAACCACACAGCCAGAGCCCTGCTAGCCTCATTCCTTACCAACCGCACCCAAACAGGCTCCTTCTATTCACCAGTCTTCACCCTCCCCTGCGGTGTGCCCCCAAGGATCCTTGCTAAGTCCAACCTTATTTAACATCTATGTTTCGGACTTAGCGAGGGTAATCAAAATACACGGGATGAGCCTAACTTCCTATGCTGACGACTCTCAGCTGGTGCTAGCAGACCATAATGATGGGGAGCAGTTACAGCCAGATTCCAGGAGGGAATGCTAGCCATCAGATCCTGGATGATGAGCAACTGCTTAAAACTAAACTCTGATAAGACAGAGGTAATTACCCTTGGCAACCTCACCCCAGGATGGTCCCCCACCTGGTGGCCCTATGAGCTGGGTCCACCTCCAAAACCCGTCACCAAGGTCAGAAATCTGGGGGTCCTGTTCGACGACAAGCTCTCCTTCACCCACCATGCAAATGCTATTGTCTCTTCCTCCTTCTATATCCTCAGGAAAATTAAGAAACTATTACCTTATCTTCCCCTCTCAGCCGGCAAAACACTTATCACCACACTAATCTTTTCCAAAACTGACTACTGCAATGCACTCCTGCTCAATGCCCAAGAAAAAGTCCTTAGCAAGCTTTAGTTGGTTCAAAATTCAGCAGCCAGAATTCTACTCTGCATCCCCAAATTCAGACACATTTCACCCGCCACTCGCCAACTCCATTGGCTGCCTATCAGAAGCCGGACCAAATTAAAAGCGAAAATTAATTCCGGACCACAGTTTCTAAAACAAGCCTTTTCCCTATACAAACCCAACAGACCACTACGCTCCTCCACAGCTCATCTACTACCTGTCCAACGGACCAAGAAATCTTCTTGGGGAGACTGGCGCTTCCTAGTCTCCACAGCCAGACTTTGGAATTCCCTCCCTCTCCTCATCAAAACCAGTCCCACACTCATCACCTTCAGGAAACATTTAAAAACCTGGCTTTTCAAACAATAACCACCTGCTGCAGCGCCGAGACAGTGACACCCCAGGGTATTTGCGCGCTCTGCAAATTGCCAAAACATAAACATAAACATAAAGCTGATGTGACGACATATTGTAAACTAGTGACAACACTACAGATGGACACCACACAAGGTTTTTATATCAAAAATAAGTATACTTTTATAAAGAGTTACCACAAGACCATAAATGACAAATATACACAATACTGTTACTTTAAGATGGTAGATTTAGGTTAGTTTAGTTCAGGTCTTAAGATGCAATACTTTGTGTCAATGTACCTTAGGTTGCGTTGCTCTTCCACGACAAGCAATGTCGCAGCGAGGGAAATGCAGCAAAGTTCAAGTGCAAAGAAATAAACACGTGAAGATCTTCCAGATGTGGCACGTTTCTCCGGGGATGCGAGAAGTTCTCGGTTCGATGCTTGGACACCCTTGTTCCGCAATTTGATGGCAACAGCTCCAGCTGCGAGACTCTTCTCCCACGATGCATGAAGCTTCCGCACAATGCGACAACTTCAGTGGCGACATCCACAATGCGATGGCAGCAGCTCCGACGGCCGCACGCTTCTCGGGGATGCGAGGCGCTTTTCTTCGATGCAGTGCAGTGCGACAGTTCCAGCGGCGGCGACACCCTTGCTCAGAAGTGTGACGGCAGGCACAGCGACGGCGACACGCTCCGACCTTGTTGCAAGACTCTTCTCTCGATGCGGTGCAATACGACAGCTACAGTGGCGACACCATCCTTCGGAGTTGCGACGGCAGCAGCAGCGATGGCCACGCGCTTCCTCTTCGTTGCAAGATGCTTCTCTTGATGCGATGCAATGTGACAGCTACAGCACCGACATTCACGATGCGACGGCAGCAGCAGCGACGGCGACACGATTCTTCTTCGATGAGTCGCGCTTCCAGCTCCTTGCGACACGCAGCTTCTCAGAAGGCCCAAAACAGAGCAGGTACTTCCAGAAGAACTCTGGGGAGCTTGGGGTTGAGGTCTTTGTCCCTGAGACTTCAGCAGGAGGCAATCTCTTTTCCAAGCCCTTGGAGATCCTTCACAAGTTGAAAGCAAAGTTCACAAAGTTCCTTTCTCCTTCCTTTGGCAGTAAGGCATTCACTGCAGGCCAATCCCCCAAGCAGCACTTCAGCTTGGGAATAGTCTCTCCTCAGTTTCTTCAGGTTCCTCTCCTCAGTAAAGGTTTCTTCTTGTACTCTAAAGTGATCTAATTTCATGGGATCAGGGTCCCAATATTTATACCCCAAAATCCTTTGCCCAGTGCAAAGCAGTTCTGAAGCACTCTGTTTATCAGACATCTCCTTTTCTTTTATAGTGAAGGGCAGGCACATCAGACGCCCCACAGTAGGTGGAGCCAGCATTGTGAAAGGCAAGTACAGTCCTGGATCACTTTGTTTACAGGACTCCTTCTCTTCTTTCAGTGCGCAGGGCAGAGACATCAGCCGCTCCCCAGGAGGGGGAGCCAGCATTGTGGAAGGCAGGCACAGCCCTATTCAAGGTTCAGGTGCAGCTCCTCCCTCCCATCTAGATGCAGATCTCTCTATTCACCACTGGGCTGACTCATCCTGTCTCCTGGAATTCCCAGCCCTGTCACTCACAAAACCAGACAAGGAATAGACAACCTAGCAGAGGCAGGCTTTGGTATTTGCAAACACAGAATGTTAAAACCAACTTTACTAAAAGGTGTATTTTATCATT
Source organism: Lissotriton vulgaris (assembly GCF_964263255.1). Taxonomy (NCBI): domain Eukaryota; kingdom Metazoa; phylum Chordata; class Amphibia; order Caudata; family Salamandridae; genus Lissotriton; species Lissotriton vulgaris. The sequence goes on from NC_141687.1 coordinate 589,417,383, forward strand.
CTGAGTTCAGGCATACTAAACTCGATTTTCTATTTTTTTTTCTGAGTCAGTTAGGATTATAAAATGTAATAATTCTAACAGCCAATTCTGGCCTATGGAAAACTTGCAATAGTGAAAAACGAAAAGTGGCTCTAATTCACTATTAGAACATGCCACACACACCAGGGATTGTCCTACCTTATCCTTAAAATGCACCCTGTCCTTGAGCCTACCATAGGGGTGACTGATATGAACAAAAGGGAAGGTTTAGGGACTGGCAAGTGGGTGCATTTGCACAGTCAGCATGACAGTACCAGACTGCGCGCAGGCTCTGAAATAGCAGACTTTAGACACATTTTACAAGGCTGCTTCTGTGGGTGCCACAACCAGTGCTGCAGGCCCACCAGCAGCATTTGGATTTACATGCCCTGGGCACACTCAAATAGCCAAACATGAAACCACTGATTAATACATCAATTTACAATAGGGAGCACTTGCACTGTGGCCCTGAATAGCAGTGGCACAGTGCCCTAAGCATCTAATACTAGCAAAAATACACGAGGCAACAGAAAAAAATGGAAGGGAGACCCACACCAATGGTGCCAGGTCTAACGTGTCCCCTCCATATGAAATGTGGGGAGAACTACCCTAACTCTAACTCCTGGGAGTTCTCATCACTAAGGCGGAAAAATCTAGACAGACCATCAGCATTGGTGTTTTCTGTACCAGGGCGGTGTTCCACCCTATAGTCCATACCCTGTAGGGAAATAGACCACCTCAACAGCTTTGGATTCTCACCCCTCATCTGCATTAACCTTCTGAGGGGCCTGAGGTCTGCCTGAACCTGGAAGTGAGTCCCAAACAGGTATGGTCTCTGCTTCTTCAGGGCCCAGACCACAGCAAATGCCTCACACTCAACAGCACTCCACCTCTGTTGCTGTGGAAGTAACCTCCTACTGATGAAGGCTACAGGTTTATCTAGGCCCTCTTCATTTATCTGTGACAGAACAGCCCCCACACCATGCTCTGAAGCATCTGTTTGAACGATAAACTCTCTTGAGAAGTTGGGTGCCAGGAGCTTGGGCGCTGTGCACATGGCAGCTTTCAGGGCCTCAAAAGCTTTTGGACAGGTGTCAGTCCAAATCACTTTCTTGGGCTGCTTCCTGAAGTCAGCTCTGTCAAGGGTGCAACAATGTTGCCATACCCCTTGACAAACCTCATGTAATACCCTGTGAGACCTAAGAAGGCTCTCACCTCTGTCTGGGTTTTGGGTGGCTCCCAAGCCAGGATGGTTTCAATCTTGGGTTGTAGTGGCGCCACCTGGCCGCTCCCAACTTGGTGTCCCAAGTACACCACAGAACCCTTCCCGATCTGGCACTTACTCGCCTTGATCGTGAGGCCTGCCTTCCACAGTGCCATCAACACTTCCAAGAGGTGGCGCAGATGTTCCTCCCAGCTGGCACTGAACACTGTGATGTCATCCAGGTAGGCGGAACTGAACTCATCCAGCCCAAGCAACACCTTGTTGACCAACCTCTGAAAGGTGGCAGGGGCCTTTTTCATCCCAATGGGCATAACAGGGAACTGGAAATGTCCATCTGGTGTGGAGAATGCTGACCTCTCCTTTGCTCCATCAGTCAAGGCGATCTGCCAGTACATAGACGTTAAGTCAAACGTGCTGAGGTACCGTGCAGCCCCTAGCCGATCAATGAGCTCACCAGCTCTGGGGATGGGGTGTGCCTCAGTCTTCGTGACTGAATTGAGCCCTCTGTAGTCCACACAGAACCGGAGTTCGGGTGTGGCACCCGGCGCTGCAGCCTTCGGGACCAAGATCACTGGGCCTGCCCAAGGACTGATGGAGGACTCAATCACCCCCGGCGCAAACATCTTTGAGACCTCCTCTTTGATGCAAGCCCTCACCCTGTCAGTTACCCTGTAAGTTTTATGCTTCATAGGTAAGCGGTCTCCTGTGTCCACATCATGGACACACCAATCTGTGACACCAGAAACCAGGGAGAATAGATCAGAAAACTGTCCGAGCAACTGGCGGCAGTCATTCTGTTGCTCATGGGTCAGGGTGGAAGAGAGGTTGACACCATCCACTGACCCATCTTGCTCTGAGGCTGACAGGAGGTCAGGAAGAGGCTCAGTCTCCTCCCCCATCCCAGCATCTGTTGCCAGGAGCATGCCCACTTCAGACCTCTCTAAGTGGGGCTTAAGGCGGTTGATATATAGGGCCCTCAAGGGCTTCCTAGGAGACCACAAGTCCACCAAGTAGGTAACTGGACTCTTACGCTCCACAACCTCAAGAGGTCCGGTCCACTTATTTTGGAGCACACAGGGCTCCACTGAGGCCATGATCCACACCTTTTGTCCAGGTTGAAGCTCTACCAGAGTGGCATTCTGGTCATACCATTGCTTCATCCCCTCCTGGCTGGCTTCCAGATTCGCCTCAGCGAGTTGCCTGAAATGCCTAGTCTGGTTCCTGAAAGCCAGCATGTAGCGTTATACATCCTGGGGAGATTTCCTTGGAGATTGCTCCCAGCCTTCTTTGACCAGACTCAGAGGTCCTCTGACTGGGTGTCGATGGAGAAGCTCAAAGGGACTGAACCCTAGAGATTTCTGTGGCACCTCACGGTATGCAAAGAGCAGGCATGGTAAGAGGATGTCCCACTTACGCCTCATGGGTTCCTCAAGACCCATTGGGGCTAATGAAAGTGGGTAACAAACCTCTCAAAGGTCTTGTTCTGCCCCAAATGTCCTGCTAATGGCACATCATGAGCCAGCCCCAGTAGGAAGGCTCTTAACTTCTGGGGTACCACCAGCACACGGGCTGACCCAGGTTCAGCAACCTTAAGCTCACTATACAGGAGACCATTCTCCCAGTAAATCCAATGTGATCCTGACTGATCACCTTCTGCCTGGTTTGCAGCCTGTAGCCACAAGCCCACAAGAGAAGGGCACTCTCTTTGCTCCTGGCAGAATTCTTCGCTGGAGGGGCCTCCTTCTTGCTGCCAATGGGTCAGCTCAGGCAGGTCCACCAGTTCAGCTACTTGCTCCCCGGTAGGCTCAGGACATCCCCCTCAGGGTCTACCTCCTCCTGGGCCATGGGAACTTCGGGTACCGGTTTCCCCACCACTTTTCTCTAAGACAGGTTCCTGGGCCTCCCTCTCAGGCTCCAGGTCCTCTTGAGAACCTCTTCTGGTTGACATTGACCGGGGGGGGTCACGCAAGCCTAGTCAGGCAGTCCAACCATCTTCACGTGAGTTGTTTTTCCCACCTTTTCCCAAGGGGAGCTCTCCATATCGTTTCCCAACAAACAGTTAACAGGCATGGCGGGCCTCACAGCTACCTGAAGAGTACCAGAGACCCCCCCACTCAAAGGGAACCTGAGCCATTGGACAATGACTCTCTGTGTTGTCAGCGGCAAAGACTCGGCAAAATGCACTAGGGACAATCTGCTCTTGAGACACCAGGTGACACATGACAGCTGTCACACTGGCTCCTGTATCTTTAAGAGCCTCTGCCCTTTGGCCATTGATGGTCACCCACTGCCCATAATTCTTAGTGTTCTTGGACAGCTGAGCTTCTGAGACCATCTCACAGTCTGCTAAAGAGACAATGGTCATCTGTGCGGGACCCTACCCACCTTGGACATCAATCTCCTCCCCCAAGGCTATACTAGCCATCTGCTGGGGCGGAGCACCAGTGGTGGATGGTTTACCAAACAGGCGGTACCTGGTATCATTCGCCTTATAACCCAGGTCACCACACTTGTAACATTTCTAGGACCCCTGGGGAACAGGACTACCTGTAGGGCCTCCTTGCTTCTTTTCAGGGGGAGGTTGGTAACCTTACCATTGGTTCCCTTGGGAATTACTTGAGGGCCCTTTGTGGAACTCCTTCTGTTTACCCTTGTCCCCCCCCACTCTTCTGCTGGGGACCCTGCCCACCTTTGGCTGAGTCTCCCACGTGACCCTTGTGGATCCGGGTGCTCACTCAGCGGTCCGCCTCCTCAGCAAGCTTCCTAGGGTTGATCAGCTTGCTATCTATCAGATGCTGGCGCATCTCTGGAAAACAATTATCAGACAAGTGCTCCCATGCAATTAAATCAAAGAGACCTTGAAAATCATTAACCCTGCTGCCCTTTACCCAACCATCCAATGCTCTGCAAAAGAAAGTGACATATTCAACCCAAGTACTGTTTTCTAACTTTTTGCATTTCCTAAACCTCTGTCTATAGAGTTCAGGTGTCAAACTATATCTAGACATCAATGCATCTTTCATGTGGCTGTATGAATTGTGGACTTCAGAAGGCAAGTCTAACAGTCTGCCCCGACCCTCACTAAGGAACCTTCCCCACAAACCCGCTCCCCAATCTTTCTCAGGGACGAGGTGGGAAGACATGGCTACCTCATAGGCTCTGAACCACTGACCAATATCATCATTTTTGTAAAACTCTTTCACCACATACTTGGGAATATACACTCTACTTTCTACATGTACTGACGGTACGCTGCCACCAGAGGGAGTAGCCTCCAAACTTTTGGTTTTAAACTCCAACTCCCTCAAAACGTTTTCATGCTCAAACTGCATTTTCTTTTCCTCTATGTCTAATCTCCTATTTTCTAATTCCAGTTGCCTATTCACCTTGAACTTGGTAATCTCCATTTCATGCCTTCTTGATCTCTCTCTGTCCTCCAACTTCTCTGGAGACATACTTTTGACAGAACCAATGCTATCTGCAGGAGAAGGTACTCTCCTTCCTCCTGAGCCCACTGGCACTTCTTGTTGCACAACTGCCAGGTCATCCTCCTCAATCTCAGGAGTTTTCCTTGCTTCTACCTAGACCCTCAGCGCCTTGTAGAATTCTTCCTTCCCTCTGAATCCAGCAGTAGAATCATTGAACTTTTTGCAAAAGTACTTCAGGTGTGCAACTTTGTAGCTTTCCAATTTCTCTTCTTCCCATTCAAGATCAACAGAGGCTACGGATTCTGCTCTCTCTACCACAACTGAATTAGGAATCTTTCAAAAATAGTAAACAAAAATCCAAAAAGGAATCTACCAAAAAGTATGTGGTTGCGTTATGGTCTGCACTCACTAAGTAATGTTCACCAAACACTGTACATGAGTCACAAATCCAAGTCCAGAATCCTCACTGCTGACCAACAATGTTAGATTTGGGGGTCTCTAGTTGGCACAGGTAGGAACTTGTGACAAATAGGGACCCCTTGCCACTAGTCAGGATTAGGGGATTACACTCCTAAAATAACCCCTGCTCACCCCCTTGGTAGTTTGGCACGAGCAGACAGGCTTATCTCAGAGGCAGTGTGTAAAGCATTTGTTACCACATACACTAACCCAGTGACAACACTACAGATGGACACCACACAAGGTTTTTTGTATCAAAAATAAGTATACTTTATATAGAGTTACCACAAGACCATAAACAAAAAAAATACACAATACTGTTACTTTAAGATGGCAGATTTAGCTTAGTTTAATTCAGTTCTTAAGATGCAACACTTTTCGTCAATATACTTTAGGTTGCGTTGCGCTTCCACAACAAGCAATGTCGCAGCAATGGAAATGCGACAAAGTTCAAGTAACAAGGAAATAAAGACGTGAAGATCTTCCAGATGCGGCATGCTTCTCCGGGGATGCGAGAAGTTCTCGGTTTGATGTGTGGACTGCAGCGGCGACACCCTTGTTCCGCAATGCGACGGCAGCAGCTCCACTTGCGACACTCTTCTCACATGATGCGTGAAGCTTACGCACAATGCGACAACTACAGTGGCGACAACCACGATTCGACGGCAGCAGCTCTGACGGCGGCACGCTTCTCGGGGATGCGAGGCGCTTTTCTTCGATGTGGTGCAGTGCGACAGTTCCAGCGGCGACACCCTCCCTTGGTGTTGCGATGGCAGGCACAGCGACGGCGACACGCTCCGACCTCATTGCGAGACTCTTCTCTCGATGCGGTGCAGTGCGACAGCTACAGCGGCAACACCCTCCTTCGGAGTTGCGACAGCAGCAGCAGCGATGGCGACACGCTACCTCTTCATTGCGGCGCGCTTCTCTCCGATGCGGTGCAGTGCGACAGTGCGACAGTTCCAGCGGCGACACCCTCCTTCGGAGTTGCTACGGCAGGCACAGCGACAGCGACACGCTTCTTCTCGATGAGTCGCGCTTCCAGCCCCTTGCGACACGCAGTTCCTCAGAAGGCCCAAAACAGCAGCAGGTACTTCCAAAAGAACTCTGGGGAGCTGGGGGTTGAAGTCTGTTGTCCCTGAGACTTCAGCAGGAGGCAAGCTCTTTTCTAAGCCGGTGGAGATCCTTCACAAAATGAAAGCAAAGTACACAAAGTTCCTTTCTTCTTCTTTTGGCAGTATGGCAACCACTGCAGGCCAATCTCCCAGGCAGCACTTCAGCTTGGGAATAGTCGCTAAAATATTAGCGATTCCTTAAAATTCCTTAAAAACGAATCGCAAACTGAGATTCTTTAATAAGGAATACCTACCCATTCATTTCTATGGGCTAGGAGGCCCATAGAAATGAATGGGAAGATATTCACTATTTGAGATTCGGTATTAAAGAATCGCAAATAGCGGGAGCTATTTCAAGGCTGCCAGGGTGTCAAAAGGACACCCTGTTGCACCCCTGAAATGTGCATGTGTGCACATGTGGCACACATACATATCCTAAGGACATGAATATGTGCCACATGGCACTTTAAAAAAAAGCAAAAAAGTGCCTTTTTATTTTTTTACAGGAAATCGCGAATTACCACCAACTTGAAGTTGGTGGTAATTAGCGATTCCTTAAGCCTAAAGTGCACTTTGTTTTGTGCTACCTACATTGCATTTAAGGAATCGCAATTAGCGATTCCTTAAATGCAAGAGCAAAATAAAGAATCGCGAATTTTGTGATTCCTTATTTTGCTAGTAGGTTTAAACTCACCTACATTGCTCTCAGCCAAATACCGGTCGACAACGCAGAAATTCTGTGAATTTCTGCGTTACCGCTCGATATTTAGCCACCTACATCTGGCCCATAGTCAGTAATTTAAATGACCTACAAACACACTCTCAGGCACATATACCCAGTTATACATCCATCCTCACATATTAGACCGAAAATACTCTTGCGGTACATCGTCGATGTACAAGCATCTAAGCACAATTCACAGCACTTGGCTTGCCAGAGCGGAGTTCAGAAGAATAATGGAGCAGGTGCTGGAGAAGGTCAGCCTGGAACATCTACTCAAGGAGGACAAGTGGTCAACATTCCTCTTACTTTGCCTCATTTTGCAAAGGCTGGACTGTTCTGCCCAAAATGCAAGAGTGTGTTAAGTGTGGATGAACAAGTTGTCACAAAGATGTTGGAACCTATTAACACTTGCTGTTATTTTTTTCCCTGTTAAAGCACTGCGTTTTTCTGTTCCTGTTTTTGTTTTAATTTTTCAAGAAAAATAAAAAAACACCCCAAAAAATTCAAAATGTTTAGATAAATAAAAAACAATTTCAAAATTGTTTTTAAAAAAAAACGATTCTTCTGGTTTAAGAAAGAAAAATTACATGGTATATGTATGTTTGTAACAGTGTGCATATGTCTAGTACGTTTTGGTGTATGAGTTAGTATATAGGAAATTAACTGTGTATGTGAGTAACTGTATTTTTGATTCTGTGTGTGTGTACGTGGTTGTATGGATGTGGGACAGGGTGTATGAATTCTTGTATGAGTGAGTGCCCAACTGTGAGAATGGGAATATATGTGAGTGGGAGAGTGTGAGTGCCTCTATGCATAGGTGAATGGATGTTGACTGTTTCTATGAATGAATGAGTGGCTGTCTCAGTACTTGTGTAACTGAGTCAGAAGCGCATAAGTGAGTGGTGTATTAGTGGATGTATGAGTGGATGCCAGAGTGTGTGCATAGATGCATTACTGAGTGAGTGAGTATAACAGTAGATGCTGTATGAGTCAGTTAGGGGATGTTAGTGGTTGTATGTGTGTCACTGGTGTGTGACGAACTGAATGTGTGACTGATGGGCTATGTGAGTGAGTGTATGAATGAATAAGTGGATGGATACGTAACTGTATGGATGAGTGTGTTAGTGGGTGTTGGTGACTGTTGGTGAGTGAATGGGTGCGTGAGTGGCTGTATGGGTGGGCAAATTTGTGTGTGAGCAATTGTATGGTGAGTGATTGGGTGTGTAAATGTGCTGGAGGGGTAAGTGACTGACTCTTTTAGTGACAGAATGTGTGATTGATGGTGTAGGTGAGTGAGTGGCTCTTTTGAGAGGCTATATGGGTGAGTGAATGGGTGTGTGAGTGGCTGTATATTTGAATATGTGGGTCTGTGAGTAGCTGTATCGGTCAGTGTATGAATATGTGAGTGGCTGTTTGTGTGAATGACTGGTTCCATGAATAGCTATATGGGTGAGTGACTGATTGTGTGAGTGGTAGTATGAGTGAGTGGGTCTGTTAGTTGGTGTATGAATGAGTAACTGGATACATGAGCAGTCGTATGGATCTCTCAATGGGTATGTGAGTGGTTGTATGGGTGTGTGACTGGGTGTTCGAGCGGTTATATGGGGGTGTGAGAGGGTGTGTGAATGGCTCTGTGGATGATGTCTTGAGTGATGCCATCAGTAGTATTATTTAAGATGACATGAGTGATGTCATCAGTGATATTACTGATCATGTTGTGGCAGCACTTTCTGACCATTAACTTTTTTTTGGCCCTCTGGAACGCTAAAAAATTCCCACACCACACTTACCTTTTTCTTCTTGGGAGGTTCTGCAACCTGTTCCTACAGATTGTCTTCCTCCTCCTGCTGGAAGTCTTCTGGAGCTGCCATCATGAATGCAAGAAAGCATAAAAACACCAAAAACACTCCAAAATGGATGATCCCTCAATAAGAGTGACCTCTGACAGCCACACCCAAATATAGACAAAAAAGAGGTGGGATCTGTCTTTCTTGAATATGGGAAGCTGTTTAACCTATCAAGTCAGTTTATTATTGTGTCACATGGAATGCGTGACCCCTACTCGGCTCCGCCGTGCCTGGAAAATGAGTCCATAAAATATATTAAATATCTTATTTATACTAAATTACCTTAAAAATATACCATTTCTTTTACCTTTCACTATACCTTTTTCTTTAAAGTAAAGCAAAAAAGTATTTAAATATATATTTTTGTAATGTAAGAAAACTGCCGGTGTCACATCCCCTATGCGGTGCCGGAAATAAATACTGCGACTCCTTAAAATCTAGTAACATAATCATTAAAATGTTTTCTATCTGATATTACGTTACTTTTTTTTTACTGTATAAGTAAAGCTTTTAGGTCAAAGTAAACCATAGAAGTATCCATATATATGTATTACTGCTACCAGAACTACACTGAAGTCACTTCCCATGCACAACTCCAAAAATACAAGCCACAGCGGTGTGCTTGGACATAGTGACTCCTTAAAATCACTGAAAATCACTATAAACATGATTTTTACTTCTTCCTACAGATGTATGTTTAGCATATTAGTAATCGCCTAGCGTCAAACTAGGTACTAGAAATCTCTAAATATATATTGTCTATAGTATGTCGGAGTCGTGTACCGTACACAAGGGGTCTAGATGGGTACATGACTTCTAATTTAAACACAACTCTTTAATTACACTATACACAACTTACAATGCAATGATTTCTAAAAGATATTGAGTACCATTCAAAACAACTCATTACAAAACCACTTACACTTATTCACTGAACTATACATACATTCAAACATAGATGCTCCCAATCACAGACACAATCAAACACTCACAAATGTAATCACACACCAACTTACACAGTAATGCATACTGTCACACAATCATTCTTACCAGTTACTACTTACACCAATATATGAAAATAAAAAAAACTGTAGTTAAGAACTTTTAAGAACAAAAGTTACAGGGAACTTTTAGTTAAAGTACAACATTTTTAAAACCATACACAGTCACTTAAAAAAACCAAAGGTTACAGGGATGTTATAGTTAGGAAATAGAATTTGAAAAGCCTTAGAAATTCACTGAAAAAAACAAAGGTTACAGGGACATTATAGTTAGGAAATATAACTTTTTGTCATGCTTAGCATGTAGTGACTTGGAAAACATTTTTCTAATCGCTAACTTGATTTGAAATGGTTAGACAATCGCTATTTGGAAGGATCGTGTTTAGGGTTTCCTTTCCAAATGCAGATTCGATTCCCTATTGATCAATATTTTGCAATGTAATCCAGTCAGAAACGTTTGTAATTTGGTCAGAAAATATTTGAAAGCTAATGACTCTATAAAGGAGGAGTTATCCATTAATAAAAAAGTTTTTTAAGAGTAGGCAGTGGTCAAAGGGACCACTGCACAGCCTTAAACGTAAAAAATGTATATATGTAGATATATTATTTTAACGCAGACTCATTTTACTATACGGAAACTAGGATTCATAAAAAAACACTTTCCTTTAAAAGGTGATCACAGACATATCTGTTGATTATAGCAGGCCACTATTCTTGCTTGCAATAGTAGCCACCAATGAGAGAGAGTTGCAATATGCAACCTACCTTATGAATATTAATGAGCTGGGTTGGCTTGCAACCCACTCTGATTACTTATTTTGAGGACCGACTCATGTGTGCATAGGCCAATTTGCAAAATATTATAGTGGTCGAAAAATGTTAGTAAATTGCAACGCCTTTTTGCAACAGCATTTTTAGTACGTCTGGACCATAGTGCGATTTTTAATAAATGCATAAAATAAACCCTTTTGCCATTGTCATATGACATTGACCCTGAATATACAAGGCGTTGTGTAACAAAAGTTCTTAATGTTATCTATGTTTCTTATTCACCACTCCTTTCTTAACCTCCACCCCTCCAGAGCTTTGATTATGCTTGTTAAAGAAGTCTGATACACTTCAATACAATTCACTGCTTGGTGTGAACCTTAGCATATCTAATACATACTATTAGTTTTGTACACCAACTCTTATATTCCTCTTTCATTTCTCTCCTCTTTTATGATGCCCCAGTTTCTCCACTGCTTTTTTTTATCAACTTCTCTCATCCACTGTTTTTATCACCCTTCCTATTCTCCCTGATCTATTACTCTGCCTCAGTTTCTCCTTTCCATCCCTCTTTGCATGATTGGTGTTTGAAAGCCTTCCATGATGTACCTCTCTTTCTTTGCTGCCTACAGACGCTGTGTGAGTGTGAAATCCTCATTAACAGTCCCAGAGTTGAAGCATGTCATCCAGGGACAGCAGATCTTCCATCTCTGACCCAGTGCCCTTCCTGGAGGAGTGGAAAGCTAAAAGGGAGCGAATGAGGCTCAAGTCTTCCTCTTCCTCATGCTCAGGGGCAAGTGAGGTGCACTCCCCAGGTCCCTACAGCCCCAAGGAAAGTAAGAGTCCAATGAGCCCTAAGTCTACTCAGAACCCAGTCCAGGCTCAGTCTGTGACACTGCAAAAGGCATTGGATCCAGGGCACAGGGGCAAGATATTCGCGGAGCCCAACCGGGTAGGCCTCTTCTCCGGAGAGATGGACAGCTTGAGGAATGAAAGCCAGGCCTCCCATGCCAAGGAAAAGAGAGGGAGCGGCCAGAGGAAGACCAGAACACAAATTGAAAAACGGAAATTGAGAGAGAAGCGAAGGCCAACAGGCGTGGTGAACATCTCCCTGGAGGTGAGCATAAACTATAGAAAGGACAGGTCATCAAGGGGCAATTGATTACCAGATATGTCCTTCTGTGAGTGAAGTGGGATGGTAAATGTCTGAAATATCACATATGTCTAAGCATCTGAAGCTAAAGATCATGCCTTGGTAATGTGCACCTGGAAGTGGTTTCAAAGGTGCTGTAGGTCTAATCAAGTCTAGAAAAACTCCCTTTGGGGTAATCTCTTAGAATTTCACTCGTACACTCACACCACAGGTTCCACTCAAAACACACCGGGTCAGTATTTCAGTTGCCAGAAAGTCAAAATGTGAATGCAATATCAAAAAATATTTGTATGTTTGATTTTATTAGATTGGTTCAATGAAAAATCCACAAATATATCATTATTACTTAAAAACAAAACATAATTATACACATTAAAAACGGCAAAGATAAAAAATCACAGTGTAAATAAATCAATAATCATGACAAAAAAACATTAGCATGAATTAATATTTCAGCACTCCTTTTTTACATGTGGAATACATCACACAGTAAATGTCAAGGGATTCCACTGGTCCAACCTCCTTCTTCAGGCTTGCTACTAGTATCTTTCGACACTGTTATCAAGATATGCACAGGTCGATATTCAAGTGGAAAAATCTCCTGCGTATATGAGACAATCATGACATATACGCAGGAGATTTTTCTATCCCGGATATGCAAGTAACGTCAAAATTGCCACACTTATAACTGAATGGAAGATAGAAGTTTGGGGGCTACACCGCACGAATCAAATATGGTGTGGTATTTTCTCTCCTTTTTTTAGGGTCGGTACTCTGCATTTATTGAGGCCTGAAAACTTTTGAGATCGCCAGATATATTATTTAATTGGGTGTGTAAAGATTGAAGCTGTGTCCTCGCTGCAAGATTTATACAGCTCTGGTCCGGTGTTTTTATAATATGGAGCATTTTGAAGGAGAGATTCTTTATCAAGAGATTCTTTCAACTTGAATATCGACCTGTGCATATCTTGATAACAGTGTCGGAACATACAAGTAGCAAACCTGAAGAAGGAGGTTGGACCAGTGTAATCCTCCGAAACGCGTCGCTTTTTGGCCTACTTAAATAAAAAGTTCTCATGACCTTTACTGTGTGTTGTATTACCCATGTAAAAAATGATGTGCTGAAATATTAATTCATGCTGTTTTTTTGTCACAATCATTGATTTATTTGCACTGTGATTTTTTATCTTTGCAGTTTTTAATGTGTATAATTATGTTTTGTTTTTAATTAATAATGATATATTTGTGGACTTTTAATTGAACCAATCTAATAAAATCAAACATACAAATATTTTTTAATATTGCATTCACATTTTGACTTTCTGGCAACTGAAATACTGACCCGGTGTGTTTTGAGTGGAACCCGTGGTGTGAGTGTACGAGTGAAATGCTAAGAGGTTACTTCAAAGGGAGTTTTTTTCTAGACTTTAACGTCTTTGTGGTGTCCTGTCCCTTTGGTGTGTTGGACCTCTCTCTCTTGTTTAGAGTAGGTCTAATAAAGCCTAGCTTCATTGAAAATGTCTTCCGGTAGGTAGTAACAGATGTCAGTGTGACAGCATTTTATGTCTCAAACTGAGAAGGGTCATAGGGAAATTATTTCCTGGAGATAAAATGGAGAGGCCCAGAATCTCAGTATCTATGGGAAATGCTATAGTGGGTGTTAGGTCGGATGTAGGTTTTATTAAGCACTACAGGAATTTTCCTCGGAGCCTGATAGGAGTAATAAGGGGGCCAAAAATGTCACCATCCCCTGAGAAGCTTTCCACTTTCTTCCATGATCTACAAAGGCCACTTTTTTCTCCTACTCTTTCCTTTCTTCCACCTCTCCCCCTACTCCACTCTCCAGCAATGCCTCTTTACTGACCTCTTGTCCTCCAGCACCTTCCTTCTGGTCCTTTACTGACATGCCATCCTGCTTTCACCTTGGTATCCAGATGTCCTCCTCTCCTTCCTTCTTGTATCATGCTCTCCTTCATGTCCCATAATATTTCTCTACCCTTCTTCCTTCCCAACGGAATTTTAAAATCTCCTGGAGGGTCTCTCAAATTCTTGTCTAAAGGATGTGTTCTCAACTTACCCTGAGAGACCTCACGTCCCTTCGTGCCATGCCCGAGAGGCATCTTTCATCTTCTTGCTCCGAGGTACTTCACTCACACTCCCCTTCCTCCTCTTTACAACAGACTCTGCCTTCCTCTTAAAGGATTATCCCTTAATCCTTTGCACCTGTCTTTGTTCTGTGATCTTCTTATACCCCTTAGACACTTGTATTGGCAGAGGGTAAATCATTGAGGGATGTATTTCCAAATGTTCCAGACCTGGCCTCCCGCTTGCACTGACACTTCTGGTTAATTGCAGAGTTTTGAGGACGATGAGGATGTTGCTGATCAGGAGCCTGTCTGTTTTCGACAAGTCCAGGAGGCCAGCACCAGCCACAGGACCACTGAAAACCAGGTGTGTGTATGTGTGTGTGTTGGGGATGAAACAAATACAATTGATATGCACCATAACGTATTCTTGTGACAACTCAATAGTCTTACTAAGACCACAGAATAGTCTTACTAAGAAGAAGGAGGAGCAGGGTGAAGGCTAAATTGAAAAGAGAGAATAAAGACACCTTATGGATTAAACTGCGGGTAGCGGCATGCAAGGGTCAAGCTAGAATATTTTGGTTGCTTATTGGGGAGGGCTGTGGAGTAAGATCTAGACCACTGCCAATACCCATTGAAGAGCAAACTTGGGTTGGGTATATTGAGAATTTATATGCCAGCAATGGATTGGTGTTTGAATATGGTAGAACATATGTGGATAGCTCTCCATATGGACCGCCGTCCGAAAAGGACATTGAACTGGCGATTAAGGGCTTGCGTTCTTCCGGAGCAATGGGTCCGGATGAGCTTTCCATTTCGGTCATAAAACGAAACAGTGAGATGTGGAGTAAAATTCTCTTCCAGGTTTTTAGCTTTTCTTTTTCCCGTAAATCCGTTCTCCCCTCCTGGAGGGGGAGCATATTGGTCCCCCTTCACAAGAAGGGAGACCGTGATGCTCCACACAATTACTGTCAAATTGCCCTTTTTGGACGCCATAGGCAAAGTCTTTGCAAAATGCCTCCTTAAGCTGATCAATGATTGGGTGTCCAAGGGTGAAATCCTGCCCCTCGAGCAGACTGGGTTCAGGCAAAGGCATGGTACTATGGACAATTTGACGGCATTGCAAGTTATAACAGAAAAATATATCAAGGTCCGAGGAGGGAGAGTCTATGGAGCTTTCATAGACTTCTCCACAGCTTTTGACAAAGTAGGTCGCTCTTTGCTGTGGAGGAAATTATCGGACCTTGGCATGCCGTCTACTCTCCTGGAGCTAGTCCGGGCTCTCCACTCTGACACCTGGTGTAGAGTCTTGTTAGGCGGGGAAAGGGGACTTTCTCAAGTAATTTCTACAGCCAATGGGTTAAAACAAGGCTGCCTATTGGCCCCTTTATTATTTCCCCTTTATATATCTGATCTGCCGCATGTTTTGTCCTTAAGTGAAGGAATTTCACCCGTTCTGGGGGTATACCGATTGTCTGTTTGATGTATGCAGACGATATATTAATTCTGGATTTAACACCAAAAGGATTAAATAACCGTCTACAGGTACTTCATGAATATGCAGAGGCACACCATCTGAAGATAAATGTGTCAAAAAGTAAAGTAATGTGCATGACGGGAAGGAAAACGTTGAAATATGTGAGCTTTCCTTGGTCTGTAAGTGGAAAAAGATTGGAAGTGGTAAAATCTTATGTCTTCCTCGGAAAAACTATTGTTGGTAATCTAAGTGAAAAGGCTCACATAGTAAACAACACCCGGAAAGCAGTTGCCCAAGGTAAAAGTTTATTTTCCCTTTATAATTCTACAGGTAGAAGACACTTCGCTATTCTGCTAGAGGTTTATCGTGCTAAAATCCCAGCATCGTTACTCTATGGTATTGAATTACTTGATATAAGAAACTGGGGTTTCTTAAATACCACGGAAGACAAAATTTTGCGGTATTTAACCACGGTTAATACAGCGTGCTCTACAGCCGCTTTTAGGCTGGAATTTGGCCTACGTAGTAGTTGGGTTCAGGGCCTAGCTTCGATAGTGCGTTGGGTCTTTAGCCTCGTGAGGGGAGAACCAGGTACTCTAAGACACCTCATTCAAACTGAGTTGCTAGGAACTTTTAAAGAACATTCTTTAATTGTAAACAACTTTAGAACTGCAGTTGATCTTTTACAACTTGATGAATCAGTTCTTTTTACTTTATCTGCATATTAGCTGAAGTCCATTTTGAAGTTGGCGTCCTGGAAATTAAGCTTTAAGATGGATAGGGAAGCCTGTATCTTGAAGAAAGGTGTCTCTCTGGTCATCGATACCTGCCTAATGAGAAAAGCACAATTATACGTCACCTTGAACCTTCCACATGGTATACGTCGTTTTTTGTTTCTATTAAGGCAGGATTTACTTCCTTTGAATAATTTATTGTCCAGATGGTACGGCTCCTCAGCTATGTGTAATTTCTGTAATGATTCAACTCAGGATATCACCCATGTGCTCTTTGTGTGCCCGGCCCTACTTTTGCATAGGCGTAAGTGGTTGAGACCAATTTGTCTTCAATTAAGTATTCTCTCTGCCTCTGCATTTCTAGACGCTATTTATAATCCCCCCAATGAAATGTTTTGTCATAAAATTTTTAACTTTTTCAAAAGTTTTTTAGATATATATTAGAGGGTTTTAAATGTTTATTCTCTTTTGTGATTGTATGCAAATGTATTTGTCCTTGTCAATCTCTTATGTGGATCTCATCTGAGTTCCGAAATCATAAATAAATAAACTTGAACTTGAACTTGTGTCAACTCATCTCGCACACTTCATGTTATAAACTGGATCAAAATTGATGTACTACACACCGCATTACAGACACACTCTGCATCTCACATATAATATTGTAAACAATACATTGCAGAGTGTTCATCACTGGTATGGATGGTCCTCTAAGGGGGGCAAAGTGATCCAAGCTTGATACATTCTAGGAGGGGGCTCTAGTGAGATCTTTGAGAAGAGGGCAGATGTGTTTGTATGTCTATTGGTTGGCAAGGATGACAGCTGCATGGAGAGTGGCCTTCTAAAGGGGAGGAGGCAAGAGTGGCATGGGGTGTAGGGGGCTAGTACCCTGAGTGCCGCCTCTGTCAATATAGGATATAACGAAAGCTTGCACCATGGAGTGGAAAGTGTTGGAAGGAAGTGATTGATTGTTGATAGGACACTAGTTGGCATTACATTGTCTTGACTTCTTTCGTCACTTGCTCCTTAAATGAGGGTTCGATTTGCATATTTGGGTGCAGTATTTTGCCACGGATGTGGTCATTACTGATTTACTTAGCATTGTTTGGGAAGGAAGGGGGGATTTAGCCAAATGCATGTTAAAAGCCCAGTATTCCCAGTATTTGATTTGGGGTGGAGCTTTCCACCATTTGAGCAGGAACTCAAACTTTGTCAAGATAAAAGGTATACCACTTATTTTCATGGCTGGATAAGTGTCCAGCCCCATAGTAGTTGGTATACATCAGATGCTGATGACTGGAGCCAGTACTGAGCCTTGTAGGGGTTTTTTAATGATGGAGATTAGAATTGATTTCTGTTGTCAACTAGGAAGGACATACTCCAGGTGGAGTACTGTTTCAGTGATGTTCATGCTGGTGGAAAGGGCGTTGGGAAGCATTTAGTGATCAATCTGGGTGAAGGCCACGAAGAAATCCAAGCGGGCCAAAAGGCAAGGGTCAACTTTGTGTGATAGCCTCAACAACCAAGTGTGTTGTATCATGCTGTGAAATGGGCAGACACTTGGATGGTTTTCCGTAAAAGAATTTGACCCGGGCGATTTATTTTTGCATTGAATGGCCACTGTTCGTCCCACGATTTTGTGAAGGAAGGGTGTGTGGGAGATGAGGCAGTAGCCTTTTATATTGCCGCTGCCGAGACAAGTTTTTTAAATAAGGCACTGATTTTGCTAGTTTTAGGAGAAATTAGGAATATGCTGGTGCAGAATGAGCAGTTATGGTATTCAGGTAGGGACAGAGTGCTGTTGAAGAGAGTGCTTTGTTAAGAGAGGAGATGGAATATTTCTGTGCTCTCTATGAGGTTCTGTTGAGGAATTCCAGGAAGCTTGACTAAGTGACCAATTGCAGTTTGGCAGATGTCCTGTTCACAAAAAACAAATTTGTAGAACAAGGGTCTGAGGGGAACCTTTTAAAGACCTGCTTGCATCCTATCCCCCGAATCTCTTAATCACAAAACACAAAGGATGCTAAGGGTCTAGAGAACTTTATCGGCTCACTTGATAAGTGGTGTACGAATATTAATCCTAATTTGGATATACATATATGTGTGTACTTTTTACCATATATGTGTGTGTTTTTTGGAAGGAGAGAGACATATGGATATATAGATATATAAACCCATCAACCCACTCATTGGTGGAAACTCGTCATCTGGGTTGTTTTTACAGATTGGTACCGTCCACACTTAGCCCACTTCGTGATTGTGGGATAATAGTGTGAATGTAACAAGAGCGAGAAAAAAGATGTCTCGGCTGAGGGGTTAGAAGTTGCAGTTCATGAAAAAGGTGTGAATATAAAGAATAATAAGTATAATAATAATAGTGTCCACGTAGACACTATTGATAGTAATATTTGTTGCCATACTATCTCCACTTACTGTTTTTAATCTTGCCATTATGATGACCATTATATTAAAATGTGTTCTTCGGCACCACAATAGGCAATTTTAATCACCTTTATTATTCTTTATATTCACACCTTTTTCATGCACTGCAACTTCTAACCCCTCAGCCGAGACATCTTTTTTCTCGCTCTGGTTACATTCACACTATTATCCCACAATCACGAAGTGGGCTAAGTGTGGATGGTACCAATCTGTACAAAACAACCCAGATGACGAGTTTCCACCAATGAGTGGGCTGATGGGTTTATATATCTATATATCCATATGTCTCTCTCCTTCCAAAAAACACACACATATATGGTAAAAAGTACACACATATATGTATATCCAAATTAGGATTAATATTCGTACACCACTTATCAAGTGAGCCGATAAAGTTCTCTAGATGTCCTGTTCAACCAAACCTGCAAAGTCAACAAAGTAGTGGTTATCGATTTAAAAAGTTACATGTTGGGAAGATAAGGCTGGAGTTAATGTAAATGATTTGTTCACAGCCGTGTTTGCAGATGAGATGACAACATGTTTGTGTAAGAGAGAGGTGTTTAAAAGTTGTTGAGTTGTGAGTGCTGTCCTAGAGAGGGTGGCTTGGGGCATAATAGGGTGGCTACCACCCGGTTCTTGTAAGCACAGTTGTTTTATTATGTTAGAGCCACCTAGGATGAGGTCACCAAAGATGCAGGTGTATGAGCAAGGGCAGTTACAAATATTTATGAGAAGAGTGAGTATTTGTGAGCACGAGGAACGAGTGGGTCATGAAGGCGTGAGAGGGGGAACAGCAAAACACACAAGGTGATAGACGGAATGTTGCACATTGGATCAACATTCACCCCCGTCACAGATCTGGGTTTAACCCATCGTTATTTTGCTCACCACGCCACCCCAGTTCAGACATGGCCATATGCAAATCAGTCTTGACCCTGTGCCTCATGGGAACAGTCCAGCCCGAACTGCCAAGCCATGTCTTCCCTGGACCGAAATCAAGCATCCTAGGACTGGTTTCTGGCTATTAGCCGTGAGAGGGGGGAGTCAGTGGTGTTCTTGTCTATGCTGTGTCTTTGCCAGTAGTTGTATGGGTATGTTTGGTTTTATGTATTTTGCTTGCAGGGAGAAAGAGATGGTGGTGGAGGCCTCTAATAAAAGTCGAAGCCTTCCTTGTGGGGGAATATAAGGCTTTCGAGCCCTGGCCTTTTCCGTGCCTTAATCGACCAATGATTGGAGACAACAAACTTGCCCTTGGCCTTTATGAGCTTTTGCTAAGGCTCCTGGGTAGGAGCACCTGGGAAAAACAGTTATGAGGCACGGGATGTAAGGCACATTATCCGAGAGAACTAGTGACAAGGGAGTAAAGCAGCAGTTTCTGCCTCATATTTGTAGTTTGCTCTTCCTGCGTTGGAGTCAATCTAATTACAATTTATGTTCGAAAATCAAAATCCATATAATGATTACCATGTGATTAACACACAATGTATACATTATTAGAAATTATTTTGTTCATACATTATGTATTACACTAAAACATCAAAACAATAGATTGTAAAAGATTTGCATTGCAAATTTTGAAATAAAGATAAACACTTCCTTGAAAGGGGACCAGTTTCTCTATACTCTATAGACCCTATAATCAGTCACAAACCCATTGCAGCCCATATTGTTCATTTTATTCATCACCATTGCCTAAGGCAAGAGGTTCCTCACAGGAAGCACACATGGGAATCACCTACAGTTAATAGCCACACACAGGGAAGTTTGTAAATCCTAATTCCAGATTTTTAAACACCGGCATTTTTCGCCGTTTTATTTTTTCATGTCACAAAAGAATAAACAGTGACTATTGGATTCCATCCTTTTGTTTACAAAACTGTTCAAATTGGGGAGCAAGACCTGCTATCAATTTTAGCTTTTAGTGGTAGCAGGATTCAATTTT
The DNA here is from genome assembly GCF_964263255.1 of Lissotriton vulgaris. NCBI lineage: Eukaryota > Metazoa > Chordata > Amphibia > Caudata > Salamandridae > Lissotriton > Lissotriton vulgaris. The sequence goes on from NC_141687.1 coordinate 589,437,803, forward strand.
AATCTCGTTATTGTAGTCCTGGCAGAAACACATTTTCGACGTTGAACAGGGTGCTTTCAAATGACCTGAGCAGTAAATATGCTGAGCAAATTCCTTAACAAACTTTCTTCACTTTTGCCTGCCATTTTATAGCAATACAATTTTACCGATTTTTTTAAAGTTGGTTGAGTTGAAGATTTCATTTGTTCATTTCAACCGATGAACGTAGGGCATTGCTGAGTCACTACAGGAGTACACAGAATGGTTTTTGCCCGTAGCGCTTGAAAATTTTGCCAGATAGAAATACAGGAGCCATGTGAATAATATGACTAAAAAGTATAAACCCTGTTCTCGATGGATCAAAAATTTGGATAGTACCCGGGGAGCACCAACTCTTTCGCTAGAAATATGTTTTTTTCTTGCTGTAATGTTGTGAGGCTAGAATATCCCCATATGTTTCTCCTGTATGTCCACAGAGTTTGTCCAGTTTTCATTAGGGCTTCTATTGGCCATCAACGAAATTGATGCGAAATCTAACTATCCACTGTTTATCTAGCCATTTATAATTGATGTTCCATGATTGGTCAAGTGAGCTTAGCAGTCAATGACATCCCAATTAGCGAAACATCTAACCACTTTCCATGATAATATTTTGAGCCATGATATGTTTTGCCTTGTTTTTGCACGGGCTTTAGCACATAACCTTTGACCTACGGACATTTGCAGTTCTGGACAGTCACATAGAATACATAAGTCAAGTAAGTGCTGTAAGTAAAGGGGAGCTCTAGCAATTACAATGGTGCAATCCTACATTAAGGGTGGCATGTGTCTCCCATTTATTTTGGAAAAATCCTTGTTTAACGTATGAGGGTATAATCTAAAATTCAAATAGATTAAGTATGCACCCTTGCCTTACAACCCTTCTTTATTTAACCCAATTAGTTAGTTCTCCCAGTAGGCATATCTTGCATAATTCTAGAAGCACTGTATCACAGCTATATAACTTCTAATAACTATATCCACCACTAGCCGATCAGGACCCGTAATCTATTCGGAAACAAAAGACACACAATTGATGGGCGAAATGTAGAACATTCAACCCCAGTCAAGAGATCTGGGTTAAATCCATCTTTCTTTTGCTCACAGTGCCACCCCAGTTTAGACCTGGCCATATACAAATCAGTCTTAACCCTGTGCCTCGTGGAAACAAACCAGCCCGAACTACCAAGGCAGGTCCTCTCTGGACCAGAAACAAGCATCCTAGGACCGATTTCGAGGTTTCACCCCTCATCAGCCAGGATAGCTGGAATCCTGTGGCACAGTGAGCCCAGGACCCACGTTTGGGCATATCCGGCACACTTAGGGCGAGAAAGCAAAAGACACACAATTGATGGACTGAATGCAGAAAAAATCAAAATATTCACCCCCAGTCACAAGATCTGGGTTAAATCCATCATTTTTTGCTCACCATGCCACCCCAGTTTAGACCTTGCCATATGCAAATAAGTCTTGACCCTGTGCCTCGTGGATACAGTCCAGCCCTTTTTGCACGGTTATCCCTAAACTTTTTGCTTCTTCCTCCTATTTTTTCCTGATTTATGTGTCAGTCCCTAGTAACATGCACTAAATGTGCCCGAGCCTGTGAATCAAAAGCTGTTAGTGGGCTGCAGCACCGATTTGTGCCTTCCACACAAACAGACCATAAATGTAACTCGGCCCGCCATTGCAGAGCCTGTGTGAAGTCTGGGACTGCCATGTCGACTTGGCAGGTGCACTCACTTGCCAGTCCCTGAACCTTCCTTTTTCTACATGTTAGTCACCGGAAGGTAGACCCAAGGTACCCCTGTGGGCAGGGTACATTGTATTTGAAAGGTAGGACATGCCCTGGTGTGTGTGACTTGTCCTGATAGTGAATTACAGTCAATTTAGTTTTTCACTATTGCAAAGCTACCTGTTCCCATAGGCCAGAATGAGCAGTTTGATTATAACATATTATTATCCTAACTGACCCAGGGAACAAGTTAGAAAAACGAGTTTAGTATGCCTGAACTCAGAATGTTAAAATACATCTTATAGTGAGGGTGATTTTAACATTCTGTGTTTGAAAATACCACTTTTAGATAGTAGGTATTTTCTTGTCTAACCATCCAGTATGCCTCTGCTAGGTTGTGTATTCCATGTCTGGTTTGTGAGTGACAGGGGGCTGGAGAGGGCTTTGGCTCCAGCAGTCTGATGGGTCATGGCTGAGCTGAATCGGTCCTCCATTGATTAGAGAGTAGGGGGAGGAGATTTCCTTTCACTTGCCTGAGCCTTCAAAGAATAGAGAGTAGGGGAAGGAGTTTTCCTTTCAGCTACCTGGGCCAGGTCTGCTTTCTACAATGCTGTCTCTACCTCCTGCCAGGAAGATGCACCAGGGAGGACAGAACTGGCCAGGTACAGACACTCTCTGCCATCAGAGAACAAAGGATTTGGTGGTATAAAAATTGGGGCCCAAACCCCAGAACTTTAGAACTCTTTTGGATCAAGAAGACTGCCAAGAAGAAGAGCTGGAGAAGCTGTGAGGAGGAACTACCACTCTGCTTTGTGATTTGCTGTGTTGGCCTGCAGTGGCTGCTTCTGTCTTGGGCAATGAAGGGACTGGACTGAACTTTCTGCAATCTACTTTTGTGAGTTTCTCCAAGGGCTTGAGGTAGAGATTGCACCCTGTTCAAGAAGTCTCAGGAACGCAAATGATTCAAGTTTTTCTGCCCTCAGCACTGGGGCCTGTGGGTTTTGTGCTGCAACAGAAGAAAAAGCAACCCAACGCCATCGAGACGCCGCTGCTGACTCCGTGTCCTGACGGCACCGTAGAGGACACCGCCGCACCGTGACCCTGGTCTCACCGGCGATGCCTGCTGATGCGCCACCGAGTCGCTGCTCGCACCGCGACCTGTGGGCACCGCACTCCGTACCGCCTCGCTTCACGACGATGCCTTAGTATCCCTGACAATGCCGCTCCAAGCCAAAATCGGCATTGCTGCTTGCACCATGGTTCAGGGGCACTGCTCGTAAAGTTATACGATGCACCGCCCTTACCCCGCACCCAGCTTTGGCCTACCGACGCCGGTGCCATCGACTCCAGTTCGCCAGCCGACGACAGCGCTTCAGCAACGACGCCACCGTTGCCTGCACCACGACCTGCCAGCACTGCGACAAGCACCGCATCCATTTCGAAACACGACCCTTGTCTCACCGGCTGCGCCATCTGATTCCGCCACTGAGCCGCTGCTCGCACCGCGACCTGAGGGCACCGCACACTGCACCAAAGCATATCGCACCGCAGTACCTGATGCCTGCCAACGCCAGCGCTCCTGACTTCAACAAAGAGGAGTTCGACCTGCAACGCATGTGATTTCGAGGGACCCGACGACTCCTGCACCGACCTCCAGAACAGATGCCTGCGGATGCCGTGCTTTTGGAAGCACAGCGAGAGGTCCTAACACCCTGCATTTCAAAAAGGTACTGTTTGCAGGTCTTCCAGACACCGTAGCTGGCCCGCGATGCCGCAGTCAGCCAGATCTGTTTGGATTTGTTTTCTCACGATGCTGTGATAACCCGGACGGAGCTATCAACATCAAGGAACTGTTTTTCAAGGTTAGTTTGATAACTGAAGATTTTTAAGTACTGTATTGCGGATTTTTATCGTTTTTGGTCTTGTCTTAAGTCTATAAAAATATTGGATATTTTTCTAAACTGGTGTGGTGTCCTTTTGTAGTGCTTACACTGTATTACTGTTGGTTATGTGCAATTGCTTTACACACTGCCTTTAGAATAATCCTGACTGCTCGTGCCAAGTTACCAAGGGGTTGAGCAGGGGTTATTTTAGGAGTGTAACACCCTTATCCTGACTAGGAAGAAGGGCCTAGATGTAGGTAATTTCATTTTACCACTTCTTAAATACCGAATTTTACCAAATCGGTATTTAAGAAGTGGTAAAATAGGGGGGGGGGGATGTAGGTATTACAGAATCTGTAAATACCGAATCGTTAAGATTCGGTATTTACCAATTCTGTAAATACCGATTCGGTAATGCCCATTGATTCCTATGGGCATTGAAGCCCATAGGAATCAATGGGCATTACCGAATCGGTATTTACCAATTCGGTAAATACCAATTCCAGAAAGAGTGCAGGGGGTGTCACTTTGACACCCTCTAGCACCCCAAATTCAAGGCTTGTGTGCAATGTGGCACACATACATGCCCTAAGGGCATGTCTGTGTGTCACATTGCACAGGTGTGCATGCACAGATGTCCATGCACACCTGAATTCGGTATTTTACCACACAATAGGATTGTGTGGTAAAATACCGACTCTTAAGGGCCTGTGGCACTGTAAACTGTGCCACCTACATTTGTAATTACAGAATCGGTATATTTACCGATTTGGTAATTTACCGAATCGGTAATTTTACCGAATCGGTAAATATACCGATTCTGTATTTGTCAGCCCCCTACATCTGAAAACCCTAATACCGGTCGGAAATGGCCGAAATCGGCCGTTTCCGACCGGTATTAGGGCTCCTACATCTGGCCAAAGGATCCCTATTTGGACAAAAGTGCAAACCCTTGCCAACTAGAGACCTCCATTTCTAACAAGCATCCTAGGACCAGTTTCGGGATTTCACCCTTCATCAGCCAGGATAGCTTGAATCCAGTGGCACAGTGAACCGGGACCCACGTCTGGCCATACCCGACACTCTTAGGGTAAGAAAGCAAGAGACACACAATTGATGGACGGAATGCAAAACAAATTAAAACATTCACCTCCAGTCAAGAGATCTGGGTTAAATCCATAATTTTTTTGCTCACCATTCCTCCCCAGTTTAGACCTGGCCAGATGCAAATCAGTATTGAACCTGTGCCTCATGGGAACAGTCCAGCCCGAACTGGAAAAGCCAGATCCTCCTTGAACCGGAAATAAGCATCCTAGGACCAGTTTCGGGGTTTCACCCCTCATCAGCTAGGATAGCTTTTTTTTTTTTTTTTTTTTTGAAGACCTTTATTGCAAACGATACAAGTACACAGCAACAGGCCTACAACCCATCAATTGGGCCGGCCGCAATCAAGGTGGTAGCAGTGTAAGAGAAGTACATAGTTAGTGACAGACAACAGTACGTAATAGACATCTTAACATGTTCGTCTCTCTGCATACTAAGTTCCACTTGTATCGTACAATGATGTTGAACACAGTAAATATGGTCTCATTTTGTATTTTTATATAACCAACAATTCAATACCCCAACATCCCCCCACCCCGTATCCCAGGAGTCTGGTCCTGTCAGCTCTACACAGTGCTTAGGGTCTAGTTCTGGCATCATCCATCACTCACTGTATAGCTCAGCAGTGAAGCGCACCTCAAATGCTCACAGTCGTCGAGCTCTGCACTCAGAGCATGGCAGTAGTACATATAGAGCCCACCTACAAGGCTATGGGAGTATGCGGCAGTGGGTGAGTTGTGAATCGGTGAAACCGCAGCAGGTCATTGGCACTTCTCTATAGTGGACCTCCCCAGTCTCGAACTATACCGAGCCTCCCCCTCTTACCGATGAGCCATCAAGCACACTGCTGGCACTATTGTCTCCAGCCAAAGATAGCATGTATGTCGTATACGGGCCCCAAAAATCACACAGGCGTGATCTTGCAGGCAGCCCCTCATAGTTGCATACTAGTTGATCCCTGCAGTACGCAATGTCCTGCAGCCACATCCGCACATCTGGTGCTCGCCTCCCTCCCCAAGCCATAGCCACTCTACGTTTAGCAATCTGTAACGCCAATATAACCAGTCGCCTCACACTTGCAGGCACACCGGAGGTTACGCCCAACAGGCACAGACGGACATCCAGCGTAATCTCAGCAGACGTCATTTTAGAGAGCGCCTCGGTCACATCAACCCAGAAAGCATACACACGCTCACAACCCCAGGCCAAGTGCACAAAGTCCGCCCCATCTACCCCACACCGAGCACACTGAGACGTCTCCCGAAGACCATACCTTGCTAACTGTACTGGGGTGTAGTACCATTGATGTCAAAACTTATAATGAATAAGGCGAAAGTTGCCATTAGCGACAAACCCCCCGGTCATAGAGCAACACTCAGACCACTCATCCTCTGTCAATGGGTCAGGCAAGCACGCGTCCCACCTAGCCTTCGCCGACACCGCACCCCCACCCTCGTCCTCCTGCGAGGCGCGATACAGGCTAGAAAGTAACTTAACTTTATCCGGCGCAGTGTACAGCAACTGCAGGGCACCCGGCGACAATGGTTCCTCTGGATATGTAGGATATAAGGTGTGTATAGCAGCGCAGAGCCGGGCATATATAAATGTTGACATAATGACGTTCGGGGAACGATCCGTCATATCCCGCAATGAGAGAAAAGAGGCACCTGGAAAAAGTTTCCCGACCGTGGTGAGTCCCGCACCTTGTAGTATCTGCAAAGCCCCAATCTCACTGGAGACCGATATCTCCGTGTGATACAGCAGTGGCATATCTGGGGCATATAACGGCAGACGGGCCGCCCGTCTACCCAATTCTTGCCAGGCGTTAGCAGTGGAGCGCACCGTGTCTATTTCTCCTTTCTCAAACACAGAGTGTGAATTGCCCACCATTGCTTTCAATGGAATAGGTAAAACTGCGCTGGTCTCAAGCGCTACATGTGGCGTATATGGCGGAGCCGACAGCCAATAGGCGGCAAATTGCGCCTGAGCGCACAAGTAGTATAGCTTCATGTCCGGGACCGCGAAGCCCCCCAGTTCATATGGTTTCGTCAACACATCCCATTTCACTCTAGACTTCTTGCCAGCCCAGGCTAGCGTGATCAGCAACGACTGCAGCCTAGCAAAGAAATGCGATCTGAGCGGGACAGGAATGTTAACAAAAAAATACAAAAATTTCGGAAGAATCACCATTTTTATGAGCGATATCCGGTCAGCAAACGTGAGCGGAAGGCGAATCCATCGTGCCACCTGATCCTCAAGCTTAGCAATAGCCACTCCATAATTAGCCCTAACGACTTCCTGACTGTCCCTGTGCACCCATATTCCAAGGTAACGCACCGGCTCCGTGGCCCACTCCAACGGGAATTCCAAGGGGAAGGGGGCTGCAATGTCAGTGAGCGGTAAAATAACAGATTTCTCCCAATTTATGGAGAGGCCCGAGTGATGGCTGAAACGTATAAATTCTCGCAGTATCAGTTCCAGATACCTCGCAGGTTCACGTACATATAGGACCATATCATCGGCGTACATAGACACCGCCAGAGACCGTAGAGGAAACTTCAGAGCGGTGTCCGCATATCGCTGCCTCAGAACACACGCTAGCGGTTCCATCACGAGAGCAAATAGTAAAGGCAACAAGGGACAGCCCTGCCTGGTCCCTCGTCGCACAGGAAACGGAGCTGACACATGGCCATTCACCCGCACACGTGCCACAGGCTTCGTATATAGTAAAGTCACCAGCGACGTAAAGAAAAACGGCACCCCCATTCGATGCAGTATCGCGATCATGTACCGCCATGCTACCGAGTCGAAGGCTTTTGCGGCATCTAACATGACAGCCACCGCCGCCAAGTCCGGTTTAAGAAGATGTAGCACCGCAAAGAGAGCCCTCAAATTATGAGTTGTAGACCGGAGGGGTATGAAGCCGGACTGGTCCCGCAAGACCATGACCGGCAGGAGCAGGCGCAATCTGGTCGCCAAAACTTTAGCTATAATTTTAACATCTGTGTTCATAAGGGGCAATGGCCGATACGACTCGCATTTGTTTGGTGGTTTACCCGGTTTAGGAAGTGCAACCAATAGCGCCTCTCTCATTGTGGCCGGGAATTGGCCCTGTTCCACCGCCTCCTCCAGGACCATTGCCAGATGTGGTAGCAATAGATCCACATATTCTTTATAAAATTCAGAAGGCAAGCCATCGGTGCCCGCTGCCTTGCCATTGGGCAGGGACGCTATCGCATCCCGAAACTCCCCCTCCGTTATATGATGCATAAGGAACTCCTGCTGACCCCTCGAAAGCCAAACCAGCGCGACATCTTCAAAATATTGTGCAATTTCATCCTCCCCCGCCGTCTCCTTATATTCGTACATTTGTTCATAGTATTTGGTAAAACAATTTAGAATGCCAGCCGCACTAGTGACAGTAGTGTCCCCATCCTCTATCTCCTGCACCGCACAATGCCTAGCCCAGGGATCCCTTATCCGATCCGCCAATTCTCGCCCTGGCCATCCCCCCTCGCCATAATAACGCGCTCTAGTCCGCTTGGACAGGAATTTAACCTCCTGATTCGCTAGGTCGTTATATTCAGTGACTTTCAGACGAATATCAGCCAGTAAGGTCTCCTCAGGAGTTTCTTCCAGTTGTCTTTCAAGCAACATCAATTCCCTTTCCAACCTGGTCATTGCATCCCTCAACGACGTCAGCACACTCGACTGCAGACCTATACAGGCTCCCCTCACGGTCACTTTGAAGGCTTCCCACACCGTGCACATACTATCAACAGACCCAACATTCTTGTCAAAAAATTCTTCAATAATTGTCCTCAGACGTTCACGCAACACCAAGTCCGCCAGTGTGCCCAGTGGTAGTCTCCAGGAAAAGGGGGCCGGCACATGTGACGGTAATCCCACCTCCTAACACACGGGTGCATGATCAGAAATCGTTCGAGGAAGATGCCCAACATCCATCACCCATCAGCTGACATCCCGGGTCACCAACCAGTAATCCAACCTGGACCACGTGTCATGGGCCGACGTGTAACACGTACCCTCCCTTCGCCCAGGATTTTTCAATTGCCACACATCCACCAAGCCAAGTCCACTCATGCCATCTAGCACTGCATCCGCCGCCTTCTTGCGCGCAGAAGGTCTATCATGTTTCCTGTCTAACGCAACATCAAGAGTGACATTGAAATCCCCCCCACAGATCACAGCCGACGGAGGCAATAGGTAGACCTTGTTCCACAGATTAACATAAAAATCGGGGTCATCAGCATTCGGACCATAGACATTGATCAGCGTAACTAGCGTGCCACATAGTTTACCATGTAAAATTATATACCGACCATTCATATCAATTTCTTCATGCAGTGAAACAAACGGTACATTTTGCTTGATCAGAATTATGACTCCTCGTGCATATGCCGAGTAATTCGAGGCCAGTCTAGTACCAGCCCACTGTTTACCCACAGTTTCCGCCGCCCTTCCCCGTAGATGTGTCTCCTGGATAAATGCCACCTGCGCGCCATGCCTATTCAGGAATGCCAGCATTTGTCTAGATTTCTGCGGGCGATTCAATCCTCTCACATTCCAGGTAATACAGGTAAGTTTACCCCCCCTGTTCATTTAAGCAAATTTCCAATATAACCTGTAAACATTTGAAAAGGTTCAGTACCCCACAGACAGTGCAGAGCAGATGATAAGCAAATAAATCAGAAGCAGCTGGCAATGTCGCACAGGTATCGCCTCCCAGTGACCAAGTTAGACTCAAGTTCTGTCCAGCCCAAACCAACCCCCCACCATAACGCTCAAGCCAGATCACTCTGACCCTCAAACTCAAAAACCCCAACTTCCCCCCTCCACCCACTTCAGCACCCCAAACCTGCCAAAGCTGTCCCCTACCCCCTGAACCCAAAAACCCCAACAGTACAACCATTAAGTCGTGGGGAGCTCCCTCGCGCCAGGGGCGTAGTGGCGCCCAGCCCTCGCTAGCGAACTAATGAAGAGCAGACCGTGGAACCATGTGAACATCTCCCCCCGCCCACCCCAACCCAACAGCAGTCAGACAAGCAAAGATTCAGTGCATAACAGCTCTCAGCAATTGGTGCAAGGAGAACCTCTCCAGCGCACTCAGCACATGGCGGAGCAACAGCCCCACAATACAGTATCCAACATTTCTTACAAAGATCAGCATTGTTCATCCAATTTCGATATAACCCCCCTGCCATAGCCACCCCCCAGCGCAAAATGTCATATAAGACCTGGACACTTAGCAAACAACCTGATAAATGTGCGAACAGAAGGTTTCAGTGAGCACAGTGTACACAATAGTCAAAGGCGCTCGTCAAGCTTTGCGTGGTCAGCACGTACAGTGTTCCCTTAGGCCCAGAAAAGGATTTGCCCGGCAGTAAGAAGCCAAACAGCTGCTCGTGGAGTCCGGCCGTTCGTGGATAACAACAGTGCGATCACTTGAGCCACATCCTCCTGCAAATCTTCCTCTCCATCTTGCGCCACGTTTGAATCCCTTTTACGCTTCTTCTGTTTTTTGGCATAGTCCATGGCTGCCTTGGGGGAGGCGAAGATTTTGTTGTCTGAAGGAGGCCCAATCCGAAGCCTAGCTGGGTATAGCATAGCGTATGGGATATTTTTGGCGCGAAGAAGCTGTTTAACCATGGCGAATTCCTTTCGCGCCGTCTGCACAGCGACCGTGAAGTCCGGATAGAACTCAAGTTTATTTTCCTGATATTCCACGGTGCCTTTTTCCCGTGCGAGACGCAAGATGACATCTCGATCTCTATAGTTGAGAATTCGAGCTATGACAGGGCGAGGTGGCGCCCCCCGGTACTGGCCTCTTCGCCAAAGAGCGATGCGCGCGCTCCACTATGAATACTCGCGATAACTGGTCAGCCCCAAAGATGTCCACCAACATGCGCTCCATAAAGTATTCCATTCTACCCACATTCGTAGACTCAGGCAGGCCCGTGACGCGGATGTTATTGCGTCTGGATCTCCCTTCCAATTCCTCATTCTTGGCCTGGATGACCGCCAAGACGCGTTCCATGTTAAACACTTTAGTGGACACCGTGGCTAGTCCATCCTCAGTGGCGGACACTCTCTGTTCAACCTCCCCCATTCGCTCATTCTGCCGGTCAAACTGCGTCGCCATGTGGTCCAGCCTGTGATTGACCGCTTCCATGGTGCCCTCAATAGACTGAAGCGTCTTTTGCATCGCCACGAGTGTGGCCTCTAAGTTAGAGGTGCCCCCGACCGCCCCAGGGGGGTCACTGTCTGCAGGGGCCTGTGTGGAGGACATCGCCGTTTTTTTTCCGTCGAAATTAAGTTTGGGCTGGTTCCTCTCAGGCCTGCCCATGGTGATACTCAAGGCCTTCCAATCGGCCCAGCAGCAGTAGTGCAGATGTAGTGCACCCCCCAGCGATCTTCACCAAGCAGGTCCGGCAATGTCCAGTACCAACTAGGCCTGAATGCTCCTGGCACCCCAGCGTTTCCAATGCAGCCACCAACCACGGAAACAAATCGTCTTTCTACTCAGGCCCGGGCCCCCCTCTCGGCCCCTGCAGCAGCCCAGCCGGCACTCTGAAACGTGGGCAGCAATCCCCCTCGGGTGTGCAGGCGTCTAAGCACCCCTTGTATTGCCTCTCAGCCGGTGCAGAAGTCTCGCCCACCTCCCCGCCCAGCACGGCTCGCTCGGCGTGGCCTAGAGCGGCCCAGTGTCACCTCCGCAACCCCGGGCTCGCGTAGCGCCCCACCCCACTCACCGCACCAAGCAGGGCCGAGCCCCAGGCCACGGGATCTCCGTCCTTCCCCGCCTCATCAGGACCAGCCCACTCCGCTCCGGGTCTCGCCGCAGTCTCCTCGTCCGCCTCCCCGATCCAGGGAGACCACCGCAGGGCAATCAGGCAGCCGCCTGCTGCGAACCACGGGATCGCACACCTCCTGAGCCAGCCCCGGCAGCGCACCGCGCCTCCAGTAAAACAGGTCAGGCGTTGCCTTCGGTGGAGGAGAGGCACTTCACTGCTCGCCGTTTCGCTTCAGCTGAAGATTACCGTCAGGCTGGGTAGTTGGAGCGGCAGGATGTTAAGGATAAATAAAGGATTAATAACGTCACGGCAGAGCCTCACATATGTGTGGCCATCTTGCCTGGCGCCCTCTAGCCCCCCCAGCTAGGATAGCTTACATTCAGTGGCACAGTGAGCCTGGGACCCACGTCTGGGCATACCCAACACACTTAGGGCGCGGAAACAAAAGACACACAATTGATGGACGGAATGCAGAACAAATCAAAACATTAACCCCCAGTGACGAGATCTGGGTTAAATCCATCTTTTTTTTTTGCTCACCATGCCACTCCATTTTAGACCTGGCCATATGCAAATCAGTCTTGACCTTGTGCCTCATGGGAACAGTCCAGCCCAAACTGCCAAGCCAGGTCTTCCCTGGACCGGAAACAATCATCCTAGGACCGGTTTTGGATATCTGGAATCCAGTGGCACAGTGAGCCCGGGACCCAAGTCTGGGCATACCCGGCACACTTAGGGCGAGAAAGCAAAAGACACACAATTGATGGACGGAATGCAGAACAAATCAAAACATTCATCACCAGTCAAGAGATCTGGGTTAAATATAGGATGCTTGTTTCCAGTCCAGAGAAGACCTGGCTTGGCAGTGCGGGCTGGACTGTTCGCATTGGGCACAGGGTCAAGACAGATTTGCTTATGGCTGGGTCCAAACTGGAATGGCATGGTGAGCGAAAAACAATGGACTTAGGCCTATATCTCTGTACTGGGGTGAATGTATGACATTGTTCTGCATTCTGTCCATCAATTGTTGTTTTTGGAGTAATGTATGCGATTCACCTTTTGGAATCACCATAGCCTTTCTTCAGATAATAACTACAAATGCCTCTGCTTTCAATGGCATTTGGAATCATCATCATGGACTTTGGTTGATGTGGGTGAATGTTTGTATCAATGTGGACTCCTTCAGCTAACTCAGAGGGTTGTCAGTCTCAGTGCCTTTCCAACCCCATGCTTTATCAGCACTGGTGTTTGGACAGACCATGTTGGATGGTTGTAGTCACTAAGGGTAGAATGTTCTAAATTAAAAGTGGGAAACATGAAGACAAACATTGGAATGTTGTAGCTTGGGGCATATACCAGCTACTATAAGCCCAAAGCTACTCCGTTGTCTTCAATCAATCAATCAATAAATCACGGCATTTGTATAGCGCATTACTCACCCGGGAGGATCTCAAGGCGCTGGGGGAGGGGAAAGTTACTGCTCGAACAGCCAGGTCTTGAGCTGCTTCCTGAAGGAGAGATGGTCTTGGGTTCGCCGAAGGTGGGTGGGGAGGGAGTTCCACGTCTTGGCTGCCAGGTAGGAGAAGGATCTTCCTACGGCGGTGGCTCTGCATATGCGTGGTAAGGTGGCGAGTGCGTGGCTGGTCGATCGTAGCTGGTGGGTGGGCATGTAGAAGGTCATGGGGTCGTTGAGGTACTTGGGGCCCAGGTTGTGGAGAGCCTTGTGTGCATGGGTGAGGAGTCTGAACGTGATTCTCTTGCTGACGGGGAGCCAGTGCAGGTCTCTCAGGTGTCCGGTGATGTGGCTGTGTCGGGGGATGTCGAGGATGAGTCGTGCGGAGGCGTTCTGGATGTGTTGGAGGCTTTTTTGAAGTTTTGCTGTGGTTCTGGCGTAGAGGGTGTTCCCGTAGTCCAGTCGGCTGGTGACGAGTGCCTGGGTGACGGTCTTCCTGGTTTCCGTGGGGATCCATCTGAAGATCTTGCGGAGCATGCGCAGGGTGTTGAAGCACGAGGATGAGACGGCGTTGAATTGTCTGGTCATTGACAGGGAGGAGTCCAGGATGAAGCCCAAGTTGCGTGCGTGGTCCGTTGGTTTGGGAGCGGTGCCCAGGGTCCGGGGCCACCAGGAGTCGTCCCAGGCGGAGGGTGATGATCCCAGGATGAGGACTTCCGTCTTGTCTGAGTTCAGTTTAAGGTGGCTGTTCCTCATCCAGTCGGCGACGTCTTTCATCCCTTCGTGTAGGTTAGCTCTGGCAGTGGTGGGGTCGCTGGTGAGGGAGAGGATGAGCTGGGTGTCGTCGGTGTAGGAGATGATGTTGAGGTTGTGCTGGCGTGCGATGGCTGCGAAGGGGCTCATGTAGACGTTGAAGAGGGTTGGGCTGAGTGAAGATCCTTGTGGTACGCCGCAGATGACTTCGGTGGCCTCAGATCTGAACGGAGGGAGGCGGACTCTCTGGGTTCTTCCGGTGAGGAATGAGATGATCCACTCCAGTGCTTTCTCTCGGATTCCGATGTTGCTGAGGCGCTTCACTAGGGTGCGGTGGCAGACGGTGTTGAATGCCGCAGAGAGGTCCAGGAGGATGAGGGCCGCTGTTTCCCCTTTGTCGATCAGGGTTCTGATGTCGTCGGTGGCTGCGATCAGGGCGGTCTCGGTGCTGTGGTTGGCCCGAAACCTGGACTGCGAGGGGTCGAGGGATCCGTTCGTCTCGAGGAAGGCGGCAAGCTGTTTGTTGACGGTCTTTTCGATGACTTTGGCCGGAAAAAGAAGGAGCGAGATGGGACGGTAGTTCTTGAGGTCGGTGGGGTTCACCGTTGGTTTCTTCAGGAGGGCGGTCAGCTCGGTGTGCTTCCAGCTCTCCGGGAAGGTGGCGATGTGGAAGGAGGAGTTGATGGTGTCTTGGAGATGGGGTGCGATGGTGGCGTTGGCTTTGTTGAAGACGAGGTGTGGGCACGGGTCGGTTGGTGATCCGGAGTGGATGGAGTTCATCGTGCGGGTGGTGTCTTCGGTGCTGATCGGGGTCCAGTTGCAGAGGGTGGTGGTGGCGGGCGTTGGTTCGGTGGTAGGGTGCATGGTCTGTGCGTCGAAGCTGTTGTGTATGTCGGCGATCTTGCGGTGGAAGAACGAGGCGAGAGAGTTGCAGAGTTCTTGCGAGGGAGTGATGTGGTTGTTTCCGGCGCTGGGGTTGGGGAACTCTTTGACGATGCTGAAGAGTTCCTTGCTGTCGTGGGTGTTGTTGTCCAGTCGTTCTTTGAGTGCCGTCTTCTTGGTGGCGCGGATCAGCTGATGGCGTTTGCGGATGGCGTACTTGAGGGCGGTCCTGTTGTCTGTGTTGTGGTCGAGCCGCCAGGCTTTCTCGAGGGTGCGGCAGTTCTTCTTGGATTCCTTGAGTTCGTCGGTGAACCAGGGGGTTTCTTGCTGCCGGGTCTGCTGGGAGGGTTCTTTAGTGGTGCAGGCGGTCAGCCACTTGGTGAGGTTGCTGGCTGCTTCGGTGGGGTCCGTTGTGCTGGTGGGAGTGCTCTGGCTGAGGGAGGCGGTGAGCTGCTCGGCGGTGATCTTGCTCCAGCTTCGGAGGGGGACCTGTTGCGGGTGGTGGTGGGTCGTAGTTCTTTTGAAGCTGAAGTGGACGCAGCTGTGGTCGGTCCAGTGGAGTCTGGTGGCGTGGCTGAAGGAGATGTGCTTGCTGGATGAGAAGACGAAGTCAAGCGTGTGGCCGGCGTA
Organism: Lissotriton vulgaris; assembly: GCF_964263255.1. Classification (NCBI taxonomy): domain Eukaryota; kingdom Metazoa; phylum Chordata; class Amphibia; order Caudata; family Salamandridae; genus Lissotriton; species Lissotriton vulgaris. The sequence continues at coordinate 589,453,073 of NC_141687.1, forward strand.
GTGGGTGGGGGTGTTCACCAGTTGCTTGAGTCAGAGGTTGGCGAGGTTGTCCAGCAGGGCGGTGGTGTTTCTGTCGTTGTTGTTCTCCAGGTGAGAGTTGAGGTCTCCTAGGAGGATGTTGTCGGCGGAGGGAAGGGCGTGTGGGCTGATGAAGTCTGCGATGTCTTCGCTGAATTGTGTGCGTGGTCCCGGTGGTCCGTAGATGAGGGTGCCGCGGAGGGTGGTCTTGGGGTCAGTGTATATCTCGAAGTGCAGGTGTTCGGCGGCGGTGAAGGTTTCGTCGGAGTTAGTTGAGATGCGGATGGTGTTCTTGTGTACGATGGCGATGCCTCCTCCCGTCTGGTTGACGCGGTCCTTCCGGGTGATCTTGTATCCGTCCAGGATGACTATGGCGATGTCGGGTGCTGAGGAGGCGTTCATCCAGGTTTCGGTGAGGAAGGCAACGTCCGGTGCTGTCGTGTCGAGCAGGTCCCAGAGTTCCACTGCGTGCCTGTGGATGGAGCGGGTGTTGAGCAGGATGCACTTCAGGTGGTTGCTGCTGGTGCTGGGCTTGGCGGGGGCCGTGCAGGTCCAGTATCAGGAGAAACAGCAGGCTTGGCAGGCGAAGGGTCTGTGGGTGCGTCTCGGGGTGGCTCGGTAGCAGGCAGGGTTCCGCCCGTCATTGAGTGCGTTGAGGGTGGCGGCGTCGTAGATCCGTCGTGTGATCTTGCATCAGCAGTTGGGACCAGGGGTCCTGACGCTGGGCGCGGTCCAGGCGCGGCCGGGCGCAGACCGGCTTGCCTTTGGCGTGCCTCCAGCGCACAATCGGCGCGCCCGCTGCGCGTGGGAGTGGGCGTCATAAAAAGGGAGCCGGGAGCGAGGGTCCGCTGGGTGGCGGGAGCGTGGGTCAAATCGGCTGGTGGGGGCGGGGCCGCAGGGAGGCAGCGGCGGGAAAGTCGGGTCCAATTGGGCGGGCGGCTCAGCGGCGGCTGGGTTGCCTGCAGCGAGGCAAGTCAACTCTCAGGGAGCAGGTAGCAGGGGGAGCGTTGGGGCAACCAGGCCTCGGCAAGGCTCAGTGGTAAGCATGGGCGAATTTTGCGGATCTCGCGTTCGCGAATTTTGCGGATTTGCGGATTCGCAATCCGCAAAATCCGCGAATTCCCGCGAATTTGCGGATTTTTTTTTTTTTTTGTGTTCGCCCGTGTTTCTGCCAGTTCGCGAGGGTTTTTACAATTTCGCAATTTGCGAACTTACCTGTCGGGTCGCAAGTTTTGCGAACTTGTTGTTTCTACATGTCCAGCCTGTTTGGGACACTCTTCTTCATCACTGCCACTCTCTGTCACCACTGCCACTCTCTGACTACTCATGCCACCCTCTGGCCCACCCATGCCACCCTCTGTTTCATCACCACACCCTCTGGTTGTCCAGTGTACATTATTTTCGGCAAAGCAAAGCACACCTTCCCTGCCTCAAGTGACCTGAATTAATTTGGGGCTGATTAATGTGTCACAGAATATTTTTTTAGCTGGCACCTGCTTCCTTAGTGCGCCCTGATTAGTGATCTTTTGCACTTGCTAAGTGCTTTCATTGTTGCAAAATTAGTTACAACACCTGCCCTGCCCCAACTGACAATAATGAATTAGGGGCTAATTAATGTGTCACTGAAAGAATTTAAAGTTCCAGCCTGGCACCTGCTTGTCTGCTCCTTTAGCTGTAAATCAGGACCTTTGTGGCATACAGTTAAGGTCAGAGCAGGGTCACACAATAGTTGCAAGCAGGCAACCGAATTCTGGAGGGCCCCCTCAGGAAGCAATACAAAGAATCGTTACAAATCATGAGGTTGACCTTTTGCACCTGCTCATTGCTTTTGCTTTTGCTGAAATCGTTTTGCGGTTTTTTTCGCGCTATTCGCGGGGCGCGGCGTCGTGCGAAACCGACCGCGGAAGCCGCCAATTCGTGCGAATGAGCATTTTATTTTTTTGCGGCTTGTTGTTTCGCGAGTTTTTTTGCAGTATTCGCGAGCCGCTTGCAGCGCAACACGCGAATTTACCCCAAGGTCGAGTACGGGCGCGGCCATTTTGTTTGCGTGACGTATTTCCGTTTCCGCCCGCTATGTATAATCTCGCGCAGTAAGCGCATTGCGAGTAGAGGTTCGCACGAGATCGCGCGGGAAATCTAGAGGTTCGCACGAGATCGCGAGGAAAATCTCGCGCGAACTGACTTTCGCGCTCGGAAACGGGCGCCGGCCATCTTGTTTTTCATTCATTTCCTGTGTCTGGGCATGGTGTTTAATCCTCTTGATATCTTTCCCATCCTTTGCTTGTTTTCAGTTTTTTTTTTACGATTTTGCTTCTTATCTATCCCTCTCTTTTCCTAGCTGTATATTTTTGTCTTTTCTGCTATTTTTCTTTACTTTTAAACTACTTTTGTAAACTCTTTTCTTTTCTTCTTCCCTATCCTATTCTTTCTTAATTTTCTACTTCTTCCTACCTTACCTGCCCAGACCATGGTCAAGCCAGGCGCCGTGAAGCTGCCCAGGCACTTGAGGGCCGCAGCGGCGGCGGGGAGTAGTGCTGGACCCAGTGGCAGGACAGCAGGCGTGAGATCGAGGGGGGAGCAGGTGACGCGCCGGGAGATATTCAGCCCGGAGGAAGTGGGCGCGCTGGTGTACTTTGTCCAGCGCCGCCTGCCCAGGACCATCGCGGGAGGCGGCAGGATCGCGGCCGGCGGCTATAACATGCGGGAGCGCCGGAAGCGGTGGGAGAAGGTGTGCTGGGCCATATCCCACCTCTACGGGGTCCAGCGCACCTACAGCCAGGTCACCCATCGCTGGACGGACCTCCTGGACCGCGAGCGCGACCTGCTGGACCAGCTCGGCTTGGAGATCCCCGGCCTTGGTGAGTAGTAGTAGCCATTGGCATTTAATCACTCACTACTATGATGTTTTCTCCTGCTCTGTGTTGTTGTATTGCAAATATTTGTTTTTTACATGGAGCAAGCCAATAATGCCGCTGATGACGATTACATTGTAGTTAAATTATATTTCAAAATCTTCTGTGCATTTCAGGTGCACTGCTCTCCTTCTCAGTGGGGTTGCTACTATGCTTATTTGTTTTCTATTTCGTGGTCTCATTGGCCTGAGTAACTATTATGTATGAGTGTACTTAACAGAACTGCGTAATGCTAGACACTAGGGGGCAGATTACATTTACAAGCCCCTTGCGCCACGTTTACGTTGCCTTGCGTGACGCAACAGCGGCGTAAACGTGCCGCATCCCTGCAAGTCATTTACAGCATGACGCATCTAGGGAGATGCGTCACGTTATAAAGCCATGGGCCTGCACCACAATGGGTGCGTTCCTAGTACGCAGGGTGGGCGGTCCAGCGGCTGTGCGCCTCGCAAAATTGCCTGCGTGAAATCTACAAGATTTAACGCAGGCACTTCTGCGCCGCTGCTACGTCAATTCAATTCCTTATGTCTGCTCGAAGCAGGCGAAAGGACTGACACAGCATGTAAAGTATTGGGTGGCCCTGAGCATTACTGGAGTTGCATTGCGTTGGCGACGTGACTCCAGCGATGCGCCGCTCTTACGTGACGAGATGCGTCACGCAAGTGCCTACCCTTGCGCCAGGGCGCGCCGCATTGTAAATGAGGCACATCTGCCGTGTCGCAAGGGTAGTTTTGCGTGACGCATTTGATCTGGCGCATCTCTGGAGATGCGCCAGAACGCGTAAGTAAGTATGCCCCTAAGGGGCAGAATTGCAATTACCGTCGCATCCCTGCAAAGTAGCAGGGATGCGCCATTAATTGTGCGGCCCGCTACCACCACCAAACATGGTGCGCCGTATTTGCAATGCGGCGGCGGCGCCCCATGGGCCCAAAACGTCACCGAAGCTTTACTGCTGGAGTTGCGTCGCAACAATGGCGCAGCTCCATCAATGCTCTGGGGTACCCTATCTCCCCAATGCTGGGTCAAGCCGTACGTCTGCTTCAAGCAGGTGCAGGGTTTGTGTGACGCATCATTGTCCTAAAGGTGACTGATTGATATTTTGTAGATTTCCCTCAGCCACTATTAGGATGTGTTCCAGCGCAGGAATGCCCTCCCTTGCGCCGGAACGCCCCCTGATGGCGCAGGGCTTTATAACGGGATGCATCTCCCAAATGCGTCACGTTGTTATAATATTATACGCCGCACCATGGCGCCCTTTTTTGTTTAGCTGCTGCGTCACAAAAGTCACGCAAGAACGGCGCAAAAGAGCCGCAAGGGCTTAAATCTGCCCCTTCCTTTGTAACCCTGACAATAAGAAAAATAGTGGCGGTGGATTGATAGTTTGAATATTTAAATGACTGGTAATGTAGCAGGCAACTGTTAGTGTTGTCACTGATCTGACTGAAATCACAATGGAGTTTGTCTGTCACTTTGCGTCTTGCCTGCGGACTGCTGCCTGCCAGTCCTAGGTGAACGTTTCAGTACTTTGTTTAGTGAGTTACGTGACTTTCGAAGTCACAGGTCCGCATATAAATGAAAAGTAACCATAATCAATATAATTTCGCAGAAATATTTTGTTATTGTTCTTTTGAAATGTTTGATTTGGTTGACATTGACAAGCAACAATCATCCATGTTTTCTGTTCTTTCTTTCATGTTGTACGTCAGCTCCCCCCAGGGGCGAGAGGAGGACACAGGAGCAGCAGGCGGCGGATGCTGTTCATCAACAGGGCCAGGATCGGGCAGGCGAGGGCTCCTCTGCTGGCCCCAGTAAGTTTTCATTTTAGACTAGTACCTATTTTTCCTAGCGTTCCTCATTTGACTTTTTTCAAAATTGTCTTTGCTCTTCTTGTAGACTGTATCTAAATTCTTATCCTGCCTCTACTATGACTCCCTGTGGTATTACTAGATTATTCTTATTAGTCTGTCTGTGTAGCTAACTAAGATTGCACGGTTGGCGAAACTCCCATGATTCTAGTCAGCAATAGCTCTATCAACTTAGTGCAGTCCTCTGGGATTGTCCATAATGTCTTTTGAAGTGTTCTATCTGGACTCATGCTTGCAAAAATTGCAAAACCTTTCGCTCAGTCACTCTAGTCTGGACCAAAAAACACAGATTGTATTTAAGTTTAAAAGCTTTATTAAAAGTAAACACATTTATTAAAATGAAGTCATAATAAAACTAAACGTTTAACTGATAATGGAAAAGTGGTTAGTGCTGACGATTAATTGAAGACATTTCTTGTGGTCGAGCCGAGCTCTCACCTGGTTTCAACTTGATCTTGTTGTTAGAAGTCCATCTTCTGTCTGTGTGGAGAAAAATGGTGCGTGTTAAAAAAACAGCCTTCATCAGTTGTGCCAAAAAGTGCAGCAAGACAACCTTCCCTGGAAAAAGGGACATTTTTTTTTTAACTTTAACGACAGTCACAAATTACATTGTTTTCACATGTCTTCATTCCTAGACCAAATACTAGTGACTGCTTTATTCTAACATTCTTAAATGTACTTTGTAGGTGGAACATCTGGTGGCGGGGCCAGTGTGGAGGTGGTGGTGCTCGACACCGAGGCGGAGGGCGAATCGGGCGATGCTTCAGGGGAGGAGGCGGCGGCGGCAGCTGTGAGAGTTGAGACGGTGGTGGTGGCGGCCAGAGGTAAGCTCTTATATATTCCTTACTTATTGAGATTGAAGACTAGCTGGGAAGGCAAGAATATGAGATGCATGGCTGGGTGAATGATGAAGCAATGATGGGTGGAAGGACAACAGCCTGGGTGGGTGACACAGAAACTGTATGTGTCCATATACCTGGATCATGCTACTATCTGACTCTTAGATAGCATATGTGTATCTAGAGCAGGGGTACTCCTAGTACGGCCCGCGGGCCGGTGGTGGCCCGGCAAGCCTTCGTTGGCGGTGCGCTGACCTTGCAGACAATCACTGCTCCCCCGGCCCCCACAGAGCAGAGGCTTTTTTGTATTTCACCTGTTAGCGCCCCTGCATCTCCACTCTGACAATCACTGCTCCCCCGGCCCCCACAGAGCAGAGTGGAGATGCAAGGCCACAAAGAGGTGAAATAGAACTAAGCCTCTGCTCTGTGGGGCCGGGCAAGCAGTGATTGTCAGGGTGGAGAAGCAGGGGCGCTAAAACAAACAAAGCCTCAATAATATGTTAATGGTCTTTTAAAGACCTGTTAAGTACTTTGGTGTTGTTGTCTGTGTGTGCGCGTTGAGGAAGCGGTCTCAACCCGGGCTGAAGGCTGACACAGATAGACACACACACAGTGAGATGACAGAGGGAGAGGGAGGGCAGGAGGGAGAGAGAGATGGAGGGAGGGCAGGAGGGACAGCAGGAGGGAGAGAGATGTATGTAAATGCTGGGTCTGGTGGCTCAGTGGATGAGGGCATCTGCTGCAGGGACCTGTGTGCAACCTCATGGTCACAAGTTATCGTTTTGCTTTAGCCCCGCCCCCTCTGACTCCGCCCCCACCAGTGCGGCCCTCGGCCCCAAACTACACTGTAAATGTAGCCCCTGAGAGAAAGTTTGTGAGTACCCATGATCTAGAGAGAGTAGACGGTCAGTGGATGAAGTAAGTGTAACTTTGAAGAGCATGTAACACTAACACTGCACCCGCACGTCCGTTCCAGTGTAGGAAAGGCAAGGAAAAGAACTTTTAATTTTGTCCAAATACTACCATAAATAGTAGCAGTAGTTTGTATTGCAAGCACTGCATAGATCCGGTTATTATGGTGGCCACTCCCTACCTCTCTTAATAAGTTTAGTAGTACTCAGTCATTCATGTGTGGATGTATCACTGCCTGTCACTCAATAAAAAGCAAAGCACCTAAAGTCATCCCATATATAAGCAAAAACATCCCATGTGAAGTGATAGATAATCAGATTATTTATCTTCTTCAATTTTCCATTTCTAGTACTCATTTCCACTGTAGGGTGAAAGTTAAATTAATTAAGCAGTAGCCCTTGAGTTGTAACAGAGTATTCTCAGTGCCACCCGTAATAGAAAAGTAAGAGATTCACCACCTGCATGTACTGGACGGGTACAGTAACGCAACGGCAACGCAAGTCTAGGTCACTCCTCATGGCGTGCGTCTCTTTTTCTCGGGTGCAAGTTTACCGCGCTGGCATTATGCCGGCTTGCAGAAAATAACGTACCAATTTTCCAAAACAAGAGACAAGAAGAAGAATAAGACTGGTGTACTTTCATAGTCGACTCCAATGGAAGTCCACAGTGCTCATAGAATTTGTTCCTTAAACTCCCACTAATGTTAGAGCAAGGATGAAGAAGTGTGAGGTTAGATAGATACTGGCCTCAATAGTTATGTAATGCGCTTGCAAGTTGCTAGTTGTACTGCAGCACACATTTCTGCTGAATGATTGAGTTAATCTTAAAGAGCATTGGTTACAGACTATGTCTTTCTTTCTTCATATAGGTTCTCCTTCCAAACGAACAAGGAGGAAGGAGCTGGCTAGAGCGGCCCGGCAACGGAGAATCGAGGCCACTGTTGCGGAATATCGGCGGCTGGTGGCCCTGGAGGACGTGGAAAGTGTGCGGTCGACAACAACGACAACGTCGTCCTCCGTGGCCTCACCGGCTGCCACCGTGACCCAGCACAGTGGTCCACCGAGACTGAGCCGGGCTGCCAAAGGCAAACGCCACCGCCGAGCAGCAAGGCCAACAGCTGCTTCTCACAGGCCTTGCACCTGCAAGGCAGTGAAGGCACGCCTGCGCCGCACCACCCTGATGGTGTCCCGCCTTCAGCAGGAGCTCGCCTTGCTCCGCGAGGAGCATGATGCCCTGGCCCAAAAAGTGAACAGCATCCACCCCTAGTGTCCCTTGCCCCTTTTTTAGAGACTTTTGGGGGGTGGGAATTGGGAGTTGGGTTTTTGGGGACTTTTGAAGGACAATCGTTGGGGTTAGGGAGGGTCTTGCGGGAGATTATTTTGTTAGGGATATAAATATACTTTTTCAAACTTTATCTGAGCATACCTGTTTTTTACTGCTTGCCTGGTGGGTGGGGGTTTAACGTTGACTGTTTTCCTGAAAGTTTAGTTCCATTTTCTTCCTTTAAGTGTAAATGCCCAAATGTTTTCAACACTAAGTGCCTCTCACAGACTAAGTGAAGTGAATCCAAGAGTCCTAGGACTTTAGTAGTACTACCTTCAGGCTCTCGTCTCTCGTACTAATACTCCATTATACCCCCAAACCACCAAACGCTTATCTTACCTGTAATTTGTGTTTGAAAGTAGGGCTAGGCCCAGGGCTGGCTCCACGGGAAACACCGAATAACGTTGGCAATCTTGGTCGGATAAAATTTCCTCATAGCGGTGGTAGTAGTGGTGTGCCACAGTGGCAGTTGCATGCCTATGAAAAAAAAGAAAATGAAATCTGGTTTGTCCTCCTGAGCAATTCAACGGTACAACTGAGAATATAGCAGGTGACAGAAGTACAGTAGAGCAGTGCCACATTGTAGCCTAACAAATGGTAAAGTATAACTACTAATTCGGTTGAAGTTCTTTCACATTAGCAATGGTTCTTTGTCAAGCAGAGTAAGAATATATCATCGACAACTGTGGAAAGAAAGAATGCGACAGTACAGGGCCTGTGTGGAATTATTGATAACTATATTCAACATAAGGTCTCTGTAGCCAGATACCCGAGAGCCTTGCTGGTCACTATAAATCCATTCACAACAACACTCAATGGGGTTGGTCTGGAAGGTGTCACGTTTACTCCCCGTGATCCAGTCGATGCAAATATGGTTCCACCTCCAAATGTCACCAACACCCAGAAGTGTAAACACAGGGTGTTCGAGGCATTAGGCGAGGGAGAAAAATAACAAACTAAAATAAAAAATGTGGGATGGGTAAAGGTAGGGTCAGCAGGGAAAGGATACCTGTAAGAGAAGACAAGACAGGCATCAGTGAAGTGATGTCCTAACATACAAGGGTACTCTCATATAGTCTCACTAAATAGTCTGCAAGTCTCCCGCCTACTCATGGGAAATGTAGTTTCATAGTACGGTAGGCGCTTAGGGGCTGCGTAACCTGACAGAAGGTATAGTAGATAGAAAAGGAGAAATTGCTTTTTTTCTAGGTGTCCCCTCACTCACCAGGGTTGCCCCTTGGTGACATGCTTCATCATTGGGGCCATCCCAGTCCTCTACGGCCTGGGGCGTGCTGCGACTTGCGAATTACGTAGGAGCACTTACAAATGACTATGTGTGGTGCAGATAGTGGAGTGGACTAAGTGATGTGTTAAGGGATCAATGTAGAAGCCGAGAGAGAGCAAAGAAATGCAGTCACAGTCAGAGAAAAAGGCAAGGGATACTGTATCTATGTGTGGTTGTAGTGGTCCTGTTGGAAGTGGTAAGTAAGTTGCCCGCAGAAAAAAAATCCTCCTATTAGCGGCACTCCTCCATTGCAGCCGACGCTTCGTCCACCGATGTTGGTCACCAGAAGACACCCTGTCCACTGCCTGCCTGATGCTGAATTGTGGCTCGCTACTGTGAAGCCTGACTCCATCCTTTTTTCCCCATTGCAGAGACTGAAACCCGGCCTGTAATTATTCAACGAAAAACAGGAAGTGATATAATATTACAACACCACTGATAAATAAATATAAGGTATGTAGGCTGTGGAGTGCAAAAAGTCACAATTTGTTTTTCCTAGTAGACAGACAGTACAATGTTTTTGAAAGTGCGTACTCTGAGTCACCTTTTGAAGGATAAGTAAGTATGGGCAAATTAATGTAGCGGATCTTGCCCCTCAAGCTAGGTGTACTGTAAACTGTGTTTTAGAACAAAAATAGATCTTCCTAGCAGTGCTCCCACCCAAAAAACGAGGCCTAGCAGAAAACTGGAGACAAAACTTACTTTGAAAGTAAAAGTAGGCCGAAGTACCCTAATTACCCATTACCCCCCGTGGATTGTATTCAAACCACTTGCAAGCAACCAAGCAAAAGTAGCCATAGCCAGCATCGCTCCAAGACTCGAAATCCCCCCCACTCAAACACATGCAATAGAAATACTGCTAACCCTAACGAACCCTAAGTTAAGAATAGTGGCAAAGGCTTTCTTTAACTATGCCAAATCCCCCCTTTCCCACCATGGATTTTCTTCAAATGACTTGCAACCAAAATTACACATTCTCACGAGTGCTCTAAGACCCCAGAACTCAGTTTGAAAAATCTAGAACACCCCGATACACATGCAATCCTGGTGCTAGGGCTAACCCTAACGAACCCTAAGTTACAAAAAGTGCCAAAACTAAAGGCTTTTCCGCGCGGATTTTGTCCCAACCACTTCTACCCGGTATTAGACCTTCCCAGGAATGCCCCAAGACCCGGCAACCCACCCGCCAAGAAGCATAACACCCCCAAACAGGCCAAAAGAAAAATCTCATACTTGCAATATTTCTGGGCCTTCGGTCCAAACGCGCTGCGTAGCTAGGCCATAAGTCGGGGTTGGCACGACGGATTTCCTGAAAAGCAAATGCAATCAAGATTAGAGTGTCCCAGCAGTGCTCCCAGACCACGAAACTCACCCGCAAACAGACGGAACCCCCCCTAAGAGCACCTCAAAGGCAAGCAAGTCATCAAAAACACAAAAAAAATTCCGCCTGGGATTTGGTCCAAAACACTTTTATCCGGTATTAGAGCTTCCCAGCAATGGCCCCAGAGCCGTCAACCCAGGAGAAAACGAGTAGAAGACCCCCAAACAGCCAAAGAGCAAAAGTACAAAAATGGGGACTTAGTCACTTTTTCACAAATTTCCCAAATCACTCCGCGCGCGCTCTGCAGCTAGGCCCTAAGTCCCCTCAGCCACCATGGATTTGCTTCAAACCTCTTGCAAAGTAAAGTATATATAGCCAGCAGTGCTCCCAGACCACGAAACTCACCCGCAAACACCAGCAAGCCCCCCAAACAGGCCCCCGAAAACGCTACATAGAGCAAAATGTCTGAAATAGCCCAAAAAAAAATCGGCCTGGATTTTGTCCCAACCACTTCTACCCGGTATTAGACCTTCCCAGGAATGCCCCAAGACCCGGCAACCCACCCGCCAAGAAGCATAACACCCCCAAACAGGCCAAAAGCAAAATCTCATACTTGCAATATTTCTGGGCCTTCGGTCCAAACGCGCTGCGTAGCTAGGCCATAAGTCGGGGTTGGCACGACGGATTTCCTGAAAAGCAAATGCAATCAAGATTAGAGTGTCCCAGCAGTGCTCCCAGACCACGAAACTCACCCGCAAACACCAGCAAGCCCCCCAAACAGGCCCCCGAAAACGCTACATAGAGCAAAATGTCTGAAATAGCCCAAAAAAAAATCGGCCTGGATTTTGTCCCAACCACTTCTACCCGGTATTAGACCTTCCCAGGAATGCCCCAAGACCCGGCAACCCACCCGCCAAGAAGCATAACACCCCCAAACAGGCCAAAAGCAAAATCTCATACTTGCAATATTTCTGGGCCTTCGGTCCAAACGCGCTGCGTAGCTAGGCCATAAGTCGGGGTTGGCACGACGGATTTCCTGAAAAGCAAATGCAATCAAGATTAGAGTGTCCCAGCAGTGCTCCCAGACCACGAAACTCACCCGCAAACACCAGCAAGCCCCCCAAACAGGCCCCCGAAAACGCTACATAGAGCAAAATGTCTGAAATAGCCCAAAAAAAAATCGGCCTGGATTTTGTCCCAACCACTTCTACCCGGTATTAGACCTTCCCAGGAATGCCCCAAGACCCGGCAACCCACCCGCCAAGAAGCATAACACCCCCAAACAGGCCAAAAGCAAAATCTCATACTTGCAATATTTCTGGGCCTTCGGTCCAAACGCGCTGCGTAGCTAGGCCATAAGTCGGGGTTGGCACGACGGATTTCCTGAAAAGCAAATGCAATCAAGATTAGAGTGTCCCAGCAGTGCTCCCAGACCACGAAACTCACCCGCAAACACCAGCAAGCCCCCCAAACAGGCCCCCGAAAACGCTACATAGAGCAAAATGTCTGAAATAGCCCAAAAAAAAATCGGCCTGGATTTTGTCCCAACCACTTCTACCCGGTATTAGACCTTCCCAGGAATGCCCCAAGACCCGGCAACCCACCCGCCAAGAAGCATAACACCCCCAAACAGGCCAAAAGCAAAATCTCATACTTGCAATATTTCTGGGCCTTCGGTCCAAACGCGCTGCGTAGCTAGGCCATAAGTCGGGGTTGGCACGACGGATTTCCTGAAAAGCAAATGCAATCAAGATTAGAGTGTCCCAGCAGTGCTCCCAGACCACGAAACTCACCCGCAAACACCAGCAAGCCCCCCAAACAGGCCCCCGAAAACGCTACATAGAGCAAAATGTCTGAAATAGCCCAAAAAAAAATCGGCCTGGATTTTGTCCCAACCACTTCTACCCGGTATTAGACCTTCCCAGGAATGCCCCAAGACCCGGCAACCCACCCGCCAAGAAGCATAACACCCCCAAACAGGCCAAAAGCAAAATCTCATACTTGCAATATTTCTGGGCCTTCGGTCCAAACGCGCTGCGTAGCTAGGCCATAAGTCGGGGTTGGCACGACGGATTTCCTGAAAAGCAAATGCAATCAAGATTAGAGTGTCCCAGCAGTGCTCCCAGACCACGAAACTCACCCGCAAACACCAGCAAGCCCCCCAAACAGGCCCCCGAAAACGCTACATAGAGCAAAATGTCTGAAATAGCCCAAAAAAAAATCGGCCTGGATTTTGTCCCAACCACTTCTACCCGGTATTAGACCTTCCCAGGAATGCCCCAAGACCCGGCAACCCACCCGCCAAGAAGCATAACACCCCCAAACAGGCCAAAAGCAAAATCTCATACTTGCAATATTTCTGGGCCTTCGGTCCAAACGCGCTGCGTAGCTAGGCCATAAGTCGGGGTTGGCACGACGGATTTCCTGAAAAGCAAATGCAATCAAGATTAGAGTGTCCCAGCAGTGCTCCCAGACCACGAAACTCACCCGCAAACACCAGCAAGCCCCCCAAACAGGCCCCCGAAAACGCTACATAGAGCAAAATGTCTGAAATAGCCCAAAAAAAAATCGGCCTGGATTTTGTCCCAACCACTTCTACCCGGTATTAGACCTTCCCAGGAATGCCCCAAGACCCGGCAACCCACCCGCCAAGAAGCATAACACCCCCAAACAGGCCAAAAGCAAAATCTCATACTTGCAATATTTCTGGGCCTTCGGTCCAAACGCGCTGCGTAGCTAGGCCATAAGTCGGGGTTGGCACGACGGATTTCCTGAAAAGCAAATGCAATCAAGATTAGAGTGTCCCAGCAGTGCTCCCAGACCACGAAACTCACCCGCAAACACCAGCAAGCCCCCCAAACAGGCCCCCGAAAACGCTACATAGAGCAAAATGTCTGAAATAGCCCAAAAAAAAATCGGCCTGGATTTTGTCCCAACCACTTCTACCCGGTATTAGACCTTCCCAGGAATGCCCCAAGACCCGGCAACCCACCCGCCAAGAAGCATAACACCCCCAAACAGGCCAAAAGCAAAATCTCATACTTGCAATATTTCTGGGCCTTCGGTCCAAACGCGCTGCGTAGCTAGGCCATAAGTCGGGGTTGGCACGACGGATTTCCTGAAAAGCAAATGCAATCAAGATTAGAGTGTCCCAGCAATGCTCTCAGACCATGAAACTCACCCACAAACAGACGGAACCCCCCCTAAGAGCACCTCAAAGGCAAGCAAGTCATCAAAAACACAAAAAGATTTCCGCCTCGGATTTGGCACAAACCACTTTTAGTGCTTCCCAGCAATGGCCCCAGACCCGTCAACTCACCTGCAAAGAGGTAGAACAACACCCCCACAAGTGCTGAGTCTTTCTTCATTGGGCGTAAACCAGCCCTCTGCTTTGATGGAAATAGGAGTCTGGAGGAGGAGGATAGAGGAGCATGTTCTTCTGAACTTGTGAACCTGAGGAATGCAGACTGCGGCACCTTCAAATAAATTAGCAAACAAGTGAAGACAGTTCTGCTGATGGGCTTGTCTTTGTGATAATCTGATTAAAGTTTGAATTATATTAACTGTGCACAACAAAGAAAGACAGACACACAGGAATAAAAGTGAATAAGGATGAAAAAGAAAGTTATTGATTCGTTGTCTCATTTTCAGGGCTCGAAGTCGGAATCACGGTCCAGGAATAAGAATAAGGCTTCGTCATCATACTCTGCGAATTCAGCCCGGGTGAGGTCAGTGCCACCTGACAGAGTAGAAATTCCCTCATCTATGGTGCTGGCCACCTCCTCTTCATCCGGCACGCTCTCTCGTACTCTTATATCTGGTGGTATGAGGTGCTGATTCATCTTGATCATTGTTAACCTCTCCACATTTTTGGGCGAGAGGCGGCTCCGTTTGGGAGTTACAATCCCACCAGCCGCACTGAAAACCCGTTCAGAAGACACACTTGCGAGTGGGCAAGACAAGTAGTTTAAAGCCAGGTTGGTGAGCTGTGGCCACAATTCTTTTTTCCCATGCCAATACGCCAATGGGTCAGAATTAACATAGACCTCTGTGGAGTCATTCAGATAGTCCTTCACCATCGACTCAAGGTCCTCCTCCAAGGTTCCTCCACTTTGCGTAGCTCTTGCTGTGCCTCTGGCCTTTTGAGAACCAAACCCACGCAGAGCTAGCCAATCCTCTTCAGCCTCCAATGTTTCTGCTGTCTTTCGTGCAGATGATGCGGTTGCCGGTGTCTTTAACGGCTGAGAGGTCACTTGTGCCACAGCCACAGGTGCAGAAGTGGATTGTTTTGACTGGGGATGGCCTGCTGATGTACTGCCATTTCCTTCAATTTCCAGCCGTTCTGTTTCAAACTTCTTGGCTGACAAGGCTAGCCAACGTTTGTACTTTGTAACATCTTCATCAGCAAAAGCAAAGAATGCTCTGCCTGCCAGCGCCTTTTTGTAGCGTGGATCCAGAATAGTAGCACAAATGTAATGCTGTTCTGAGTGGATCTTTTGAAGACGTTCATCACCTTGTAGGAGCTCTAATAATTGCTCAGCCAGAAGCAAAGAAGAGCCTTTCTTTTTGTCATCTTTTCGAAACACAGAACACACCTCCTTCAGTTGGTCCTCCAGCATGTACAACAATGGGATAGCTTTTCCCAAATTAGAGTCCTCCTTGCTGACTGCACGCGTGAAGACCTCAAAAGGACGAAGCATGCGTGTTAGGCTTTCAACTATGTTCCATTGCGGCCCACCCATCCTCAGCTCCTCTATACCCTCTTTCAAGAAATATTGATCGAGTTGCGTATACTGCTCATACAGACGCTCAAGCATGTAGAAGGTTGAGTTCCAACGTGTTACCACCTCCTGGATGAGTGCTTTCACTGGCATTTGACATTGATATAGCATGCTCCTCAGCTGCTTGCGGGCCTTAAAAGAATGCCTGAAATGCTTGCAAATTTTTCGGCAGTTCTCCAATACACTGCACGCTGCACTGTCTTTATTACCCAAGAATTTTTGGACAACCAGGTTTATACAGTGCGCCAAACACGGCACTCTGAAATAGTAACCGTCCCTCATGGCCTTAACTATATTGGAGCCATTGTCCGTGGAAACATAACCAACCTTGCGTTTTAGTGGGGACAGACAGTTAAGGACCTTTGTGTTAAAGACATCCAAAATGTTTTCTGCTGTGTGACGTTTCTCCAAACCAAACATGGCTAGTGTTGCATGTTTCCGAGCACCTTTAAAAACAGTGTTAGTGTCAACACCTGAGTTTAGCTTTGCTTTAGCCCCTGAAAAAGAGACCCAGTGTGCAGTGATGCACATGTAATCAGCGCCTGCGCCACTGGTCCACATGTCTGTTGTCAGATGTATAGTGTGAACAGCACTCTTCTGCAAAGCTGCCCCAATCGCCTTCAGAACATCTTCATGTAGTGCTGGAACCGCAACTCGGGCAAAATAGAACCGGCTAGGAACCTTCCATTTAGGGCAGAGCACTGCCACTAATTCTAGAAAACCAACCCCTTCGACAAAAGAAAAAGGGAGAAGGTCCAGAGCTAGCATTTTAGCCAGCTTAGTGTTATACAGACGGGTCATTGGGTGGTTGCGTTCATATTGCGCTTCTGTAAACAACATCTTTTTAATGTTGCCCTGGACCAATGATTTACGGGATGATGATCTCTTCGACCCAGTTACGCTCGCTGATGAACTTTTCCGCATTGATGTCTCACTCTCTCCCACACTCTTAGTGTGGCTCCCATGGGGTGTGCTGCTGACATGGGAACTGGGTGTAAGTGAAGTGTTTGGATCGTCTTCTTCTACCTCCTCGTCATCAGCAGATGACAAATCAACGTTTTCATTACGTGCAATTCCGGCTTTCTTGACCGCCTCTAGGTGCGGAAACCATTCGAGAGGGTGCCTTCTCTCAAGATGACCTCTCTGGCCTCCGGTACCATAGTTAGAACCAAGCTTACCACGACTATATCGAAGCTTACAAAGGCTACAAATGGCTACGTTTGCCTTTTTTGGGCAAACACTAAAGAAGTCCCAAACTGGAGACTTGAAATGTCTTCGGGGGCCGCCGCCGGAGGAGGCGTCGATACTGGTGGTGGTGGTCCTGCTGCTAATGACAGATGAAGTGGAGGATGTGGATTGCCGAACTTCAGTACGTTTTGCACTTTCACCACCACGAATTGAGGTCGAGGACGAGGTGGGTACCTTCTTGCGAGGAAGAAATATGGAAGCGGTAGGTTTTGGTGTACTACTTAACTCCAAATCTAATGATTCCATTTCCATTGCCTCCTCGCCGACATCATCATCACGCTCAGCAGCTTCTCGGGATAGGGTCAAAATGTCTCTTTGCTGCATGCCCGGTGGGGCTGCAGTGACCTTTGTGATGACTGCCTCGTCGTCATCGTGAGAGGCTTCATCACCAGCAGTATCTGTCACTTCTTGTTGAGCCTCATCACACTCCATAGGTTTGAGTTTTTGGACGACCTTCCTTTTACGCTTAGGTACCGGTGGCAGATCATGGTGTGCCTCTGCCTCACTGTCAGACCGCAGTTGTCGTGGTTCCCAAGACAGATCACTTGCACCAGAACGAGGTGGGCTTGAAGAAGATGTAGACACCCCCCTTGATCTTTTCCTTGCTAGGGATGTGGAAGACAATGAATGATCATCAGGAGGAGTGGCTTCCAATGATACCTCAGCTTCATTGTCGATTTCCAAATGTGCCCCTACTTCGGGAGGAACAACTATTGTGGGCACTTGTGAACGTCCATGCACCTTTGCTTGCGCATCTCCTTTTGCTGCCTCTCCTTCCACATGTACTTGGGCGTGTACTTGCACATGGTGTTGTTGTTGCGGCTGTGGTTGTTCAACACTTGTCAGATGAGTTACAACAACCTGTGTTGATTCAGGGACATTGCTGCTACTTTCTTGCGATGAGCCAACATCACTGGTCGATGGTGATTGGAGAAGTACACTGACTGCCTCTGAAGCACTCAAGGGCTTTGACTTAAGTTGGCGTGGTGGTGGAGGCACTGAACCCAATGGAGCAGGGGTGCTGCTCTCAGGTTGGTCCCCAGCAGATCCTGCTGCTGCAGGCGTACTTTTTCTTTTGCTCCCAAAAAAAGTGGCGGGTGACACACCAGCCTCCTTGGTAACTTGCTTCTTCTGCTCCTTACTAGCAACTTTCTTGCTAGAGGAGCTACGGAGAACTTTCTTTGGGGGCGGGGCCATCTTCTTCAGAGCAGGTCAGACAGCAGGCCGCAGTTGCACGAATTGTAGAGTTGTCTGAGGCCAGACGTGACGTCGCGTGACGTTATGCTGCACACACACACCGCTGCAGGACTTCTTCCTGGCACTGGTGGTTCTCTTGAGTCTTGTGCACCTAAAAAAAATGGAAGACAGAGGAACATCAGTTCAGTTATAGAGCACAAAAAAATCGAAAAACACTGCAAAATCAGCACAATCCCAATCCATCCATGCCCTCCATAATGTTTAAATTCAAGACAACCCACAGAAAGACTAGGCCCATGCAAGACTCACTACCCCTGGGCATAAATAAAGGTTGAAAAGTAGGCAAAATGGTTGGAGGCCTAACAACAAAGCCTGCATTCAAAATGGCCACTTGCCTGCCAAGCACATGGCCAGTGCCTGTAGCTGCACTCAAAATGGCCACCAGCCTCATGGCATGTCCCTCCCCATGAACACCCCCAAAAATCGAAAAACACTGCTAAATCAGCACAATCCTATTCCATCCATGGCCTCCATGATGTTTAAATTCAAGACAGCCCACAGAAAGACTAGGCCCATGCTAGACTCAAATACCCCTGGTGAAAAGGCCCCAACAACAGGTCAAAAATCGAAAAACACAAAATTGTACAAAAAAAAAAATTCGAAAAACACAGAAAAATCAGCACAATCCCAATTCATCTATGGCCTCCATGATGTTTAAATTCAAGACAACCCACAGAAATACTAGGCCCATGCAAGACTCACTACCCCTGGCATAAATAAAGGTTGAAAAGTAGGCAAAATGGTTGGAGGCCTAACAACAAAGCCTGCATTCAAAATGGCCACTTGCCTGCCAGCACATGGCCAGTGCCTGTAGCTGCACTCAAAATGGCCACCAGCCACATGGCATGTCCCTCCCCATGAACACCCCCAAAAATCGAAAAACACTGCAAAATCAGCACAATCCCATTCCATCCATGATGTTTAAATTCAAGACAGCCCACAGAAAGACTAGGCCCCATGCACCACTCACTACCCCTGGTCAAGGCCCCAACAACAGGTCAAAAATCGAAAAACACAAAATTTTACACAAAAAAAAATCGAAAAACACAGAAAAATCAGCACAATCCCAATTCATCTATGGCCTCCATGATGTTTAAATTCAAGACAACCCACAGAAATACTAGGCCCATGCAAGACTCACTACCCCTGGCATAAATAAAGGTTGAAAAGTAGGCAAAATGGTTGGAGGCCTAACAACAAAGCCTGCATTCAAAATGGCCACTTGCCTGCCAGCACATGGCCAGTGCCTGTAGCTGCACTCAAAATGGCCACCAGCCACATGGCATGTCCCTCCCCATGAACACCCCCAAAAATCGAAAAACACTGCAAAATCAGCACAATCCCATTCCATCCATGATGTTTAAATTCAAGACAGCCCACAGAAAGACTAGGCCCCATGCACCACTCACTACCCCTGGTCAAGGCCCCAACAACAGGTCAAAAATCGAAAAACACAAAATTTTACACAAAAAAAAATCGAAAAACACAGAAAAATCAGCACAATCCCAATTCATCTATGGCCTCCATGATGTTTAAATTCAAGACAACCCACAGAAATACTAGGCCCATGCAAGACTCACTACCCCTGGCATAAATAAAGGTTGAAAAGTAGGCAAAATGGTTGGAGGCCTAACAACAAAGCCTGCATTCAAAATGGCCACTTGCCTGCCAGCACATGGCCAGTGCCTGTAGCTGCACTCAAAATGGCCACCAGCCACATGGCATGTCCCTCCCCATGAACACCCCCAAAAATCGAAAAACACTGCAAAATCAGCACAATCCCATTCCATCCATGATGTTTAAATTCAAGACAGCCCACAGAAAGACTAGGCCCCATGCACCACTCACTACCCCTGGTCAAGGCCCCAACAACAGGTCAAAAATCGAAAAACACAAAATTGTACAAAAAAAAAAATCGAAAAACACAGAAAAATCAGCACAATCCCAATTCATCTATGGCCTCCATGATGTTTAAATTCAAGACAACCCACAGAAATACTAGGCCCATGCAAGACTCACTACCCCTGGCATAAATAAAGGTTGAAAAGTAGGCAAAATGGTTGGAGGCCTAACAACAAAGCCTGCATTCAAAATGGCCACTTGCCTGCCAGCACATGGCAAGTGCCTGTAGCTGCACTCAAAATGGCCACCAGCCACATGGCATGTCCCTCCCCATGAACACCCCCAAAAATCGAAAAACACTGCAAAATCAGCACAATCCCATTCCATCCATGATGTTTAAATTCAAGACAGCCCACAGAAAGACTAGGCCCCATGCACCACTCACTACCCCTGGTCAAGGCCCCAACAACAGGTCAAAAATCGAAAAACACAAAATTTTACAAAAAAAAAAAATCGAAAAACACAGAAAAATCAGCACAATCCCAATTCATCTATGGCCTCCATGATGTTTAAATTCAAGACAACCCACAGAAATACTAGGCCCATGCAAGACTCACTACCCCTGGCATAAATAAAGGTTGAAAAGTAGGCAAAATGGTTGGAGGCCTAACAACAAAGCCTGCATTTAAAATGGCCACTTGCCTGCCAGCACATGGCCAGTGCCTGTAGCTGCACTCAAAATGGCCACCAGCCACATGGCATGTCCCTCCCCATGAACACCCCCAAAAATCGAAAAACACTGCAAAATCAGCACAATCCCATTCCATCCATGATGTTTAAATTCAAGACAGCCCACAGAAAGACTAGGCCCCATGCACCACTCACTACCCCTGGTCAAGGCCCCAACAACAGGTCAAAAATCGAAAAACACAAAATTTTACAAAAAAAAAAAATCGAAAAACACAGAAAAATCAGCACAATCCCAATTCATCTATGGCCTCCATGATGTTTAAATTCAAGACAACCCACAGAAAGAATCAGTCCACCCACCACTGAGTACCCCTGGGAAAAGGCCCCAAAACAGCAAAAAAATCGAAAATCCCAAAATTTTAGTTGCAGCAACTGTAATGCCCCAAACAAACTTACTTGTAAAATTTCTAATCCAACAGTGATCCAAAGAAAGTCAAAAAGGCCTCAAATCCAAAGATCCAGCAGCATCCACAAAAGGTAATCCTTCCAGGTCCACATCCGAATGAAAAGTGACCAGGAGATGGACAAAGCACTGGGAGGAGCCTGCTGAACAGGAACAGGAAGTTGAAGACTATGGGGCACTTCCTTCCTCCCACCCCCCTGCCCCCCTCCCCAAAATGGACTCCTCGCTAAAAAAGTGCAGGCAAATGTCAAACTAAGGAGTTATTCACATAAAAATCATCATTTCTAGAAGGTTTATGCTGCTTGCTGGTGGATTTCTTGTGCAGAATTGCAAATTTATATTTTCGCGCGCCGCATCTCAAATCTCGCAATTTGCGAAGTACCGCGAGACGTGATCTCGCCGTACTCGCGTTGACAAACTCTCGCTGGCAAGCCGCGATGACGTAATCGCGCTCGCCAATTCCCGCGGGATCACACAGCAAGATCCAAAATGGCGCAGCACTCGCAAACTATCGAAAAAAACAACTCGGCAAACGATGATAAACGCCGCGCGCCGCAAAAATTGTATCACCAACGCCGCGCGCCGCCAAAAAAATCCGCTGCGTGCGAATTTGCGGATTTTGCGGGAAATCCGCAAATCTCGCGGATTGCGGATTTCCCGAAAATCCGCAAAATCCGCGAGCGGAACGGATTTTCCGCCCACGCTTACTCAGTGGTCGCTCCCGAAGTTGAGGCAGTGGTCCCCTTAAGAAGGGAGCCGGGAGGGAGGGTCCGCTGGGTGGCGGGAGTGGGGGTCCAATCGGCTGGCGGGGAACGGGGCCACAGGGAGGCAGCGGCGGGAAAGTTGGGTACAATCAGGCGGGCGGCTCAGCGGCGGCTGGGTCGCCTGCAGCGAGGCAAGTCAACTCTCAGGGAGCAGGTAGCAGGGGGAGCGTGGGGGAGACCAGGCCTCGGCAAGGCTCAGTGGTCGCTCAATGGAGCTCTCAGCATTCCAATGTCCTAATAAGGTTTTCTTTCATGGCTCCACTTGCTCAAGGTACTCTCTGAACAATTTCTGCAAATGGCATCTTGTGGGGAATACATTTTGCTTGCTTACTATGTGCATGCCCTCCATCCACCTTCCCATTCCCCATGTATCAAATGTTATACTTTCCCGCCCAACTTACAACCCTCTCCTGTCACCTTGGGCCTTACCTTCCAATTACCCTATCCAAATATCCTATCATCAAGTTTCTCCCTGTCACAACACCTTCTATTCTGTTGAGCCGTACTCCCTGCCTCATCTTGCTCTTTCCCCACCTTCCAGGTTGCCGCCCAAATGCGACTTCCTCCATTTGCCACTTTTTCCTGAAGCTTTTGTTATTTCATTCCTACTCAATCAGTTAAAATGTCTACTTCCTTCTCAGAAACATCAGAAGGCATATTTAAAACATCAGTTATGTCATCACTGTTCATCATCCAAGTCTGCTCTTCTGCCTTCCCTCTCTTTCTCCCAATCATCCCTGCTCCCTTTCAAACAACATGTTTCTTCTCTTAAGCCACTCCTTCAGCTTTATATTTCCTTTTGAAAGTTCTCCTGCTCTTTGTTATTTTTTTGCTTGGTATCCAGCATCTGAACACAATATTTTTATCTTATGGCAATAAAATCATGACTGCAGGATTCCTGGTATCTAATGTTTCTCCTCATTATTGCCTTACAGCCCGGTGGCAAGGGCTAAACTGGTTGTTAGAGGCCCTGAACCTGAGTTCTGGCTCGGGCCTACAACAAGAGTATGGCTTTTAACAACCGGTATAGCCCAAGGCAGAACGGCTATAAGGCTATCAGAACATTCTACCCACTTATGGTGGAATGTTCCACATTAAAAATGGAGAAACAGAGACAAACATTTGAATGTTGCAGCTCTGGGTTTATACCAGCCATTATAAGCCGAAAGCTCCTCAATTGTCTTCAATGAAGCACTCAACATTCCAGTCTTCTAACATGGCCTTATACTTAAAGGCCAGCTCCAGCTTTTAACAAGTGAGCGGGACTTTAATGCCAGTGTAGCCTAGCTACGGAGGACTAGAAGGCTATAAGAACATAAATAAAACAAAATAAAAACAAAGGCCTTATGGATCCCGAGGGGATTGAAATCCCCACAAGCTCCATGCGGCCGCTGTTTACAGCAACAGCTGTGTACTATAACATTGGAATGTTAGAACTCCTGGCTTCTACTGGCCATTGGAAGCCCGGAGAACTCCATTGTTTTCAGTGAAACTCCCAACATTTCAATGTTCTAATAGGCATTAGTAAAGCCTCATTGACTGATGAAATCCTTCATGTACTCCTAACCCCAATTCCCTTAAAACTTTTGCTTTAAACCTTCACTCACTCATACTAATTAATGAATTATCCTCTATTCTCCTGCCTAGCCTGCTGCACAGTGGCAACACTTTCCAACCCATTTGATCCTTGGTGTCAAGTCATCAAGGGACACATCAGTCACCTCGGATAATCTATAATTTACTTTCACAACTCCACTGAGCCTGGCAGTAGCCCACATAGAACTGGAATCTTCGAAAAGTCTGTTGGTCTAAGGGCATTTAAAGTTCTATCCAGCTAGGCCTCACATTTGTCGCAATACACCAGACAACTTTGGGTAGCATTGTGGTCTAGTGGTATTGCTCAATAAACTCTCTGTATGTCAGACATTGGCCTAGTAATGTTACCTGCACAGTGGCTGGCTATGTTTTTCAGTGAACTGCATGGAACTATATGCTTTGGTTAGCCTGGTGGGTTTAATTGTCGCCTTGCTTTTGTCACTATGGAAATGGACGCTCCAGGCAGCCAGATGGCCTAGAAGTGCTGCTTAACTTGCTATGCATTATGTCTGACAATTATAATTATTAGATGGTTACATGTCACCAAGCACACAATGCTCTAGTCCTGGAATTTTCTTTTACAAATCACCATTTTTAGGGGTGTTTGTTCAACTGGATCATCTCACGGGTACCAATACTAAAAACTTGTTAGGTTGTTAGATGGAAACCCAGGACGGGAACATTGTGCCTTGATGACATCCATCTGAGAAATTCTTGGTACTCTAGCGGGTTAGGGGCGGCTTCACCTTCCACAGTCTGTTTGTTTCTTTTTTATAGACCCAATGAGTCTAGGGCAAGCTGCAGGTTTAGCACGCTTAATGCATCTCCCTGTGATCTTCCTTTGGATGGTAGTCTTCTTTGTTTCTTCCAGGCTCCTATGCAAATATAATTAAGAAACCTATTAACAACCAGTGGACTGATATCCCCAGGGCACAGTGAAGAGAAAAAAAAAGACAACCACAATATCCCTGGTGCACAGAATTAATTATACCAATGGTCAAATCTGCATATTCTGACGGCTGTACTCACGGAATCCAAGACAACCCACTGGAAAAGCACACTGTTGGTCCCAGGTTCTAAAAAGCCCAAAAGTGCAGAGAAAATATGCGGTAAGTCTGGGTGTTCAACCTGGCTGTTTAATTCAGAACGATTGGAAGCCATGCTCCATTCTTCCTTTGCAGTCCTTACAGATCTTTTTTAACTTCTTTTTTAGGATAGCTTGTGACTGCCTCCAACTGCTGCCCTATCTTCTCCTTAGTAGTCTTTCTCTGTTTCGCTAATTTCTTTTTCTCCTTGCCCGCCCACTTCCACTGGTCTACTACCCCTTCTTGTGGTCCTCTTCATAGTTAACATTCTGATTTGCACCTGCAAAATATCAGGTGCACAAGGGCCTTTGGGAAATACCTGTGATGGGATGCCAACACATGTATTTATTTAAAGAGTTTTATATAGCGCTGGCAAGACCCGAGGGTATCAGAATGCTTTAAAGCATCGTAAGTTAATAACAGTCATTTGCAAAATATTATGATTGTACTGTCTACAGTCCAATCATTATCAATCAATAACAATACAGTACAATTGTAGTGACGAGTGTCAAATCATTGTGCAGACCTTGGGAGAGAGATTAATATTACGTGGTTGTAGTTTTCCAGTGTGCAGTCGGAGTTAATTCCCCCGAGGCTTAAGGTGCTGATTTAGAAGGAATTCTTTAAATTGTCTCTTGCAGCTGACGAAGGAGGGATTAGTTGTGATATGTACTGGGAAGGAGCTTCAGATTTTGGGAGCATTGC
Organism: Lissotriton vulgaris; assembly: GCF_964263255.1. Lineage (NCBI taxonomy): Eukaryota > Metazoa > Chordata > Amphibia > Caudata > Salamandridae > Lissotriton > Lissotriton vulgaris. Next base: position 589,477,979 of record NC_141687.1, read on the forward strand.
CCAAGAAAGAGCAAGAGAGGGCTTTTTGTTTATCTTTATAGGAAGGATGAGAGGACATGTAATCCTATAAATATGCAGGCAGTTTCCTTAACCTTGAGGAAGATGGGGAAGGCAATATCAACTATGCCTAACGCGCAGTGCTTACCATCAGAGATACATCCAATACTACTTTACAAGAATAACAGGCTTCATTTGCCACTCTGAATTTTATTATTTGCAGATATTACATTTTAGTAACACATCTTGGCATCTGTTGAATAATACTTGAGAAAAAAATTACACAATTATTTGCCAAATGTCTGTATTCCTTTCTTACGATGAGCCAAAACTGCAACTAGAAAAAATTATGAACTCTTACTAGTAGGAACATAAATCACTAGAGTTATCTTGATATTTTAATTATTGCCTGAAAACTGCCTGATGCATAATGAAGTTCATGCGCTTTTAAACGAAAAATTATTTTTAAACACAGCTTCCCCTACCAAAGTCAACACCTGGTGTGGCTGCACCAGTTGCACCTACCTAAAGCCAGTCCTGCTCCCAGCAATGGACCAGGACAAGTATTTCTAGAAATGGGGTGAGAGCGAACCTCATACCCATTATATGCGTAAAAAGATCTAAGAGTCCCCCAAATTCCAGCAAGCAAAATAAGTTAACAGATTTCTTGTCGATGATTTAAAGGAGAGTAGACTTCATGGCTGAGAATTTTTAAAAACTTTTGGGGTCAAAATTGCTAAAATGCCGCAGACCCTTATGGGCATTCATAATATATGCCAGTACTCCGTGGTGCATTACGGAAGCCTGGCCTTTCCTAGGATTAGAACTCGTTTTTTTCAAATGTCTGAAGTCAGAAATTACTTGCACTATACCAAGGTCATCATTTTTTCCATGATTGACTCCCTTATACCAAGAAGTACATTCAATATGACAGTGCTAGAAATTTACCATGGATACTTCAGCCACATCCATGGGTACCTCTAAAAATTCCCTCTGGTATACAAGGGTCAGTATTTTGACATTGACACCCCCTATAAAATGAGTACAGGAAATCTTATGACAAGAGCTACCTCAGATACCAGTTCCAACATTTTGCATTGGATCCACCCCATATGCTAAGAATTACGCACATTATGTCAGGGCCTTCGGCCAGGTGTGGTGGTGTGTAGTGGACAGAGGGCTGCCTGTGCACTGTTTAAACTGTGTATGTCCCTTTGGCCAGCTATCTTGCGATGGCCAGCCAGACATTTCCACTTTAAACTTCTCAACCCAGCTGAGTTGGGAGCATGTACAGGGCTCCAGTGCCCTCGGCAGCGCCAACAGTGGCCTTCTCCCTCCAATCCTGGTGCTTCTGTCATGCTGATTAACAGTATGAGAGAAGTGCTAGGATTGGTTAAGGGAGTTGGCTGGTTCACTGAGAAGAAGAGGAGCGGAGCAAGGAGGATGGCTGTTACATGGGAAGTAACTTTTTATTTTATTTATTTATTTAATGCAATTTCACCACTCCCTCACTCTCAGTAGTTGCCAGTCGCCACTGGGGCTGAAAGCCCTTTTAGCCATATAGGCATTGCTTACCTGAATACAAGCATTAAATGTCTAGTATCTTGCACTTATTTCATGCACTGTATCTCACACTGTGTATCTATCCATTGTATCCGCAAACTATGTCTCTCCATCTTTACGTGACCCATATCGCCCTATGCTGTGATGAGGGTGGTTTCAGTGCTGTGGCTGGTTCTGAAGCTGGATTGGGTGATGTCGAGGAGATTGTTGTCAGTGAGGTGGGCAGCTAGATGTTTGTTCATGATTTGCTCCATGACTTTCGCCGAAAAGGGTAGCAGGGAGATGACCTGGCAGTTGGCTTGTATATTGGGTTCAGTGAAGGTTCCTTTATGAGAAGGAGAAATGTGGCATGTTTCCAAGTGTTGGGGAAGGTGGCTGTGTTAAACAAGATGTTCTGGATCAGGGTGAGGGTTGAACAGATTCTGTTGAGTCCTTTAGTAACTATGCAACCTTGGCAGTGTATGGTGTGCATGGTTGCTGCAGTTTCTTGAAAGTGATGGTGGGCCAAGTGGTTAGGGTTGGACTCTGGGTGTTATAAGGGATAGGTAGGGTGGCAGCAAGGGTGAACGGGTCCTGTTGGGGCTCGAAGTTGTATTGGATGCTGGAGCTCTTGCTACTGGATAGGGGAGAGGTGTGGCGCAGCGGCCAGGGCGCCTGACTAGGAGCACGGGGCTCACAGTTCGATCCCTAGCGCTGGAGGCAGATCAGCTAAGCATCATGTGACTCTGGGCAATAGCTCACATGGTGGTGTAGGAACTCAGAGGTCCTCAATTCTTCAGAGACCATGTCCCAGTTCCGTTGTGAGGCGTTGGCAATGGCATGCTGTTGCACATGATACATTTCACTCATTCTATCTCACCGCATACTGTATCTCGCATGCTCCAGGTCACACACTATATCTCGCACACTATCTCATAGGATGTATTTCACTCACTCTATCTCACCACGCACTGTCTCTTGTATGTTCCAGGTCACACATTATATCTTGCACGCTTTCGAGACTCTAGCTTTCCTTATCCTCCAAAGATCTCCTTATTTAGCTGAGTCTAATGGAATTCATCTGGAAGCATAGAGAGTGGGCTCTTCTAAATTTAGCATTGCCTCATAAATAAACTGTTGCAAAATGTAGGATTTACAAGCTCTCCTTAACTGGAAGGCTTCTCTGAGACATGCAAGTGAAAATGGTAACAAATGGCATATTTAAAATACTTTATTGTGGGAAGAGAATGATGCAAAGACTCGTATGTGTGCAGGCCGATTTGAACTTTTGTGATTTTTTTCTTAATTTTTGATAATTTTGTTCTGTATGGTATTGTGATTCTTCTGCCATAATTAAGCTGAGAGTGAAGTGAATCTTACTTACTGTTTCTCGCACGCTATGATGCACTCTCCTAGTATTTCTCTCAAAATGATATATCACACACTGAATATAACATCTTGCATCTCATGAATTCACACACTGTACCTGATTCACTGTATCTCACACTTTGTATGTCACATTTTTCTATTATTATTCATGAAAAATATTGCTTTTTTATTAACGAGAGCTATGTGCTTCAAAATCCAAACAAGTTCAAATTTGACAAAACAATAAGCATTAAATATAAATGCACATTTCACTTTCTCAAAAGTGTCACTCAAGGGTAACACGTGGTTTATAAAATTCATGTGAGTTACGAGTCTATGCAACTATGACATAATATAGGCATTCGATTGGGGTATTGCATGTACACATGCTTGGCGATACACACTTTTGGTTCTGGCTTAACAGCTTTAGCAGTTAGCTGGACGTTTTGTAACCAATATACATAGTGGGCTTTGGAGTATTTCTATTTTATCGTCCTGTCTTTGGCTTTTTTGTGTTTAATCCCACTTTCTAGATACTGCTTTAATTGCAATGTCGAAGGGGCCACTTTATATCTGAAAACTACAATGCACCATCACATTCTACCCGTTGTCACATGCATTATGAACACAAAGCTGTTTAATTTCACTGCAGCACATTAAATGAAAGCATTTTTTATGCATTTGTTAATACACTAGAGCAAATCAGATTCTATAATGGCTCCCTTATTGGCTTGCTTTCTTTGCAGATCAGTGTGGCCTGGCTCTGAGATGGCCACCTCAAAGTCTTGCAAGATAAACAACAAAAGCTGTAATCTTGCAAGATTTTGTGCCGGCCACGTTGAGCTCAAGTTATCACGATCTCAAACCGAAAATACCTTTTTTTCACAAACAGAAATGCCTTCTTTTCCTGTGTCATCATGCTGCTCACTTCACATTCCCCCTGCTGTACTGTGGGCTGAGCAGCGTTTCTTAGTGAACTTAGAACTTTTCTTTCTATTTTTAGGTCTGGCTGGGCAGGGCAGCTTTGAGACATGCTGTATCTACTCTGTGGGGTTTCGCCTCACCCACCGCTTATCATTCCTGGTTTCATGTGCCTTTGTAAATTTCTTTCTTTTCATAAATTGAACATTGCTGTTTGTCCCGCCTTTGGGTGTGTTGTTCCCTCCCATGTAGACTGCTCCTGTGATGTGTCCTCTTACTAGGTTCTTATACGGCCCAGGGCTCCTGCCCTAATTCAAGATGCCCTGGTGCAGGCGATAGAGGCGCGGCCCTCTGAGCCGTTGTGTTTGAAGGAACTCTTTGGGGTCATGGCCCAGGGCAGGCCAGAGGCGCAGAGCACCTGTGACTAGCGCGTTTCACCCTGAGGTGATAGGGGTGAGAAGCAAGGGGAGCTCGAGTGTAGCGGCCCCAGAACAAGCATTAGTGCCAGAAGCCTCTTAGGGGTGCAATGGGACATGCAGCACCAACACATAGACTGGAATATGTGTGTGCGGAAGGACAGCTGGGATAAAACCTGTCAACTTGTCAAGAAAACAAACATTTTGTATTGTTTTGTAAATTAGTTCTTTGTATGTGAAACAACGTCCAAGTCTAGATACTTTAATATGGTCGCGGTCTTGGTAAATCATGCCACCCAATTTTCCAGTCCATTAACGGCAATAAGATTTTCCCATTGTCTAAGCTACACTCACTCATGTTTTTTAAACAGGGAAATATACTTGCATTTAACAATCTCTTCTGCATGTTGCAGCAGCTTTATGCATTCCATAAACGTCATGTTAGCAAAAGCACTGCTAAGACGTTTAGCATGTGCCTATGGTATAAAAGTTTACCATCAGGGGTAGTAAGAGCTATATAAATGCAAAAACCAAACTATGCAAAGGACATGAAGGCGGGCTTGGTCTTTCTGAAGACAATGTGAAGTGTTCTGAGTGAGTAGCGTGAAATATGACCTTACTTTATTTCAGAGTATGCCTTGTCTGTATCTTGAAGCAAGCTGGGCTTTGTGTTCTAGCATTTATGAGTGAAGCTTGTTTATTAGTGCATTTGCACTCTGCAATCCTTTCTGTCATCAGAGTATTTGTTGCTTTAGTAACGTGCCTTTTTATTTAATTTGTTATTTGAGATTGTTTTGCTAACTAAACTGAGTCTGTTAGGATATAGTTTGAAGTAGTTTTCAAGCTTTGAGTAAAGGTTCCCATACATAGAATATGGGCAAATCCTTTTATATTTATATGCCAACAGTATCCACTTATGCCAGTCACATCAACCATTGCGCTGTGTAGAGCTATGCTAATTTTCTCTTACTGGTGCCTACCTGTCTTCTTTCTCAACACAGCTACAAAGTATTACATTGTCTTACTTTACTCCAGACTCTTTGTCATTATATTGGTGTTGTCTAGTGGTAAAAAAGTTGCTGCAGATGGTTTCAAAGGTTAAATGAGTATGTTTGATCTTTTTGGTTATGTTCACCCACGGAAGCTAATTGGAATGCGTTTACACCTTTTTAAAAAAAGTATTTAAAGTAAGAAGCTTGCAATACGGATTCTGGAGTAGCGGAAAAAGGTGGAATACTTTGTAATTGCGTTTAAAAAGGTGAATGCTACCCCCTTTGAAAGAGAAATTTGGCATAGCTGTAAAGATCTCTGTCAATGCTGAATACAGCATATGTGCCTTTTCTTGGCAAAAAACATTCCGTGAAGTGCCCTAAATTAATTGTTGTGAAGCTTCCTACTATCACTAGAACCTAGTTCACAAGCAGGCAAGTTTGCTGATGTCGATATCAAGCCACCTTTGCTGTTTTTATTGTTAATTTGTGTTAAAACATACCGTTTGATACAGAAAGAATTACATGATTATAGTTGGCAACAGTAAAACAACAAAGTATCTGTGTGAGCCGGGTCTGGTAGCTTAGTGGACTAAGGCAGCCACTGGAGGGGCTTATGTTTGACCTCATTTTCACAGGTTCAGATCCACTCAGCCTTTCTTCCTTCTGAGGTCAATAAAATGAGTACCACTGAGTTAGGTAACAAACATCTGTTATTCAATGCCAAGATACCCTTGGGTGAACATGCGCTTTAAGGTGGCTTGGTCGCATGGTGGACTAGTCGTGTGTGCCTGATCTCCCACTGGAGCTTCAATATCCGAGATTATCCTGGTATCCACAGACCCTGAAATGCTCTGGACAGGAAGCAGAACAGCGGAGGACCCCGCTGAGTCTGAGTCTGGTGGTGGTCCTGGTGTGGCGATCCTGAGCCTGACGTGGACTGAGAAAGTTGTAGAGCTGCTTTAGAGTGCTGGGCGCCATCTTGGGACGGACCCAGTAGAGCTTGTTTAATGTAACTGGAGTCGCGCACTGGGAAGCATTCCCGAGGCTGTGGCGACTTGTAATACAGTGAACAGGAGCGGGGGCCTCGAGAAGACTAGCAGAAGCCAGACCTCCTCTACGGCATCACAGACGTGGCCTCCAGTGAGGCGAGGGAAAGTCCGGTAAGCTGTGCAGCGGTTTTGCGGGGAATGGAGACGGCCTGCTCCTGCGAAGCCGGCAGCGGAAAGTGAATTGCTGGGCTCAAAGAACACACACCGGAGAGTGACAACGACGGCAAGGGACGCAGTGCAAGGGAGGTGAAATCTGTGGGAACTGCGGGGTGCCCCCCCACCCCCGGGAGGCACAGTGGAGACAATAATCATCTGTGCCTGACTTCAAAATGGCGGCGGTTTAGGACAACCAGTGCGGCCCATGGCAGAGGAGATTCATATTTACAGATTTAGATATTTTTTAACACATATTGTGGATTTCTAATAGCAGCGCCTACAATTCAGTTACCAAACAGTGATGAATGGAGACATTTTCTGTTTACTTTGTGAAATCTGTAGAAGAGAAGGGATGGCCGGCATCCGCTTCAAAATGAGGGGCACACCGATTGCAGCACCTCCAGCCTAGGAGTACTTATATTGCCTTTATTTATTTTATTTATTTGCAGGTTTGTACCGTGCTGGCTTCGACTCCCGGAGGAGTATCTCCGCGCCTTTAGGCATCTACAACATATGTTCTGGGGAAGAACTAGTTTAGCAGCCATTCTAGTGTTGGAATAAGAAGGTCTTCAACATGTTTCTAAAGAGGAAGTGTTCTGCACATAGCCTAAGAGAATTTGGGAGACTATTCCAAAGGGAGGGTCCTGCTACAGATAGCGCTTCGGTTCCATGTCTGGCTTTTTTTGCTCTAGGTACACAAAGAAGGCCTTGCTCGCTCGACCTAAGTGTCCGGGAGGGTATGTGGGGACAAATTTGGTAGTCAGGTATGCTGGACCCAACCCGTTAAGGCTTTTGTGTATTGTGCAGCATACTTTGAACTTGGCCCTCTGTTTGACAGATCACCAATGTAGTTTTGTCAGCAGTGGTTTGGAAGGCGTACGAGGAGGGGCGTTCAGAACCAGGTGAGCAGCCGTGTTCTGAACCACCTGGAGTCTTGTCGTGACTCCCTCATTAGCGGACAGGAGCAAGCCATTATAATAGTCTATTCGACTCAGGACTAGAGCCTGTACCAACGTTCTTCTAGTTGCATCTGGTAGTAGGGGGAAGATATTACGCAACATGCTAATTACATGGAAGCAGGCTCCCACCACCTGGTTGCCATGTTGTTTGAGAGTGAGTTCTTGATCTAATCGAACTCCCAGATTCTTGAATATTTTTTTGGGCTCGGGTACCGAGCGGCTGCTGCTTAAGAGGGAAGCCGTTCATATCCCTCTGCTCAATGTATACCTTGTTTTTTGGTCCGCTGTTTGTCACTTACATACATGTGTTCGGCTCTGCCTGACTCTAAAATGGCGGCGGCTATTTCCCCCGATCTTCTTGCATCTGATCTTTTCTCACCGCAATATGTGCTATGTGTAAGGTGGTGCACCAACATACCAGCGCTCTGCACTGGAGGCCCCTGCTCTGTTATAATTGTAACTTCGACCACTAAAATCTACACCTGCCCAGAGACTCATCTATGATCTGTGCTGGCAAACGCAACCGATTACAACCCAGTGCAGACTGATCACATGATGGCAACTAGCACATGTGGTGTTCAGTTCTTACCTGCGCGTTATTCCCTCACAGCTCTTGCTCCATCATGCTAGCGGAATCCCAGATAGCCAATTCAGCGATTCGCCTGGCGCATGTGTGCCTAAGGGCCTCCTATGTAATTAATACCTTGCAGTGGGGAAGATCTGCAGACTTTGAAACTGTCCCTTCCACCCCTTCTCTCACCACTCCTGACCTGGGGACGAGCTGGAGGATGAGGCGGGTGGCGCTTCGAAGTAACTCCGTGACCGGTGCTCTCAATGGAACTTTGACGATGCCCCCTGGGCGGATACACTAACTGTCTGTACTTACCACGGTGCCCGAGCAACCTTGACTGATACCCGGTGGAGCTAACCTATACAGCTTTAGAGGAGTTTGGCTCTGGTTCACCCCTCAGCCGTCACCTTCCCAGCCGGGCATCTGACATTGGAGTGGAGAAGTGTGGCTCAATGATTAGAGCGCAGACCCTGATGCAGAGGTCTGGCCCGGGACCAGGGTTCAATTCCCCGCCTCGGCGGGTCTTCGGCTCAAAATTCCACGGACCTGATAATTTTTGCCTCGGTGCCTATTCCAATCATGGAGTCCCACTCTGCAACTCTGGGCAATAGCTTGCTTAATCTCCACAACGGCCCCCACAACGCTAAGGATGCCTGGACTCCACCTTGGAGGTGCCCAGGAGTGGACGCCTCACAGGAAAAGCCAGGATGGGTTCCACAGCGGTATTCGTACAAGCCTCTTGAGACCCTTGCGGGTGAGTAGTGCGCTATACAAGTATCAATTTACATTTACATTGTTTTCCTCGTCTTCCACCATAACTGTCTGTACTTTCGCAATGCCTGAGCAACCTTGGCCGATGCAGCTATAGAGGAGTTTGGCTCTGGTTCCCCCTCGGCCGCCACCTACCCAGCCGGACATCGGACATTGTTTTTCTCGTCTTCCTGCTGTGACTTCCACATGCATTCCTTACCCCGTTTACCATTCCCCCTCTACCTTTCTCTCCCCCAAAGACGAGTATACTCACTAATAACTCATATTATTGTGTAATCTCATGTTTTTTCTCCTATGTTAATACTTGGCTATGTAATTATGTAACCTGTAACTAGCTGATCCTTATGTAAAGCACTCTGATATCTCTGGGTCTAGCCAGCGCTATATAAAACTTTGCAAATAAAAAAATAAAATAAATGATTGTGTTTTGCCTCCCCCACTCTAGGTGCCCGTTCCTCTCTATGTTTCTCGCCTCTCTCTCTCTCTCTCTCTCTCTCTCTCTCTCTCTCTCTCTCTCTCTCTCTCTCTAACCCACTATTCCTACCTCTCTCATGTGGTTAGCTTCAGGTCTTGAAGCAGTTTCTATCCTGTAACTTTTCAAAGATTCCGTCCCTCAAACCCACACTCTCCTCCTCTTCTTAGTTGTGTCTCCTGTGTATATAAAAACTCCTTTTTTATTCATCTGTGGCCTGCTCTCCCCTTCTTTATATCTTTCTCACACACTATTTCTGCTCCTCTGTCTCAAGTTCAGTAACCATTTCCTATGCAAACTATCTATTCCTCTCATTCTTCCTTTCTATTTATTCTCTGCAGCTCTCACCACTATCTATTTACCGTGCCACATAATTCCACTACACAAATGCACTACATAACACACAATTCCACACAACACAAATTCAAATACAAAGCCATCTTTGAGTCAGCCCTCTAGTCTTTTTGCTGGGGACTGGATAAAAAATTTATGCTGTCGCGAGCGGGCAGCGTTTGATTAGCTACTTCAGAGGCTGTCCTCTGCGTGTTGCCGGGAGAGGCTGGGATGGTCATACTGTGTTTTTAACTTTGCCTAGTGTTGTTTTATTCCACATTCAATTATTTGAGGGCTGCTTAGGGAGTGACTTTGCTCATTCCTTTTCTTTTGCCAGGCTCATTCTGCTCTCCTTGTTTGGCGGGGTTTATCCGTGCGAGTGGACCCGCCTTCATTGTGTCAGCGCTCTAGTCTTTTTGCCGGGGACTGGATAAAAAATCGATGGTGACGCGAGCGCACAGCAGACGCGCGCAGCAGACGCGCGCAGCGGGCGTGCTGGCAGCGCACCAAAGGCGAGCCAAAGGCAAGCCCGTCTGCCCCTGTACGCACTTAGGACGCGCGAGGCACCAGTTATGCTGCTCCGCTCTCTGATTGCTCGGGATTAAATAGAGGGTGCAGCTCGTTATGCTATTCAAGTGAGGAGCTCCACCAGATTGCTATGACGGGTAAAGATATGGGGCCCCTTGTTTTGTTGATTTTGCCTCTCCTCTGTCAAGGGTTTTCTATCCTGTGGGCTCTTGAATGTTAGATCACTGCCTAAGCATAATGTGGAAATTCAGCTGTTGCTTGAAGTTCATGAACTTGAAGTTCTGTTCATGACAGAGACTTGGCCCTACCCTGACTGTGAGGTTGATCCCAGCTGGGCCTTTCCACCTGGCTATAAAATCTGCCACAAACCTAGATTGAAGGGGAGGGGTGGCGGGTTGGGTTAATTTATAAAGACACCCTGAATCTGGTTACCTTAGATATTGATGAGGTCGCAGGTTGTGAACTATTTGGCCTTGTCATCAAGAATGATCATGGTCAGGCGTTAACGGGGATTCTCTGCTATAGACCACCTGGGGTCTTCAGTGTGCAGCAGTAGCAAGTGCTGCTGTAGACTTTTACTAATATGGCCGCCACTCACCGCAAATTGGTGATTATGGGTGACTTTAATCTTTGGCTAAATGGCCCCCTTGATTCAGGTTATGCTAATATTTTTCAGTCTTGAGAAGGCCTTGACCTTTTGCAGCAGGTGTCCAAGGTCACGCATAAGGGAGGGCACTTACTTGGCCTAATATTTTCAGAGGTTAATCATTTGATTATTGGGGACATTTTGCCCATGGATTGGACAGACCACTTCTTGATTACATTTTATGTGAACTTTACTACTCAAACCATTCAGGTAACCAACTCTATGTGTGATTATGTGAATAGCGATTGGAAGGCTCTTCTGCGTAGGAGGGGCCTTGCCCCGGTGTTTCAGGTAGAAGATTGTTTCTATTTGGACTTGCCATTTGAGGAGAACTATGCATCTTTCTGTGCGAAAATGATCTTGGGCTTGGATTCATTAGTCCCTCTAAAAAACCACCATAGTAGGGGCAGACCTTCGGCTCATGGTTTAACGATAGCTTAAAAAACATGAAGCTTGAATGTAAGCATGCTGAGAGGAGGTGGAGACGAGGATATCAGGAGGAGCATAAGCATACATGGAAAATGAAGATTGTAGGCTATAAGAAGGCAATTAATGGGGCCAAGGCGTAATATTTCTCCACGTTGATCCTTAACGCCCCTAACAGCTCCAGAAGTATTTTTAACATCCTGAATAGTCTGACCAGCCCAGATTTCTCTAAGAATGCAATACCCCTCCCTCAAGAACTCTGCGAGAACCTGGCCAGGATCTTTCATGATAAAATTAATATCATTATTGAGGACTTGGGAGGGGCGCATCATCAATCTGAGGTTGCAAACACTTTGACTTTGGGCACTGATGTTATGGTGGTAAATGGCTCAGTGGTTTCGGATGCCATTTTGGAATGTGGGGCCGTTAACTTCTCTGAGTTTGTGCCGCTGGAAGTGGAGGACTTTAGTATGCTGGCCTGTCGTATCCCCTCTGGATCCCCCTTAGATCCTGTAGTGTAGTTCCTATATTCCCTTTAGGCTAGCATATACTATAGATTACTATACTATAATATATATACTATAATAACATATACTATAGATTAGAAGTAGGACTGAGGTCGACTAGGTCTCTATCGAATATGTTAGACTTAATTGTGAGTGTCAGCTAGCTCAGAGATCACTAGAAACTTTCTCGACTACACAAGAAGGGATTAGTTTCTGATAACCGCATGAACATAACAACTTTGTTTCCCAAGAATAAGAAATGTATCTCTAGAGTCGCGGAAACAATAGATAGTTATTTTACTCAGCCAATCGTGCATGCTTCGTTTCACAAGAGTTGTAGAGAAATAGAGAGACGGGCGTTTTCAATAAAAAGTGTTTATTGAACAGTCTTCTTTCTCATGCAGAAGAAATTAACTGCTACAATCGTAATACTGGTTGCAAAGTACAATGCGTACAGTATGAAGAGTATTATAAAAGAATACTGTAAAAGCATGATATGGTTTCTAAGCCATAAAGTACATAGAATACATACATTAATAAATAAAGATTAAAAGTACTCAACTGGTGCTTCTAAAATACGCCTACCCCGGTGTACCTAACCTAGGTCTAGTACGAGGGGAGAAGTAAGTGAGGTGTAGCTTAAGTTTAGTATTTTTTGCCAAGAATCTATCCAAGAATTCTCTACGGGTCTAATCAGCTCCAAACCTTGGTTTTAGAATGAAGTAGGTCTTGTATCTCTTTCTCAGGACTCGATTTCCCAGCAACCCACAAGGGTAGCCTGGAAACACTGGAGCTGGTTTCTCAGCAAGAGAAAAGACAGCGTCTCTCAGTGCGTCTGCTAGAGGGTCGGATTTCTTCGGCACTTGCTACGGTGAGATGCGTCGGGCAAGTAGATAGTCGAACTTCTCCAAACCACCGTGTGTTTTCCTGGGAAAATGTGGGCATATTTATACCTTAAAGGTGCAGAGATTGACTTAGGTTGGACATAATGACGTCATCAAAGACTCAGTTCTTTGAAAACTCCACGATTTCTTGGATAAATTAATATTCAAGCAAGGGGAAGTCCCTGACTGCTGAAGTCGGGTTTTTCCAAGAAATCGTTGTGGATTTTCAGAACTAGTGGAAGTAGCCATGCCGTATTTGGACTGCATAGGCTAAGTCTAAATATGGTTGGGATTTCTATGCCTATATAAGGATAGGGTGATTCATACCTATATATGGGCATGAATCAGGAAAATTACACTAGGGTCCTAAATTCATATACAACACCCACTCCACTTTATTAAGTTCAACGTTACTAAATTATAAGTACTGAAACATATCTAAAGCATGTGTTTACAGTCCCACCCAAAATACAAAATTTGCATTTGAAAAGGCTGTACACGAAATGTGCATAAACTGTACCCATTTGAGAAAAGTGTTTACATATATGATATATAGCATGAAATCATTAATGCTAACCTAATGAATCACAAAATGACATTTATGAAATGACTCTTAAGTACAGAAAAAAGGTTGAGACCATCTCATAGCATAATATATAAACTGTTTTGTTTTTGAGGACAAGGCCAAATATTGTCTCTAGGAAATGTTCAAAAGAATTTTTGTTCTCTAAGATTAGTTCTACTTTAAGCAGATTATTCTGTGCCCCCCCCCCCAAAAAAAATGTTTTCTATTTTGGATAAAGCTCAAATTGAATCGCAGAAAAATAGAGTCCCCAATTGAGAATGTTTGCTTTGAAAAAGCGAAGGTCGGATTTCAGAGTTCATGGAACGCTGTGTTCAAGATTCAAAAGTTATTCTCGGTGTCAGGAGAAAACATCAGATCATCTAGGCTGGCAAAGAAACCGTCTACCATAGTAGGCGAAAGTGGAACTACTTCAGTTAGTAGATCAAATGTGCACAGATGAGAAGCAGCGTTAGTCTCATTAGCAATGTTCGCAGTAGGTGGTACCTGTGTGCCTGTTGTTCCACGTATCTCACCCTCAGTTAGACTTGCCAGTGAGACCTCAATGAATGCCATCATCAGGATTGGTAGCCGTTGAAAGCAACACGATGCATGAGTCGTTACCGGACCTAGCAAGGCGTCAACATCTGATGGCAGTACTGATGGAAGTGTAAGACAAATGTCCAACACGCATTCTTTTCCGCAAAGCAGGCATCGTAGAACAGGTAAGATGCAACCTTGCCAGATTGGTCTGAACGAAAGAAACCAAGTGGTATTCAGATCTCTTAAACGAGCCAAGCCAAGAATCTGTGTAATCCTGTCACAATACCGCATGGCTAGGAGAGCTTGTTCCATGGTAGTCTGGGTATCGTTGGTGACTGGACTTGCCATATCGGAGCAGTATAAACAAAAATAGAATTCCTGCTACAAGTCCCAAAATGAGAGGCAGGCCGGCGAACACAGAGTGCACGAAATTTGGAAAAATGCTGAGGACTGCTTCAAAGGGTGCTGACAGTCCTAAAAAAATCGTCTTAAATACATGTGCGATGCCGCTGGTATCAGACATGTTTAAGATTTGACCTAACATTTCTGTGAAATGTACTGGGCAGTTTGTTGATATTAATGCATGTATCTCTGCAGAAGTCCTTGCAGCTTGCAAATCATACGTTTCTCTGGACGAGGTCAGTGGCACAGTTTTTTACAAAAGAATGGCTTTCATTCTGCTTAAAGCATCTATTTGTCTGTCTGTCATGCTTTTTGGAAACAATACTTGCATACAACAAGAGACCCTGGCTGACACACTAACTAGATAGGCTTTTCCTGGCAACATGCCACAACAGCTGTGATCATTCAACATTATATAGCTACCATTGGATAGCTGCCTAAAAACTGGATATATCACTGCTGCTGGTGAACCGTGCAGGTGGCAAGAAAGGTTATTCGAAGAACCCTCGCTGGCTCCATGTAAATTAATACCTTAACACAAAAGTGTACCGCATAGCGAGCTCTTACAATTTTTACCACTAAGAAATACTTCCTTTCCCCCACTCCAACATTTGTGTGTGTACGGTAAATTCCATGTCAACTTAATGTATTCTTTACCCAACTTTTCATACATGCCTGCTGGTATGTGCTGTAGACAATACTGAAATTGGAAAATCGTCACTGGTATAGTGATGGTGCCATGTATTATACATTCTATGACTGGTTTCTCAGAAACAGTTAATGGTAATTTCCAGTTTTTCTATGCTCAGCACCATATAGTCTGCTGCTCTTTGTGCCAAAGAGATTTGTTTATCTGTAAGGTTAAAGACAGTAAACAATGACGTAGTGTTGATTAGACGCCATGGCACGTTGCCTGAACGCAGATTTTGTAACGTCCAGCCTGGCAGCATTGTAGAACGTAACTGAAACTGGCCATGCTGTAACATTAGCAAGTCCTGCTCTATTATGTCAATGGCAGATGATACAATGCTGTCCAAAGAATACATTCTGTAGGACAGAGTCGTTAACCCATTGTCCACTACAGAGAGACCTTTCTCTAAATTAATACGATCAATTTCTCGTATTCTTTCTGCAGTTTCTATTTGCGTGACTTTCCATGCTTCATTGTAAGCAGCATATATGAAACGTTTTTGACGCGGTTTACGAGGTCCAAGTAAGAAGTCATGTAAATCAGCACCTTCTTTAAGTAAAGTTAAGTGTTGTTTAATTTCTGGAAGTGTGGATTTCTGTAGCCACTCAAGGCATAGCGTTCCTACACTATAAGTTGTTACTATCCCTGGATGTTGTCTCTGGGAATATTTTGGATCTGGCCTATTCACTGTGAACCCTTGTGTTTTGTTCAGGAATCTATCTTGACAGTGATTCGTGTACGTGGGCCAGATTAATAATTTTTCCAATCAGGATTAGTTCTGTTTTAAAATATGGGATACGTCTACCTCCTCATCCACAGTGTTATTACCGTTAGGTGAGGGCTTAGGTATGAACGGTTTGTTTAAATCATTTATCTTAGCCAAGCCAAGACTAGATGTTTGTTGAATTGTATCATTTAAAAACATTATTTGTTCTGGGATAATGCAGGCTCTGAATAAGGCTTCTAACCCTTGCACCTGCCAGTCTTTTGTGCCCCAGACCGTTTTTGTCTCAATGTTGTCTTTCCAAAAGTTAAAACCTAATGTAGACAGCTGAGCATAAAAGTTTGCAGAATAAATTTGTTTAGTATTGGTCAACATGTTTTTCATTCCTGTCTTATTCAAATTTTTAAATTAAAACGTTTCTGGATTTGTGACATTAAAAGCTGAGAAGTATGCAAACTTAACATAAAAAGTTTTCGAGCAGTCCTTTGGCGGCATTGGACAATGTTCCCATTGATTGTAAGTAAAAACATTTCTAGGATTTACCGATTTGTGCAAATAATGTTGAAAAAATAGAGAGAAGGGGGGAGAAGGAGGATAAATAAACCTAGGTCGTCCTCCAGTCAATATCAGAAAAAGGAACTCCTGTAAGGGGTTCAGAGACCTAGTTTATGTGTATGGTAACTGCTAATTTTAACAGTGTTTGCCAAAAAATGGGAAAGAAAAATTTCTTTCTATAGTCCCCTCACTCACCGGGGTTTCCCCACGGTGACATGCTTCATCATTGGGGCTTCCCAATTCTCTACGAAAAGGGGCGTGCTGCGACTAGGCGGACTACGCAGGAGCACTGTTGTAGTGACGGGCTATGTGTGGTGCAAGGTGTGGTGATGGTGGAGTGGGTGTGTGATTTAAAAATACCGCGCTAGTGGGCCTCAACAATTTATTCTGCTCCTAGTTTGGTATATTAAAAAGGGGTGACACTGTTATCTGGCCTTAAATTAGGGCTAGATCAGTGTTCAGTGGTCGACATGTTTCAAGCTCCCCCAAGCTCCAACCCGCTCCAAGCTCCAACCCGCTCGGTATTACCTATTCGATCCTCTCCCGACCGCATACTCGTATGCGGTCGGGAGAGGATCGAATAGGTAATACCGAGCGGGTTTACCAAGAGGAACAATGTTTCCACGAGGTGATCCTGCCCTCGCCTGAGACCATGAAGTGCAAATTAGCACCCCTACATATGCAACAATAAGATACTAAAATCGTATGTATGCAACACGCATGTTTATTAATTAGCTGCGTGAAGACTATATATTGAGACACATTTATTTATTTAATTAAATAAAGGAGTGGAATATACAGGGCTGGACCCTGTATGGTCCTGATGAAAAGCTTGGGGGAGCTTGAAACATGTCGACCACTGAACACTGATCTAGCCCTAATTTAAGGCCAGATAACAGTGTCACCCCTTTTTAATATACCAAACTAGGAGCAGAATAAATTGTTGAGGCCCACTAGCGCGGTATTTTTAAATCACACACCCACTCCACCATCACCACACCTTGCACCACACATAGCCCGTCACTACAACAGTGCTCCTGCGTAGTCCGCCTAGTCGCAGCACGCCCCTTTTCGTAGAGAATTGGGAAGCCCCAATGATGAAGCATGTCACCGTGGGGAAACCCCGGTGAGTGAGGGGACTATAGAAAGAAATTTTTCTTTCCCATTTTTTGGCAAACACTGTTAAAATTAGCAGTTACCATACACATAAACTAGGTCTCTGAACCCCTTACAGGAGTTCCTTTTTCTGCAAATAATGTTGACCATAATGATTAAAACAATACGTTTGTTCATAATCTGATGAACCTTCTAAATATTTATGTTTTGTGAATTTAGCTGACATTTCCAAATCTGTCATCATGTTATTAACAGTTTCAAAGTCTCAATCATCAGAAAATGTGCTGGGCGAGACAAAGTCACTCAAAGAAACCTTAAATTGGTGTAGAATCTTCAACAGGTCCACCGGGCCATAAATGTTTTAATCAGTTGTGTCCTATGCTATACCACCAGGTGTAGGAACGGCTGTGATGTTCACCGATGACAGGTCTCTTCACTCACGATGAGATGATTTGTGAGGTTTCAGGAGCAAGTTGATGTTCTTACTTGCTGTGCCCATTGTTCTGTATTTTCCATCTATCATGTTTCCCAAACTTAAAACAAGAATGAGCCAAAGTAGGAGAAAAAGTACACCTAACACAATCCAAAATTCAACTCATGGTGGAACCAGATATATATTTTCAAGCTGATGAATGAGCTCTGTGATTTTTTCTTTAAAAGTTTTATTTGCTGGTGTGGTTTCAGGTTCACTGGGATCCTCAGAAAATGTATCAAAGTTGATAAAATAGCCAGAGGCAGTTCTGTCAATTGTTGGAATAGCATCAGGATTGTTTGGAATCGCTGGGGCTTTTTCTTCCTTTGTCATATCAGTATAGTCAGAGGCTATATCATTGTAGACAGGTATTTCTTGATGAACTATTATTTGTGTTTAAAGAGGCACAAGTTCCATGGCTTTGTTGCATAGTCCTTCCTTTCTCACTGTCGGTTTTTCAAAGGTGATAAGTCTTTCAGTTTGAACCTCTTGGATTGTTGCCAGATCCGGTCGTCTGCTACATCTTGGGAGTCCACTGGGCATACTACTTATTATCGGCCACATAATGCGGTTTTACCAGGTCGATGGACACGACACAGTTCTCCTTTTTACCAGCAAGGGACGGTAGTACCACTGATCTTGTTACGTGGATAGCTAAGACTGCTTTTCTGTAAGAAGGCCAAAATTCCTTCTCCTCGATCTTTTCCCTGACTAGATCCCCAATCTTTGGAATCCAGACAGGTTTTGCTGGGACAGGTGGTTTTTCTTCAGTGGTCGTTTGCTTCTGTATTGTGTTACTCAGACTTCTTCTTGTTTTATGTAAGTCCTGTAAAACAGCCAAACGATCTTTGATATCAAAGGGTTTTTGTTCCACCACTGAAGTTTGACAATCAAGATTCTGGATGATTCTGGATGAGCATTCTAGTACTGAAGAGCATTTCATATTGAGTGATTACACCCAGAGAATTTCTTGGCAGATTATTAAGACTACGTTGGACAGTTATTAGATGTTTGACCCACCCGTCACCCGAACCTAATGCCCTAGCTGTTATAGATTGCTTTATGTCACAGTTTTTTCTTTCCACTACCGCATTTCCTTCAGGATGGAATGGACTTGAGTACAGCAATGCAATGCCCAAACTGGCCATGGCCTCTGTGTAACCCCGAGAGCTAAATGCAGGACCCTGGTCAGAATGTAGCGTGCTGATTGCGTATGTGCCAATAAAGACTCGCAAATCTTTTATAACAGTTTGGCGTCAGCCGAGCGCTGAGGCCACATCCAAATGAATCTTGTCCTAATAGTTGTGGGACCGCATCCGTCCATGGTGACGTCTGCGTGTAGAAAGTCCAATGCTGTCTAACAATGGTGTCTGTACTGGGCTGGCTACACTATAGTCAGGTACATGGTGGCTTTCAAAGCTGTGATCTCTGTAACAGGTATCACACTTAATACCGAATTTGTAAACTTCGACGCTCATTCCTGGCCACCAGTACATCTCTTCTAATTCTATTAGCAATTTTAAGATCCCTTGATGTGTCAGACCCTCTCCCATATGTGCTTCGTGAACTAAAGCTCCTCTCCTGTTCCTGTTTGGAATTACTCTGTCCCCCACTCCAGGGATTCGAGCAAAAGGAACGGAGTTTGCATCAATTATGTATGTATACGTGAGTGGATAGTTTTGAGGTAATGCTGCATAGCTACCTTTCATTGAGGCTTTTACTGCTAGCAATGTTTCCCCGTCTATTACTCTTTTTGAACGAGTGATTGTAGCTACGGAAGCCGTTTGCACAGCTGCCTTCACGGCTTCATCAGCCAATTAATTCCCTGCAACGTGAACGCCATCACGCTGATGACTCTGTGTATGGATCACGTGAGTCTTTTGTAGTAATTTTTGCCAAATAACTACTTGTTCCCAAAGCATTTTATGCTTAATTGTGCCAACTTTTGCGTCTTTGAAACCGTTTTGAACCCAGTTCTGCAGATATTCATTGTAAGACTGGACGCAGTAATATGAATCGCACACTATGCGTGTGGGGAATTTGCGATCGGTATTTTCAAGCACCATCTTGAAAGTTTGGAGTTCAGCTCGCTGAGCTGTACAGTCTCTGAGTGATTGAGTTTTAGTGACCATAGGTCTAAATTTACCTTTGTGCCAGCGACCTTTAGCAATCCCGCACGTAGCTTGTTTACCCCCTATTGCGGGCTGTGCTGATCCATTTGTATAGATTATACAGCTGTAATGTTCTAGAGGCAGAATTTTGGTCGGACATTCGTGTTGGTATTGTAGAAATTCTTGTGTTTTCAAGTAGGGGTCAAAGACGTATTCAACGCCTGTTGCAGCAAGAGAATTAACCCATTGTATCCTTCTCGGAT
Source organism: Lissotriton vulgaris (assembly GCF_964263255.1). Taxonomy (NCBI): domain Eukaryota; kingdom Metazoa; phylum Chordata; class Amphibia; order Caudata; family Salamandridae; genus Lissotriton; species Lissotriton vulgaris. The sequence continues at coordinate 589,497,955 of NC_141687.1, forward strand.
GTAAAGCTTTAGAATTTGGAATGCTCGCTTTTGTCATTGCCTCTATGGCAGGTACAGGTGTAACGATCATTATGCGTTTTCCGTGTGCGAGGGCTCTTTCTTTTGCTACTGCAGTTTGAACCGCTGTCAGAATCTTTTCTGTAGAAGTGAATTTCATTTCAGCTTGTGTGTACAAGTCTTATTTGTATGCTATTGGTACCTTTTCACCTTCATTAAAGGTTAGGTATGTGAATCCGCATCTCCCTGGGATGATTCGGATCACAAGGTTGCGCACATTGTCGCGTGTTTGTAATTGTGTTTTTGCTAACATGTCAGTTTGCACTGGACGCAAAATTTTGGTATGTTTTTGAGTCCAATTGCTTGGTTTGAAATCAGGTTTGATTAGTTCGTAGAGAGGTTTAACCCTTTCTGAGTAATTTAGAACATAAGTTCTTCCAAAATTCAGGAAACCTAGAATTGACTGTAAGTTTGTCAGCGTTTTTGGAGGTTGGAGCAGCGCACATTTCTCTAGAAAGTTAGCTGCCAGGCTTTTGCCTTCACTTGATAACTCTTAGCCTAAGAATAGGACGTTTAGGTGGGCTATTCGTGATTTCTTAAAATTGAATTTATACCCTTCAGAAGTGAACCCAAGTATTATGGTGTTCCCTCTTTTCAAGTGCACATCCAAATCGTCATCTGTAAAATAGATGTCATCGACATAAGATAGTGCCTCATCATCATACGTTTGTAGTAACTCTGTTACTCTGGCTGAAAATAACCCTGGACTATTCTTGAATCCCTGGGGGGGGACGGCAAAATTGTTGCTGTGTCCCCATAATTGAGAAAGCGGTCAAGTACCTGATTTCTGGTGCAATGTTTTGACAAAGGAAACCGTTATAAATATCTAATGTGGTTTTATATTTTTTACGCACAATGTTATTCATCAGTCCTGCACTGTGTGCATTTTGTACTGCAAAAGTTTTGCAACAAGAGTTTAAGTGTCTGTAGTCCAAAACTAGACAATATGTATTGTCTGGCTTGGAGACAGGAAACAAAGGATTGTTCATAGATGAGTTGCATGTTTCAATCACCCCTTGATATTCAAGTTGATTTAAAATCTCCCTGACCTGTTTTTTTTAGCTTCCTGTTTAACAGGGTATTGCCTTTGCATACTGGGTTGGTTTTTTAACTGGATTTTATGGTGAGGAGAATCCTTATCCTATCCCACATGATTTTTATATAATGCTGGAGCCTGGGCTACAGCCCATTTTCTGGCATAGGTGTATTTTTTTTTAATTGGAATGTGATTTGAGAAGGCTGACATTATGATTTCTTCGCCATGTGGGCACTCCCTGACTAATTCAGGTGGCCAGTCTTGTTCAGCTAGAAGAATGTCATAACCTTTAGATAGCTTCTCCCAAAAGAGTGCTTTCATTTTTCTAGTTATGTCCCCCTCCATCTGGAGTGTTACTTCATATAACTTATGTGGTACACTAACCCTGGTTTCGGCAGTTTCAACTTGAATGCATTCATTCAAGTCCACTGGCTACAGATGATCCTTCAGGATCTTGCGAGCTATGGTGACCTCTGCTGTGCTGTCTAGCATTGTCTGAGCCCACTCCCCCTTCTTGAGTTGTGTCCTCAAGATCCTCGGCATGTCTGATATTTATGGTTGCTACCTTCTTTTTTTGTGAATTGAGTTTTTTTATTTTTTGGAACGTGCTGTTCGTCTTTGGATTTCACACGTTCTTCCTTTTGTTCTGATCGTCCTCTTCTTTCGAATTTCTGCAAGGAAGTCTGAAAGGTACGAGAGGAAATTGTGTCAGTATCTTGATATCTATCAGGTTTTCTCAAATTATTCATATTTCTGAGGTTATACCTCTTTTCAGAGGGCTCCTGTTGAGGAGACCTTCCTCTGGACTGCGAGCGCTTCTCTTTATGAAGTGTCTGTTTAGTGTTCACCCACTTTATTTTTAGGAGTGGTGAGATTATTTTTAATAAAAACCTTTTCAGTATTTTCAGTTAGTTGGGGCTTTACTGGTTCCCACCCAAACTATCACTACCTAGTTCTTCATATGATTTTTCAATAATTCTTGCAAGTTCATACGGTTGCTCTGTTATATCAGTTTCTTTTAGTTTTTGGCGGATTGCCACGGACGCTGCTTCACCTTTTATGTTAGCTAATAGTATAGCCGAGACCTGTTTGAAATCTTTTAGTAATTTCATACCAAGATTTAAAGCAGGGTCAGGTCCATATTCATTTTGAATCTGTCTTAGGACGTCTGGTATTGATGCAGCGGTACTCTGGGAATGATTTCTAAAACCTTAACACCTTTCCCTGAAGTACAAAATCATGCATATACTCGACAGTGGGGCACATGACACTGCGAGTCACTCACGAAACACTTCCATCCTATTTCATGGATCAGTGAAATTCAAAGGAGAGCCGCTGTATCATAGTGGAGTGTCTAAACATAAAATCTGGATATATATACTTTTTACACTTGCAGTTTAAATGAGCTTACCATGGTTTTCATTTAACCCCTTTGATGCTCATGACGGAACGGTTCCGTCATGAGGCACAGTGGAGCTGTGCTGATACGGAACCGTTCCGTCATGACCACACCCATTATCATTATAGTTCAGCACCGGAGGGGAATATGTCTAGCAGCGATGAGGTTAATAAAACATTTAATTGGACATGCCACCACTAAGGTTGACGGATCTGCTAGTAAAAATTAGGCGTAGGAAAACTCAAGACCAGCTTAATTCTCCATTTATCTAATTTTTATTAAAAGCAAATTTAACATATCTAAAGTTTGTTCACTTTATTTATTTCTTTATTCAAGACGACATTTTAAAAAGGAACATAAGGATTTTATTTTTAAACAGTTAATTCCATTTATTTAGGAAAATACAGAAATAAGCCTTTTATTAAAATTCAGAAATACAAGTATTAGCAAAAGAGTGATAGTTGCCAAATTAATTTTCTCCTATTTTCCAAACTTCCCTGACTAATAAACTAACCTAAGGTTGAAATCTCATTCAGAAGAAATAGAAAATTATTCAAAGTCTTACATCCCAGGAAAATCAGCATTCCGACAGCATCTCTCGAAGAAATCGAAAAGAAGGGTGTCTCTTCAGTAAAATCAGCACTTTTCATACTTTTTTCACTCGCTCTATCTACCTAAAAAAGTAACTTTCAGCTTAAATTCAAGTTCTGATTGGACAATTTAGGGGTGGAGGAGCATAACCTCATCTTTTTAATATTCGTCTTCCGTTGTGTCAGCAAAATCTAATGGGTCCTTTGTCTAAGGAAACGTCCGGCCTAGTCACATTCTCAAATTGATATATCCAAACATATTCCCGCGTTATACAATAGTGACATCCACAGTTGTTGGCAGTCATCTGTATTCTCAGGACATGGTGGCCTCGATCCTCGCTGTTCAGGCACATTCAGCGCACATTCATTCTCGGCTTTATTCGCGCATGCGTATTTCTCTTATGGCCACAGTAATCAAGTGACTCCATTTTCTGCTAGGTCTCACGAGTCAAAAATTGGGAACTATCATAGAAACAAACACAAATGAACATTAATTTAAGAATTTTAGCCTTTCTGTTTACCTCCCCCTTTTCTAAGGTTTTCCCTATTAGTAGTTACCTAGCAAAATAGCCACATTTAAGCATATTATACTCACTTATCCTCGTGTTTTGCCATAAAATACGTAAACAAAAGCACATTTATGCCACATTCCATTATCTCAACGCTGCTTATTAGTTTAGGACATGACATAATCACATAATTAGTTAATTAGGATTTGCAACATAAGCATAATTAGTTTCCCACGTATGTCTGTGTAGGTGCATTTCTTATTCTAAGTTGATTAATTACACACATCACTTAATTAGTTCAAGTTATAGTTATGGAAGTGTGACTTTACAAGGGGTGCGCAACATTTTGTTTCTCCACCTTGCTCCATCAGTATTACCGCCATAGACAGAACACCATGTGTTTTTGTGTAGATTGAGCCAAAGACTGTACCCCAAGTATCACAGTCCTCCACGTGTGGTGCGATCCCCATTAGTTAACAGATTGTCAGAATTCTGTGTTTCTCATGAGGTGTAATATCAGGAAATACTGCCTCTATTTGAGTAATTTTTTGAGCTAACCAGAACGGAATTTGTTCCCTCTTTGCAGGCAATTTACCAATGACTGATTGTATAGTCTGTGCTGTAATTTTGTTTGTGTTCCCCTGGTGAGGGGTGTGCTGTGGAATCCTTACAGCAGGTTGGACCGTTTAAAGTCCGCACTACATATTGAACCAACTGTCTATGTATTTTAATTAGCTGTTTTAGCTGAGATAACAGTTCTGGACCTGTCATTTGTTCAATATAAGGATGTGATGTATAGCTGGCTAGTACCGGCCATGTTGCCTCTGGTCTACCTAGTGGACTGAGCCTGGTAATGTGATTTTGATGTTGTTGGGCGCCTTTAAACCAGAGTGCATGCTCTTGGTAAGTTAGTGGAATTTCAACGTCCTCGAAAGGATTGTATTCCGCTGGAGGTTCCTCTACTTTGTAGTAGTGGAACTCATGTGTTGTTGGAGTTGCTTGTGGAAAAGTAATCCATGAAAAGAATACCTTTGTCTGCCGATATTCATGTGCCCCTATGACAAATATCACTCTTCCACCTCTGTGTGATAGGCCATTTTCTATAAGTTTTATAGTTATAGTTTTTCTTACATTTACTGGGATGAGTATAGCATCCGGGTTATTTTGTTGGAGACTTGTGTCGTCTAAAACTGCCTGAGCTGCTGCTGCAGCTCTCTCCCTTTCGTCGTCACTCTCCGTCATTTTGTTGACCGAAAGTTTGCAGAGCAAGTTTCAAGGAAACAAAGATTAGGTGCACAATATTTTTGGAACAATGTATGCTGCAACGTTGAACAAAACAAAAACTAATACATAGGATTTTCCGTCCTACTCAGTTTTGGCGGATATTAACCTTTTACCCACTCCAGACGTCTATTGGAGTTTTTTTACGGGAAAAAGGGGTCTGAGTGAAAAGCACGACTGAGTTACTCTAGTATCTAGCGTTAAATTATAGCCTTACCAAAAGTTGGGCGCCATGTAGTGTAGTTCCTATGTTCCCAATAGGCTCTGCCCATTGGAATAACATATACTATAGATTAGACGTAGGACTGAGGTCGACTAGGTCTCCATCTAGCTCAGAGATCACTAGAAACATTCTTGAATACACAAGAAGGGATTAGTTTCTGATAACCGTATAAATATGACAACTTTGTTTCCCAACAATAAGAAACTTATCTCTAGAGTCGCGGAAACAATAGATAGTTATTTTACTCAGTCAATCGTGCATGCTTCGTTTCACCAGAGGTGCAGAGAAATAGAGAGACGGGTGTTTTCAATAAAAAGTGTTTATTGAACAGTCTTCTTTCTAATGCAGAAGAAATTAACTGCTACAATCGTAATACTGGTTGCAAAGTACAATGCGTACAGTATGAAGAGTATTATAAAATAATACTGTAAAAACATGATATGGTTTCTAAGCCATAAAGTACATAGAATACATACATTAATAAATAAAGACTAAAAGTACTCAACTGGTGCTTCTAAAATACGCCTATCCCGGTGTACCTAACCTAGGTCTACTACGAGGGAAGAAGTAAGTGAGGTGTAGCTTAAGTTTAGTATTTTTTGCCAAGAATCTATCCAAGAATTCTCTAAGGGTCTAATCAGCTCTGTACCTTGGTTTTAGAATGAAGGAGTTCTTGTATCTCTTTCTCAGGACTCGATTTCCCAGCCACCCGCAACGGTAGCCTGGAAACACTGGAGCTGGATTTCTCGGCAAGAGAAAAGACAGCATCTCTCTCAGTGCGTCTGCTGGTGGGTCGGCTTCCTTCAGCACTTGCTATGGCGAGATGCGTCGGGCAAGTAGATAGTTGAACTGCTCCAAACCACTGTGTGTTTGCTTGGGCAAATATGGGCATATTTATAACTTAAAGGTGCCGAGATTGATGTACGGTTGGACATAATGACGTCATCAAAGACTCAGTTCTTTGAAAACTCCATGATTTCTTGGATGAATTAATATTTAAGCAATGGGAAGTCCCTGACTGCTGACGGCGGGTTCTTCCAAGAAATCGTTGTGTATTTTCGGAACTAGTGGAAGTATCCATGCCGTATTTGTCTAAATATGGTTATGATTTCTATGCCTATATAAGGATAGAGTGATTTATACCTATATATGGGCATGAATCGGGAAAATGACACTAGGGTCCTAAATTCATATACAACAATCCGGTGCCACACAAAATTTGGAAAGAGTTTAAGACCGAGCTGTTCCCCACCCTCCGTCTGATTTGTAATCAGTCTCTTGCTCACAGAGTGGTTCCATCCCAGTGGAAAAAAGCACTGGTGACACCACTGTTTAAGAAACCTTCCCTTGACCCAGAGTATCCCAATAATTATAGGCCCATCTCTCTCCTGCCTTTGCCGCGAAAATTGTGACACAAGTGGTGAGTAATACTCTGTCCAAGTATTTGGAATAACACAATCTGCTGGAGGAGGTTCAGTTTGGCTTTCGGCCAGCTCATGGTACCAAGACGGCCTTGGTGACCATTATGGACGAGCTTCGGAGGCGGGCAGACAGGGTCAGGCAGCTTTGTTGATTCTGCTCGACCTGTCTGCCGCCTTCGACACGGTTAACCACGGGATTTTGCTGAGAAGACTGAGAGAGGTGGGGGTGACCGGCTGTGCTCTGAGGTGGTTCCAGTCTGTTGTACGGGGCAGACAGCAAGCAGTGTCTCTCTCCCATTATCAATCTGCCTATACCAATATCCTGCATGGTGTTCCACAAGGCTCGGCCATCAGCCCCATTTTATTCAATAATAATATGAAACCCCTGATCGTGGTCATCAAACATCATAATATTAACATTGTAAATTATGCTGATGACACACAGCTGATCTTTTCCCTTGAGGGAGATCAGTCGACTTCATTGGAAGTGTTTCATGGTTGCCTGCATGATACAGCGCTTTGGTTGCCGAAAAACTCGCTGAAATTTAATGCGGGTAAGAGGTGCTCTACTGTTCCTTGGATAGGATTCCCTCTGTGATGCCCAGTATCTTCTGGCCCATTGACACCTCGGCCAGAGTTCGCCCAATAAAGCCGGTTGGCAATTTGGGTGTTATGTTTGACAACAAACTATGGAGGCTCAGGTGACGAAAACAGTTAGCTGTTGCTTAGCCATTATTAGATCATTGCGGAAGATTTTCCCTTTGCTACCCCCTTCTGCGCGTGCATTAGTAACACGTAGTACTATTCTTAGTCGACTAGACTATTGTGACACCTTGCTACTTGAATCTTTGAACTTTCTTCTTGACAGATTGCAGAGGATTCAATCTACGGCGGCCAAGTTAGCGCTAGGTTGGCCCAGAAGGTCTTCGTCTTCCGCTGCCTTGTCGGAGCTGCATTGGCTCCATTTGAGACAGAGAGTTCAGTTCAAGTTTCTTTGCCTGGTGTTTAAAGCCCTGCATGGGCTGGGACCCGTCTCTTTGCAAAGAAAGTTTCAGTGGTACGTCCCAGTGAGAACTCTTCGTTCCTTAGTGGCGAGTCTGGTGGAGGTACCTAGATTTAGGAAAGTCAGGCCAGGTGGTAGATCTTTTGGGGTTGCAGCTGCTAGGCTTTGGAATGCACTCCCATTGGAGCTTAGACAAGTTAGTGACCTTCTTCTTTTTAGAAGGCAAATAAAAACATGGCTGTTTTCAAAGATCTAGCTGGTTGACGGCACAGGGGCACATTCTTATGCTCTTTTGATTTTATGCTCTGAATTGCTAGCGCCAGGATGCCTGCCAGGTGACAGTGTGCTCTATAAATGAAATAAATAAAATAAATAATAAATAAAATATTTCCACTCCACACCACATACATCCACAACACTCCAAAACAAAACACAAAGCTAAAAAACATTCTCTTTTACACCACCAATAGCTCTAACTCTCACATATGCGATAAGGATTGCATTGCAAATGCTTGTCTTATAAATGAATTATTCTCAAATATGTAAGGTGTTCCAAGACAACCAAGGGTATTGCAGCTGCTGGGTGGCTAGATATTTACATATGCAGCAGGAGTTCACACATGCATGGGCTTTAAAAACAGGGGGCCTGAGTCACATATGTAAATTTACACTTTTTTGCAAGTTTACTCCCTTTTGGTATTCACAAACTACGATTTAAAGTAACTTTACAACTGCAGAAACTAAACGGCGCAGTCAGGCGGAGAACTCCATCTTTTCAAGTGTGGAGTTTGCATAAAAAAATAAAAAGATGGTACAGGCCCATCTTTTTATGTGCAGAGATATTTGCCCCAAATGCAGAGTCTATGCAGTTGTAAAGTTTCTATTAAATCGTAGTTTGTCAATACCAAAAAAGAGTAAACTTACACAAAAGTGTAAGTTTACCTTTGTGAACCAGGCCCAGGTTACTGAAAATAATATGATTTTAGTTTTTTCCACTTTTTCAAATATTTGTATTATGCCTTTTAGGAACTAATGATATTCTTGGCGCTATCTATTCTTCCACTGCACTGATGTACAGATTCCTACAAAAACTCACTTTGCACTATGCAGTGGGCAGACCTATCATAACAAGGTAATGTATGAACTTTGAGGGGCTATGCAGCAACGGCAGCTCCTTTGCAAATGGCAGAGAAGCATTGCCCCACTGGCTCACAGTCAGCAGCTGAAAAATAGAACAACATTTTATTATTCTATGTTTCAGCTGCTGGCTGAGCTGGAGTGTGCAGGGAAGGGCAGAGCTGGGCAATGCGAGGGGGGGGGGGAGTCGTTGGTGCACTTTGTGCGTATTAATCCAGCCTGCTCAGGCCAACCCCCACGCTGCTCTCATGCATGAACATTAGAGCAGTGCAGGGATTGGATGGGGAAACCGTGATGCTGCCCCAGGGGCTGCTGGGATCATGAACTGGATGTACAGGAGCGTGAGGAGGCTGGCAGTACCAGGTAAATCTTTTTATTTTTTATTAACCCCCCCAAGGCTTGCTGCATGGGCACCCCGCACCTACCACTCCCTCACCACTCTTTGGGGCATATTCTCAAGGATCTATCGCTGAGTTATCGGCACTTTATCGCAGCCAAAGCCGCGATAAATATATCTCCCCATTCACAAGCTGGTGCTAACAGCCCATATCACCAGTTTATCTGCGATAGTAGCAGCAAAAAACATTGCCACAAGTGATCCCGGCAACTATCGCTAATGGGATACAGAGTAGCCGTTCCTGGGAAAAAAGCGGCAACAACACCACATCACAACATTCTCAACGACCAGGCGTTTAGCAGCAGGAAATTAACACCTGCTCTGACCTGGTCTAAAGTCGGATGACAGCCTGCACCAGAAAAGGGAGCCCAGTCCAGAGCCACACCTGAAGGGCAACAGATGCCATGGAGTCACTGACTATGTAGCTGGAAGCCCTAACGGGGCCACAACACCCCCCACCACCACCCCAGGAAACCCCCCCACCCCTAGATGCACCTCTCCCCTCCCAGGCAAAGACATGTCACATTAACTTCACAAAATCATGTACAAAATAATTTGCCTGATGTCGCACAATCACAACAGGCAGCATGCATGTGTTGTCACAAAAATGAGCAACACACATTCACCTTTGAATTATCAAACAAAACATTTTATTAAAAATCTCAAAACAACAACTTTGAAGACTCATGGCGGGTCTCCTCGGGACAATCTGTAGGCCACTGCCTGCAAGGCAAAATTCCAGATAAGAAGGTGTGTCATGTGCACATCAAAGGACAGAGAGAGAGCGAAAGAGAGAGAAAAGAGAGGGGGAGAGAGAGAGAGAGAGAGGGGCGGAAAGAGAGGGAGAGAGAGAAAGACAGAAAGAGAGGGAAAGAGAGAGAGAGTAAGAGTGACGGAAAGAGAGGGAAAGAGAGATAGACAGAAAGAGAGGGAGAGAGAGACACAGTGAAAAGAAGAGAGAGATGTATGTATGTTTGTATAGGATTTATAAAGCGCTGGAATCACCCCCGGAGGGGTATCTCTGCGCTGTCTTTGTGGGAAAGTCAGATGACCGAGTGCGGATATAAATTAAAGCCTGAATAGTGCAGTTTTCAGGAGTTTCCTGAAGTTTACAAGATTGAAGCATTTACGTAGGTCCACAGATAGGGTGTTCCAGAATTTCGAGGCTAAATGGACAACAGTGTTCCCGCCAGTCCTAAGCTTCTTGAACCGGGGAACCACTAACAACCTTTTCCCTTCCGACCTACGATAGCGATTGAGACAGTAGACTTTGAATTTATCCGCCAGATAGCTGGGGCTTGTGCCATACAGAGCTTTATGGGTGAGGCAACCAAGCAGATGCCAGGAGAGCATTTCAGTAGTCCAGGCGGCCAATAATCATTGTCTGAATCCAGGTTCTTCGCACAGCGAGTGGCAACCAGCGAAGCACTCTTCGCATGAGGCTTAAGGTATGGTAACAGGTTCCCTTTGTGGTCATAACTTGCGTCTTCATAGATAACAGAACATCTATGCGAACCCCAAGATTATTTTGCCACTGAGGTTGGAGTGGGGGCTGGACCTAATGTATCAGGCCACCAAATAGGGGACCAAATGGCCTGAGCTGTACCGAACAGCAGAATTTCCGTCTTAGACGCAATTAACTGTAGACAATGGACCATCCTCCATTCAGATATAGCTAACATACCCTTAGCAAAACTCTGCTCAATATCCTCAGAGTCTTTATCAAAGGTCAGAAGCAGCTAGATATTGTCGGCGTAGGAGGAGGTCGCGCTAAAACAGGAGCCCTGGGGCACCACCTTAGTAGGTTTTCAGGTTTGGGACTGTAAAGGGCCCAAGTTGATGGTCTTAGTGCGCTGGTAGAGTAAACTGATGAGCCAGTTAAGTGCCTGTCCCTGCAGCCGAGCCTCTCTCAGTTGAAAAATCAATTTCTGATGAGAGACCGTGTCAAAGGCTGCTGTCAGATCCAATAAGACCAATATCACTGCTTCATTACCATCTAACGCCATTTTGATATGATCCGTGACCACAATAATGGTTGTCTCTGTCGAATGGTTAGGTCTAAACCCAGATTGTGAAAATAGTACGGTTATCAAGGTAGACCATAAGCTGAGTGTTGACATAGCACTCCACAATTTTAGTCATCATTGAGAGGAGTGAGATGAGACGATAATTTGAGAGCGTGTCATCAGATAGCTATTCTTTTTTTTTTATAGAAATCACTTGAGCGGATTTCCAGTCCAATGGTAGAATACCTTCATGTCAGGAGGTATTCAAGATTTCCGTAATCGGAGCGGCTAAAAGAGGGGCAAGCAGAGCATATTTGTATGCTGGCATAACATCTAGGGGAGCCCATTGTTGCTGTGCTAAGCATGGCTTCCACCTGAGATATCTGGATAGCTTTGAAACTATCCAGACCCACTTTTAAATTCGCAGCTACTTTAGTTCCCAGGTCAGTGGACACAGCATAGTCAGATTTTTGCGGAAATTTACTATTAATCCGATTGATTTTCTCATCAAGAAACACAGCTTTGCTGTCACAAAGGTTCGGAGAGGGAGTTATCTGTTGGGCATAAGCTGGGGGCTTAGTGAAAGAGTTGAGGACCTTATATAATTCCTTTACCGAGTTTCCTACCTGGTTCAATTTTAAAATACCATGATTTTTCCGTGCACTTTTTAAGTTCTTGTGGTAAGCAGCAAGGGCCAGTTTAAAACTAAGTTTATCCTTTTCAAGCTGAAATTTCCGCCATCGTTTTTCCAGCACCTTAGGAATGGGAGAGAGAGTGCCGACACTGCGCACCCAGGCCTCACTGCTCACCTGCTGGCACCAGTGTGTCTCCAACCACATGCCTGTATGCACTGCAGTTCACCAGGTACCTCATCTGAAACAAAGTTCAGATACATGAATGGCAGAGTATATACAATTCCACAACCAATCATCGCCTGCCCGTCCCTGCGTACCCAGGCAGCAGCACCCCAGCCCCTCCCGCCGCCCACCAGTGCATGCCTGCCCCTGCGCACCCAGGCAGCTACACCCAAACCCCTCCTTCCGCCCTAGGGGTGCATGCCCACCCCTGCACACCTAGGCAGCTGTACCCCAGCCCCTCCTGCTGCCCAGCGGTGCATGCCCGCCCCTGTGCACCCAGGCCTAACTGCTCACCTTCCGTCACTGGCATGTCTCGAAGAGGGCCCACCACGTGCTGGTACAAGGCCCAAGCCCGGGGCCCATGAACATGGCACCCTCCACATCAATCAGCCCGCTCCGCGGGCCACCAGGTCTCACACTTGATTCTTGGTCTTGATTTCGCCATGGCAGAGGACATATCAGTGCATATGGCATCATCGCAGGCTGGACACCCTCTCAGCCCTTGAGGTGCCACTAACTCTGTGACACTTGAGGCAACACCACATGGCGGTAGGCCAGCACTGCCCCATGGCTCAGGCCTACACTGCGGTCCAGCAGGGCTCACAACAATCAACACCCGCCCGGGCCCCCAGGATGGGGCATCATCGCAGGCTGCCCCTACCTCAGGGCACCGTAAGTCACCATGGTGATGTGCCTGTGTTGGATGCAGTGTATCCGGTGCCACCAAGTCTGTGCCCCAAAAGTCATGAAGCCTCTATGATTGGGTATAGTGGTGTCGACGCCATCATGTCACCTCCTGCCCTGGGGAATGTGATGTTGCAGGGCCTTAGGCCCTCATGCATAAAAGAGAACCACTTGGATACATGAATCAAGGGTTAGACACGCACCAACAAAGGTTGAAAGTTTGCAGGGTTGTCGCGTGCTGCTGGGGCTTCGCTCTCTGGACCTTGGGGCGTTTGGAAGAAGTATCAAAGAAGCAAATCCTGTATAGGAGTTGTCCCCCTACGCACAGCGTTGTGAATACCCACGTGGGGTGTAATAAAGTTGATCAAAACCAAAAGTTTAGTCCATCATTAATTTAATTTCATTAATGGTTTCAAGTATTTATTTGTGTATTGCATATTTGATGCAACAAACAATATCCAAAATGCTTGAATTATATATCCCTATGCATTTCGGGCTATCCAGTGAGCCCTTCGTCAGGGGAAATCTAAGGAGGAAAACAAATGAACGAGTATATCTCCATCGACTACATCATGTAAATAGTGCTCATTCAATCATGGTGTGCAAAACGCTGTAAATAATTGTGAAATAACCATGCAAATACACAGTAATGTGCACTGAAAATCCGTGTTAACGAAAAAGTGTCACGAGTCAAATCATTGTAGGTACATGTTGTTTGTTAAAGGTAAAAACGTAATCATGACAAGCGTTTAAAAATATAGTGTGACAGAGAACTGCGTGATTTAATAAACTGAGTAAGCGGTGATGATGTGCAACATAAAAATAGTATGAACAGAAAACCAGTGGTGCTCGGAGAAAATAGAAAAAAGTGTCGATCCAGTATGACAAGAAACCCGGTGTAATTTAAAAGGTGCGGGCGGCTTAACAAGGTTAGTACTTACATCAAGCATTCTTACAAGACAGTCACGGACTGCCGTTCGCGTGCCATACAGCTTGCATCTTCGTGAATGTTTAGTGCAAGTAAAAGCGTGGCATGGCCAAGTGATTAAAATAGAAAGCAGACTAATGGTAAAAGAGGATGGCGGCCATCTTACAGTGGTGAAAATAAACGGAGGGAATGTGTTGAAGAAAATAAGAAGGGTGTATAAGCAGTGGAGTTGCGAACATTAACAAAGAAAGATAAAAATTATAGAGAAAGGGGTGTTACATGGATACATGAGATAGATTAAAATAGTATAATGCACATATCAAGAAATACCAATAAATTTAAATAAATGATTATTTAAAGAGCAAAAGTGATATAGGATATGCAGTTCATAAATAGCAAAGAAATTCCATTCTGTCATTTAGTCCAGTGGGCTGCATCGTGCACAAGTATCTGATCCAAAAATTCTCCCTTTGGAGCAGTTTGCCCTTCATGTTCATAGTTTCTGTGGGTTGTACATGTTCAAGTACAGTGAATTTCAGTTGTGCAACATTGTGTCTGTTTTCTGCGAAATGTGCTGCAATGGTGGATCTCATGTTGCTTGTCCGAATGTTACTTTTGTGTTCCAGAATTCTGGTCCGAATTTTGCTTTCTGTATGTCCTACGTAACAAAGGCCACAAGGACACTTGAGCAAGTAAATCATGTTGTTTGTGTTGCACATGGCGTTCACCCTTAATTTAATTGGATTGCCTTTCATGGGGTGATGTAGTATGTTTCCTTTGATCGTGTTATTACAATTGCTACAGTTGTAGCAGGGTTGTAATCCTGTGTATGTGTCAGAAAGTTTGAGATTTTTAGGGTAGGTTAGTAGTTCTTTGACGTTGGTTCCACGGGTATAGGAGAAGATGGGAGGTTGTTCAAAGAGACCTTGGAAGTCTGGCTCTCTGCTGAGTAGTTGCCAATGTTTCATAATGATTTTGCGATATTTGGTACTGAGTGTAGAATATTTAGAAACCACAATGATGCGTTTATTGCCTGATTTGATTTTGGTTGAGAGAAGTTCATCTCTGTTCATGTTGTTACATTTTATTTTGGCAGTAGTAAGGACTTCCTCAGGGAAACCTCGATCTTGGAATCTTTGACACATAGATTCAATGTGAAAGGTACAGTCTGTAGGGTCAGATATGATTCTTTTTACTCTTATAAGTTGAGACAAAGGTAGATTGTGTTTTAAACTGGGTGGGTGGAAACTGGAATAGTGAAGGGTGCTGTTGCGGTCCGTGTTCTTTCGGTAAAGGGTGGTTTGGAATTTGTTATCCATGAGTAGAACTTTGACATCCAAGAAATTGATAGTTTTTTGATCATATGTGTATGTGAATTGAATGCGATTGTTGATAGTGTTTAACAATTGCTAAAATTCAAGTAATTTCATGCAGGGTCCAGACCATAAAATGAAAATGTCATCAATATATCTTAGGAATAGTTTCCCATATTGCATCCATTGAGGTGAATTGATAATGTTGCGTTGTTCAAAATAGTGCATGAATAGGTTAGCATAGGTTGGGGCAGCACAATTGCCCATTGAAGTACCGCTGAGTTGAAGATAGCATGTGTCTTGCCACTTGAAATAGCTTTGATACAGTGTGAATCCAAGAAGTTCAATCAGGAAGGGTTGTAAGTCTGTTTTAATGTCAGAGTTCAAAATGGCGGATTCTATGGCCTCTATTCCGAGATCGTGTGGAATCGACGTTTATAACGCCTTGACATCGACAGTGCACAGCCAATGTTCTGTGTTTATGTCCAATAATGAATCATCTAACTTCTTCAAGAAGTCTG
Source organism: Lissotriton vulgaris (assembly GCF_964263255.1). NCBI lineage: Eukaryota > Metazoa > Chordata > Amphibia > Caudata > Salamandridae > Lissotriton > Lissotriton vulgaris. Next base: position 589,513,317 of record NC_141687.1, read on the forward strand.
TGGTGTCACGGAGATAAGTCGGAGTGGCAGTGACCAAGGGTTGTAAATGCTTATCTAACAGTTTGCCTACAGGTTCGTGGATACTGCCCCTGGTGGACACGATGGGCCTGAAAGGTAGATTATGGAGGTCCTTATGAACTTTGGGTAGCATGTACAACGAAGGGGTTATGGGATTACTCTGTGTTAAAAACCTTTTGATTTTTCCGTGATGATGTTTTGTTCAAGGGCTTTCTGAAGGATGATTTCTAGACGGTCTTTGAACTCAGTGGTAGGATCATATGTCAATGATGCATAGGTGTTGGTATCTGTGACGTGGTTTGAAACTTGAAGGTCATAGAATGCTCTGTCCATAATCACCAGTGCGCCGCCCTTGTCGGCGTTCTGGCAGATGATGTTCGGATTGTCTGCCAGTTTTTGTAGTATGTTACATTCTTTTATGGTGAGGTTTTTGTGTTTCAATTTGGGTTGAAAGATAAGGGATGTGATATCCTGTTTAACCAAATTCTCAAATGCATCGATGATCTTGTGGCTGGCAGGTGCCATGTATGTACTCCGGGGACGTAAACCTAATAGAATCTCATCTTGTTGGGTGGTGACTGTTTTCAAGTTTTCAAAATAATGTCTTAATCGGATATTTCTCATGAATTTGAAAAAACTGATTTCTAGCTCCAGGGTGTTAGCCTTGGTGGTTGGTACAAAAGATTAACCTTTCTGTAAGATGCTCAACTCAAGGTTTGAAAGTTCATAAGAAGAGATATTTATGACCAGGTTGTTGAATTCTGTTATTTCCTCTTGCCCTTCTTGTGTTTTTTCTCTGGTTCTTTTGTTTTTTCTACTGTTTTTGCCCCGCCGGGGTCTTCTTGTTCCTCTGTGCCTGCCCCTAAAAATGGAACCACAGGTTCTGAGGTGTTGCTTGTTGCAGAGGTTGGTGTAGGCTGTGTTGGTGGTTTTTGAGTGCGTGTATCGCCTTCAGAGGAAGAGGTGTCAGTGGCAGAATAAGGATTGTATGGTTTGGGTTGGCGTCGGCGGGCATACACTTCAGCCCAAGTGTACACCTCGCCGAGCTTATAGTCTATGGTGTCTCTCTTATACTTCCGTATTTTCCGTTCCTGGATGTCTTGAGTGTATTTATCTAATTGATTGTTTAGGTCTTGCAACATTTTAGAATAATCAGTTGTTTCCATGGAATTTGTCAATTCAGTTTTAATGGTATCAATTTCAGAATTAAGTTCCTCTAAGGTTTTGGATAACTCTTCTATTAAAAGTAGGATGAGATTCAGGGAGCACTTATTTAAGATATTGTACCATCTTTCAACAAAGCTGGAATTGTTTTTGCAGAGCAGTGGTTTGAGAGGGACTCTCAGGCCCTTGGGGATACGTTGTGCACGATGGTACCTCACTAGGGTGCTTGCATGAAGCCTTTGGTTGGTTTCTTTTTTCAATAAGTATAGAAGTTGTCGGATGTTACTTTCTTTGCTTTTTTTGTTGGATAGTGGAGATGTCTCTTCTCTAATCAGTCCATAAATTTTAGTCGCATCATCACTGGAAAAGGTGAACGTGTCCGTCTTAGAGTCTGTAAGGTTAGTGATGGAATCGTAGTTAATCTTTTTGGTGGGTGTGCAGTGAACAGTAAATATGAATCAAGGGTTAGACACACACCAACAAAGGTTGAAAGTTTGCAGGGTTGTCACGTGCTGCTGGGGCTTCGCTCTCTGGACCTTGGGGCGTTTGGAAGAAGTATCAAAGAAGCAAATCCTGTATAGGAGTTGTCCCCCTACGCACAGCGTTGTGAATACCCACGTGGGGTGTAATAAATTTGATCAAAACCAACAGTTTAGTCCATCATTAATTTAATTTCATTAATGGTTTCAAGAATTCATTTGTGTATTGCAGATTTGAAGCAACAAACAATATCCAAAATGCTTGAGTTATACATACCTATGCATTTCGGGCTATCCAGTGAGCTCTTCGTCAGGGGCAAATCTAAGGAGGAAAACAAATGAACGGGCTGAAAAATAGGGAGTATATCTCCATCGACTACATCATGTAAATAGTGCTTATTCAATCATGGTGTGCAAAACGCTGTAAATAATTGTGAAATAACCATGCAAATAAACAGTAATGTGCACTGAAAATCTGTGTTAACGAAAAAGTGTCACAAGTCAAATCATTGTAGGTACATGTTGTTTGTTAAAGGTAAAAACGTGATCATGACGAGCGTTTAAAAATATAGTGTGACAGAGAACTGCGTGATTTAATAAACTGAGTAAACGGTGATGATGTGCAACATAAAAATAGTATGAACAGAAAACCAGTGGTGCTCGGAGAAAATAGAAAAAAGTGTCGATCCAGTATGACGAGAAACCCGGTGTAATTTAAAAGGTACGGGCGGCTTAACAAGGTTAGTACTTACATCAAGCATTCTTACAAGACAGTCACGGACTGCCGTTCGCGTGCCATACAGCTTGCATCTTAGTGAATGTTAAGTGCAAGTAAACGGCATGCCGTGGCCAAGTGATTAAAATAGAAAGCAGACTAATGGTGAAAGAGGATGGCGGCCATCTTACAGTGGTGAAAATAAACGGAGGGAACGTGTTGAAGAAAATAAGAAGGGTGTAGAAGCAGTGGAGTTGCGAACATAAACAACCCTTATCTGTTTACATGATTGTGATTGGCTATTGTACTATCGTTTTTTCTCGTTCCGATGGCCCAGTTGTCGCCTGGCCCTCTGGGAACTGTGGTTCTTCACTTATTTGGCTGCTATTGTAATAAATGCAAGATTAGAATGCATAATAGGAGCCTCCGGTCTTGTCATAAAATTGGGATGAGTAACACTAAAAGAGAAATTAAACACACATGACAGACGGTCTAAGTGAAGATAAGGGGCACCATTGAAGGGCGGTAGCAAGGCAGGAATGGCCGGACCGGGCATCAGGTGTTTCCCTGGGAGGCTGCAAAGGGGGAGTGGGGGGGGGGTGTTGGGGTGGGCTGGGGCGGTTTTGTTACTGGGGGCTGGCACTGCAAAGTTCCTTGTATATCCAGTAGTTTTCAATCAACAATAAAAGCGGCCTCACTTATATTTAGGTGTGGTTCACCATTGTCTGGTGACTAATGTACCTGCTGGAGCGAGATGCGAATTTAGAATCGTCTAAGGCAACAAGCTGCGGCCATACTGAAAAACTGTGAAGTACACGATTGTCTCAACCTAATAAAAACTTATTTTGACTTGTACTTAGATGGTTGTCTATTTACTTACTTATATACTATTGCGCAACCACCTCTGACGTGGTGTAAAACTTACCTCTTGTCCCGAAGTTTTGTCCTGAATTTTGACCTTTTGTCCTGAATTTTTTTCCTGAATTTTGACCCTTTGTCCTGAATTTTTACACTCATCGTCGTGAATTTGCACCTATGCCAGTTGGTCACCCTAGGGATGCAGCTGAGAGGCGTGCTGCCAAGCAGATCGGCAGGGCCCAAGAGTCGGTGGCTGAATGGGGATTACACCTCCATGTAGCGTCGGGAAGGCACAAAGGTTCCTGCACGTTCCGCTACAAGTAAGATGACAAGGCGCAGGTCCTGAACCGGCCTCGTCACCAATGTAGCGCTGCGTGGCCAGGTTGAACAGGGGCCTTGCACAGCACTAATAATGGACACACCACTCCGTAGTTCTGGTGTGGAGGGAAGTCTGCCGTCGTTTATTTAACACCTCTGGGCAAGCCCGTCCTGAGGCGTGCATGCACTTGCAACACTGTATGGGAGAGCCCGGATGGCTCTCTACAGCTTCCATAATGCATTTCATTTTTGATTGTGGATATGATCTCAATGTTAGAAATTACTCCACTCCTTTTTTTCACATCAATTAGTGTTTTGTAATAATCTTTGAGGTGGACGTCTATTCACCAAAATGCCTGGGGTAGTGGAAGTGAAATCACACCCCCTTTGATGTTCACTTTCACTTTCACTCACACTTACATACACTCTTTTTCATGCAAACACACGGTCACCCGCGAGCACACACTTAAAAGCATTTTGTTACTTATCTCAGCTCCCCGCGAAGATCACGTTTTACCTAATTGTGCTCCATGTTCTATTACACTAATAGTGACGAATGGGGTATTATTTACTATTAGTGTAATAAAAAATGACTGAAAACAAAGCGAGTGGATCCCTGACCAACGTCCATATGTACAAGCTGTCACTGTTATCCTGGCACTGATTTTGCCACCTCGAAGGCCAAGGGTCGCAAAGGCAGTGCCAGGGGGCCACAAGGGGCAAGCTAAGGGTCGTAGCTGCGACCAATGTAGACCCCTAAACGACGCCCATGCCTTTTAGCCGCTTTATCTCACTTTTCACCTTTTTTGCAAATCTAAACTTCTCAATCTGTCAATAGATTCTCTGTGCTCGACATCAGCCCAACCAGTTTTGTGGTATTGACTGTGTGATTCTTACTCGTAAATCTATTCAGGGTGATCATCGGGGAGGGGGGTGGGGGGTAATGAGATTCTTGGTCAGTTCTTAATTCATTTGTATGATAAAAACGACTTTAGGCAGCCTCATTCTGACACTTTATCACAGTCACTCATACTGCAATGCACACTGTATCTGGAGATTGCGATCTGACACACGCCCTATTGCACTCAGTATTAAAGCATATACAATGCACATTATGTACCCATCTTATCTCAAACACTCTCTCGTAGCTATTGGGCCTTACACCCACTACCTCTCACAAATTTGATCTCACACACTGTATCTCACTTACGAGCTTTATGTCCCTCATCGTATCTCACACTCTGCATCCCACCCTTTGTGTGCTAAGCCCAGTATCTCACATACTACCTTATACCCAGCCATTTCCACCGTATCGCGCACTGCAATAAATCAGCATCTGTCTCATGCATTGTACAGTTTCTCACACAATACATCGACCTTTTCAGAGTGTACGCTAGACACAGTACGGTGCTAGATATAGTGTTGTGTTTGTTGTGTTGCTGTTCTACAATGGTTTAGTTGGTTTTGAGTAATAATTGTAAATCTATCTTGTGACCTGTCTACTATCACATCTCTTGCTCCCATTTTGATCTCATTCTGATCATTCCTCCTCTACCTCAAACGACCCCTCACTCAATCTTTTTTTCCCCTTTCACAGTCTCTACCTTATTCTCTTTCATACCCTTACAATCTCTAATCTTTCTTTCTCCATCTCTGTCCTTCATTTCTATATCTTCATACCCTCCTATTCTCTCCTTCTGACCCCTTTTGTCGCTAGTCTCTTCTCTTCTCTTCTCTTCTCTTCTCTTCTCTTCTCTTCTCTTCTCTTCTCTTCTCTTCTCTTCTCTTCTCTTCTCTTCTCTTCTCTTCTCTTCTCTTTCATTTATTCCTTTTCCATCCATTCTCCGTTGTTACCTTTCCTCCGTTTCATATCTCTTGCCTTAACCTTCTCTTTTCCTTGTTGTTCTTTTCCTCGTTCTACCCACCCTTATGCCGCTCTGCCGCTCCCCACCTGTCTCTGCGTGGATGCCTGGAACCCATGGTAGGAAATGACCAGGACTCCCTACAGCCGACAGAAAAGGTAACTGTGTCAGCTAATGTTTCCATGTGAGCACTTTGTAGATGTGAGTCATCAATGAGGGGTCTTGACTGTATTATTTGGGAGGCCCGATCGATGTGTTTAAGGTTCTGAATAAAAGCAGCAAGCAAGATAAACTGGCTTTGCGAAACAGGTTGCTGAAGAATGCATTGCAGATGGACAACTGGAGTTGTGTCTCAAAAATGCCGAAATAAATTGGAGCAATTGTGGATTGCGCTTTGAAAGGAATTTTGAAACTTGAAGGCTCTTTTTCTGGTGGTTTTGCAAGACTACTACCTACCTCGGTGCAGCTTTGGCCTTTGTATTATCATCAGTATTATGACATATAGAAGTGGAATGTGTGGAATGTTGTCAGACGGGAAATATGTCAATGAGTTTAGAGTGTGGAAAACCTACATTCAGCACCCCTGGTGTGTCTTTGTCTTGGATTTGCAGGAAAGAACCACCCGTCCGTAGAGTACCAGAGATATGGAGTGGCCCAATATCCCGCAGAGAAACTGGACACACACATTTATTTATACACAAAAGTGATTTTCAAGCAAAGTTTAAAAACATGAACTAACTTAATTTAACTAGTTAGTGGAAACTAATACTCCCCACAACGCCCTTCATTTGCTAAGCAGTTGTGACAGATAAAAAAATATTCGATTTATCATAGAAATACTCATTATATTAAAACCCTCTATTTGTATATTATATATATTGTTAGTGGGGAATATAAAAAAAATAGTGTGATATACTGAGTGAGATTTGTTAACAAATATAGACACACAAAAATAAAATATCTGGTTGAATAATTATCACAATAACCAGTAAGTGGGTTGTTTGTAAGTCCAGCATTAAGCAATATATTTGACTTCAGATATTGATGGCCCATGTTTTGGTCCACCATTTCACAAATGAGATGGACCATCATTAGGGCTAGTGCTACAGCAGCCTCAGAAGGCTATTAGTTCATGTTGTACAGTATAATTACATTACATAATACGGTGTTGATCAGTGCTTTTAAGTTAATACACATTTACATTTGTCACAGCAATTCTTAGAGAATATTATACTAATCCAACATTTTAAAAGTCTTATAGCAAATGCACACGATGGACACAATTTGTGGAACGACAGTCACAAAATGTATATTATCTGATTTTTTTTAACATAGAAAACTCTATTATTACATTGGTATCAAATTGGAGCCTCCAATGCTCGGGGGCTTAGAAATCTATATGTGGTTGCTTATCCTGAAGGTAAATAGGTACACCATGGAAAAGGAGAATTGGAGAAATGTTAACCCTATGAAGTCACAGTTAGTGTCACATTTACACAGTAAGTGAAAAAATATGTATCACGTTAGGTTTATTGGTGAATGACTTCCAGTTCAGAACTAGACCGGCCAAAAATTGAGATTTTGAAGTCAGTTTACATGAAACAGTAGATTTGCAGCTAATAGTTGTAGGTACAATATACAGAAAGTACAGCAGACCCTTATTGGTTTTACAGGAGCTAGCTTTAACAATCTCAAAGTGCTCTATTTGTGGTAGTGTGGTTGAGCAGTTTAGGCTTATCAGAGGGGAGTGTTGAGCATTTGTTGAACACACAGAGTCAGTAAATGAGACACACACTCAATAAGAAATCCGAGACCAATTAAAAAAAGAACACAATATATATATTTTTTATTTCGCACATTTTTATTGGAAGTTTCCAAGCAAACCACAATATACAAAAGCATACATTAAGAAAAAACAAAGGCGACAATAATGTGTGCAAATAATTAGTAGTGCATACAGTAAGCAAATAGATGGAAGGCCATTTGTAATGAGATTGTTAACCACCAAGAAACATAATAAAGTAAGACTAAAACTAAAATAAGGTTAGGAAAAAAATACAGCAATAAGTGAAGGCAGTGATGCAGCGCTTCTCCGGAAATAATTTCCTAATCCATGTCACCTTTCCCTGAAGTACAAACTACCAACATACTCTAATCAGTGGGGCTCATAACACTGCAAATCACTCATAAACATTTATATTCTACTTCATGGATCGGTGAAATTCAAAGGAAAAGCTGCTGTATCATAGTGGAGTATCTAAACTAAAATTGAATATTTACACTATTTACACCAGCAGTTTAAATGCGTTTACCATGGTTTTCAATAACTACAACATTTTATTTAGACACACCACCATTGATATCAATGGATCTGCTAGTAAAAAATTAGGCATAGGAAACCTCAAGACCACCCTAATTCTCCATTTATCTGATATTTATGAAGAGCAAATTCAGCATGTCTAGATTATTCACTTTATTTATTTCGTTATTTCAAAATACGACATTTAAGAATAAAGATTAATTTCATGACAGCTAGATTAATTTAGAAAACTCAGAGATAGACATTTTCATTTTTGTTTATATATTCAGTATTAGCAAAAGACAGATAGTTCCCATAAAATCATTTATTCTCCTAACATCCCTAACTAGACTTTCAGCTAAAGTACATCTCCCTGTGAAAATAAATACAAATTATGCAGAGTCTTACACATCAGGAAAATCAGCATTCCAGCAGCATCTCTGGTGGAAATCGAAGAGAAGTTTTTTCTTACTTAAAATCAGCACTTTTTATACCTTTTTCTCTAACTCTATCTATCTAAAAGTGTAACTTTCAGCCTAAATTCGAGTTCTGATTGGACAATTTTGGGGTGTATGAGCATCATCTCGTCATCACAAATTACTTTTTCCTTCCGTCCGCAATTTTCTAATGGGTCCATTGTTTAGCCAAAGTCCGGCCTAGTCCTGTTCCCTACTTGCAACTTTAGCATGTATTCCTACGTTCTGTACCATTGTGCTCATCATTTTGGCAGCCATCTGCACTTGCAGGCTAACAGGTCCTTGAACATTAATCATTCCAGGCACAAGCAGCTCGCGTTCAGACTTGCGCATGCGTACTTCTTTTGTGGCCACAATAATCGAGTGACTCCATTTTCTTTTAGGCCTCACGAGTCAAAATGGGAACTATCACAGAAACCAACACAAATGAACGTTTATTTTAAGTGATTTAACCCTTCTGTTTAGCTACCCCCTTTCTAAGGTCTTCCCTATTAGTGGTTACCTAGCAAATAGCCACATTTTAAACGCGATTTACTCACTTTATCCTAGCATTTTGCCACAATAACACATAAACAAAAGCACATTTATGCTGCATTCCGTTACCATAAAGCTGCTCATTAGTTTAGGACATGACAAAATCACATAATTAGTTAATTATGATTGCAACACAAGCAAAGTTAGTTCCCAAGTGTATTTGTGTAGGTGCACTTTTTACTTTTTACTCTAAGTTGATTAGTCATGCATTTCATTCCATTAGTACAAATTATGGTCATTGAAGTGTGACTTTGCAAGGGGTATGCAAAATTGTGCTTCTCCACCTCGCTCCATCAACACCCCCCTTTGGTAATTTATAACCAAATACCTCCCAAAATTATGCAAAATTTTATTTCAGAACATGTTTCAAATTCTTCAGATTAGTATGTCTATACTTTAGTAGCCTTTTCTCTTGTCTCCTTAAAAATCTTTTCTTGAAACTCTTCCATTTCTATATCACCCTTTTCTCTTTCTCTTTCTCTTTCTCATCTCTCTTGGATCATTTTCTTTAATGATTTTCTAACATTCCTTCTTTTTCTGTTTATGCAACATAACCTTATCATTAAAACAACTAATACTGTCACTGTTACTGGAATTAGTATTTTACCTACAATTGAACTACCTATTTCTTGAAAACAATACTTAACTGCTGCAAGACTTCTACCAAGTCGTTCAAGAATACCATCAACCTCCAGTGGTTCAATCTCTCTATGCAATTCCGTTATGTTTGTAATGTATTTCTCAATGTTTTGACTTTTATCTGGAATGTATGTACAGCAATGCTGCACCTTAAAAATTCCACAAACTCCTCCTTCTTTTGCCAATATAATGTCAAGTGCAATATGATTTTGCATTACCATAGTTCTCATAGCAATCATTTCAGTGTTTACCATTAGTAATCCACCTGCTGTGTCTGTTGAAAATCGATCTACTATCGTTGACAATCTTCGAATTCGATTTGCATTGAAAGATATTCCCACTGCTGGTATCAGTGCTCCAAAAACATCACCTATTATTTCTATAACACTCTTTTTCTACGACTTAAAGGTTTACCTATCTCATGAATTCCATAAGTACCTCTATCTGCATGGAAAATTTTAGGAAAGACCAAACCACCCAGTGGTCTGGCAGTATATAATAAGCTTTATTCCCGCAGAAAAAATAAACACCTGGAAAAACAGGATCATTTCCTCCTTTAAATCCCCAACCCCCTTGGATTCGATAAGTATCTTTACATTGACTTGCCCCCACAAAATAACTGTCGTACATGGTGTTGTCTCTCCAAATACAGAATTTCCCTAACAATGGAGTGTCTATATTTATTGCTACATTCACATTCCTTTCATCAATATTTTCATCATTAAATGTCCAATATTTAGATTTATCATGCTTCATTTTTTCTTTACTTTAATAAGCAATTTGTCTTTCTTCAACCATATCTAAGAACGCCTTTTCATCTACTCTCTTTTTACATGTTAAATTATTTTTAAACGCATAATCGTGACTTAACTCATCTACTTCTAAAAAATATTCTCCCATAACTGTAGCAGGCTTTTTCTTATTCAGTGCATTATCTATTTTTAACTTAGCGAATACTTCATCCGAGTTCGAATAATGGTACTCTAACTTGCCTGTTTGATAGAACAAGCTTGCAATCACACTACATGTAACTCCATATGTAAGCGGAAGATGATGATAGGTCACCCCCTCAGAAACAGATGCAGGTAATGTTACAGACACGTAACAATCACTAGCATCCATTGTTCTAACATACTTAGATTTATTTTTAGTAAAGTCACTTATAGAACTATCTTGATGCAACTCTGGCCTATATACATGCTGCTTATTATGTTTTGATTCCACATCCTGCTCACTTGAACTCACATTGTTTTTCAACTTCACTAGGTTATCTCAGGAAGGAATGATAACAGCTAAAATTATCCATATCAATATTAATAATCCAGTACATATTAGACACATTCTACACCATTTTCTAAACCTCTGACCTTATGTCACCTATGAACCCTTTCCCTTCTAACACATTTTCTTCGACCTAATGTCACTTACAAGTTTTAGTTTTCTAACAAAATTTTCTTCGACCTTGTGTCACTTACAAGCTTTTCTTTGCACTTACAATGCCCCTTTTCATTTTCCTTCTTCTGAATCTCAGATTTCCCTTCTACCTTGTCCTTTTGATAAATTACCACTTTTTTTTGTTGCTCAGTTCTTTACTCACTTATCCCATCTGTCTTTGGGCAACGCAAATCTTCTCGACTACTGTTTACTTCTTCAATTGGAGGTAGTACAATGTACGTCCATTCAGGTGATTTGTACTTCTCATTTGGTCTTCTTACTCTTTTTGGCCTTTGTACAATTCTGGGGCCTCATTTATGAGGCCTTGCGTCAGTTTTGCGCTGCGGATGCGTCACTTTTTGTGACGCATCGGCAGCGTAAAACATGCGCCTTGTTGCGCCATATTTAAAAAGTGACGCATCTAGGTAGATGCGTCACTTTTTAAACCCCTGCGCCACATTATACCTGCGTCAGGTATAATGTATGCAAAGGGGGTGTTCCCCCGCAAAAAGCCTCGTAATAGTGACGCAGTGAAATCTATGAGATTTCACTGCGTCACTTTTAGGATGCGGTTGCGTCAAAATCTTGCGCCTGCCTCACAGCAGGCGTAAGACTGACGCAAGCCCTTTCACATGGGGCTTTCCCCATGTGAAAGGACGCATTGCTGGAGTTGCGTCACTTTTGTGACACACTCCAGCAATGCGTCACTTTTGCGCTTACAGATGCGTCAGAAATACTGACGTATCTGTAACTCCTTGCGGCATGATGCGTCATACATTAAATATGACGCATCATTGGTGTCGCAAGGAGTGCGCAGTGAAAAGTGACGCATCGCTGTTTTCACGCAGCGATGCGTCACTTTTCATAAATGAGGCCCCTAATTTCTTTCCCAGTGGCTCTCTCTGACTGGTTATTTAATTGACCTGTTCTTCTTGTTGTCTTTCTTTGTTACCAGTTTAAATCTCAGTCCATCATTTCTTTGAGGCCAATTATCTCCTTTACAGAATCTTTTTGTCTTAGGCTCCTTAGTGTTATGCTCCACTCTCCAAGCCCTTTTCCACTGACTTTTTCTCAATGGAGTTTCATCTCCACTGTCATCTGTTTCACTTTCGGTGTCTTCAACAGTTTCATTTATAATGATTATTACTGCGTCTTTTTCTTTTCCAGAGTCAATTTTCTCTTTAGACAGTTCTTTCACTCTGTTAGGAACATCTCCATAGCTGGTACTTGGAATATCATCCTCTTCGTGAGCTGTTTTCGCTTTTCCAGTGTTAGGATTTTCGTTCCTGCTTTCAGAGCTTCCAGACTGTTTTCCAGAATTTTCTTCTTCACCAGTTTTATCTTTACTTTGCTCAGTGTCTTTACTGGTGTCATTCTTTACCAATTCTTGATGTTCAGGCTGATCTTCAGAATTCGGTACTTCAAGACTTTCTCCTTCTCCTTCAGACGCAGAGCTAGTATCTGATACTTCCAGATATCGACATTCCTGTCGATCTTCAGTATCTGGACTTTTCTCTGGTTCACCTTCAGAATCTGAATCAGTTGTGCTTTCGCCTTCTTTGTTTAAGTTTTCAGGTTCAGGCACACGGATAGTGTGGCTTGCGTGTACCCATCTCTTTACTCCTGCACATTTGACAGCAGTAGTGCTAACCAAAACAACTTGTCTTGGTCTCTGCCAACTAGACACTAAACAGATTCTTCTGCAATGTACCTTTATTCGCACCCAGTCTCCAGGGACTAGATCATGTGCTGGACTTTTCTCTTTGGTGTTTGATTCAGTTCCCACCTGATAGAACACAGAAGTTAACACGTCAGACATGTTTTTGCAGTAATCCAGTATGATGTCATCATTAATTGTTAACAATTTATCAACTGGTACATATGCTTGTCTCATCACCCTTCCCATTAAGTTCTCATGTGGACTCCATGCAGTTTTCCTGTCTGGAATGCATCTTAGGGTCATCAAAACAAGCGGCAAAGCATCAGGCCACTTTAGTCCTGTTGCTAAACACATTTTTGCAATCCTGTTCTTAATTGTTCCATTAACTTGCTCTACCACTCCTGAAGCCTCAGGTCGGTAAGCACAATGTCGTCTCTGACAAATGTCCAGTGCTTCACATACCATTTGCATGAGTTCATTTTGAAAATGTGGGCCACGATCAGTTTCAGTTGTCACTGGGAAATCGAATCTCGGTGTTATTTCCCTTAGCAGTAATTTTGCAACAGTTAGCCCATCATTCCTTCTTGTGGGGAGAGCTTCTACTCATCGAGAGAACAAACAGATGATCACCTAGACATATCTGAATCTGTTACATGGTGGAAGCTCAATGAAATCCAACTGCATTCTTGTAAATGGACCTCCCTCCCGTCCTATGGATCCCAAACTCACAATAGTTCTCCTGTTTGGATTGAACTGCTGAGAAACTAGGCATCTCTGACACAGGCTCTCTGCTATCATCCCGAACTTGGGATTGTACCATGTCTGTCTGAATAGACAAAGCATAGCATCCCTCCCAATATGAGCTTGACCATGGTACATTCGGGCCATATTTGAGATCATGCTATCAGGCATTACTGGTCTTTCATCTTTGCAAACCCAGATTTCATCTTCCTCTCTTTGTCTGCATCCTGCTTTTAACCAGACATTTTTCTCTTCCTCATTAGCTTCTTCCTGCATTTGCCTCACTTCCTTCCAAGTTTCAACTACAGTTGTTAGCATTAAAGGAATTAAAACATGCTCTCTCTCTCTTTCCCTGTTGATTGGTGCCAGATTTTTGGCACCATATTTAGCAATTGATTCTACATACCTGTTACCTCGGGTGATATAATCATTTCCCTTTTTGTGTGCTGCACATTTTACCACAGCCAATTTGTCTGGTAGTTGGATGGCGTCAAGTAACATTCGGACAAATTCTGCATTTCGTATGGTTGATCCTGCAGAAGTCAAATAACCTATTTGGGACCACAGTTGTCCGTAATCATGGACAACTCCAAAGCCATACTGACTGTCAGTCACTATGGTCACTTTGAATTCTTTTCCCAACTCACATGCCCGAATCAAGGGAATCAACTCTGCTATTTGAGCAGAACGAGTTCCTTTCAAACAAGAAGCTTCCAGTACAGCTGCCACAGTACAGATTGCGTATGCTGCACTCTGAGAACCCTCATCTGTTATCAGACACGAACCATATACAAACATCACATAGTCGGATTCAGGCAATGGCTCATCTCTGATGGCTGCTCTTGGTTTGGTACAGTATTCAAGAACGTCTAAGCATTTGTGATCAACCTCATTTCTCACTTCTGTTTCCATTGTGTCAGGCAATAATATGGAAGGATTTACATTTACACATCTAGAAATTGTTACATTTTCTGCTCCCAGAATTATCTTTTCATACTTGGTCATCCTATTGTTGGTCAAGTATTGTGTTTTCGTTCTAGTGAGAAGAATCTCCACAGAGTGAGGTACATAACTCTTACAGGAAATCCCATCACTATCCCTTCACTCTGTTCCAAACTAACACTTGTAGCTGCTACTGCTTTCAGACAACCTGGCAATGCTTTTGCAACAGGGTCCAAAACAGCTGAGAAATGCGCAATAGGCTTTCTCAGTTTTCCATGTCTTTTTATTAATACTGATAATGCACAGCCTTCTCGTTCACTGCAATATAGTTCAAATTATTTTTCATAGTCAGGCATCCCTAAAGCTGGTGCTTCACATAAACTTGTTTTCAGTTGTTCAAATGCTTCCATTTCAGTTTTAGTCGGAACTATGGGATCTCTGATATCTGCTCTTGTTAATCTTTGCAGTGGCTATGCAATCAATACAAATCCACTAATCCATTGTCTACAATTACCCACCATTCCCAAGAATATTCTCACTTGTCTTTTAGTTTTTGGTGGTTGCATTCCCTGTATAATTTTTATTCTTTCTGTAGTGACTTGTCTATTTCCTTTTGCAATTTTATGACCTAGATACAGCACTTCCTTTTGACAAAATTGTAATTTTGACATAGACACCTTATGTCCCTCTTCGGCCAAATGATTCAGCAATGCAATAGTGTCTGTTACACATGCATCTTTTGTCTTTGATGCCACAAGGAGATCATCGATATATTGAACCAATACAGACTCTCCAGGCATGTTCAAACTTTCTAATGATTTCTTTAGCAATTGATTAACGATAGATGGACTCTCAGTATACCCCTGAGGAATTCGGCACCATGCCAAAATACGGTCTCCAAATTGGAACGCAAAAATTGGCTGGCTTTCTGGGTGCAATGGAACTGTAAAGAAAGCATTACACACATCAATCACAGTGTACCATTCCGCATCATGAGGAATTTGATATAAAATCACTGCTGGATTTGGTACAATCTGACAACATGGGATGACTATTTTATTAATCTTTCTCAAATCCTGTACTATTCTAAAGGTTCCGTTTGGCTTTTTCAATCCCATTATCAGTGAATTACAAGGACTAATCTCTATCTCTCTCAGTATGCCTTGTTCAATCATTTTGTTTATAACTGGGGTTATTCCTTCAATTATTTCTGCAGTCATTTTGTACTGAGGAATATTCGGGTAACTTGCACCTTCTTTCATTGAAACTTTTATAGGGTCTACATCTTTCATTAGTCCAATATCTTCTCTTGTGAAATCGCACACCTTTTCTGTTACTACTTTTTTCAAATCATCCGGTATCTTTCTCGATCAAACACAGGAAACAATTTGTTTTGTTCTGCCTCAATCATAAGCATGGTCATTTTGTACAGACTATCTTCATCTGGGGTTTGCAATTCTATGCCATCTGGTGAACAGTATATGGCACAGTTCATTTTACACAAAATATCTCGTCTTAACAAATTTACAGGGCTACTATCACACACCACAAATCGATGCATGTCTTTGAAATTTCCAATTTCTACTTCAACTGGTTGTGTCAAGGAAGTTTTAATCTGTCTATTGGCAACACCTACAACTTGGATGAAGTCTCCTGAGAGAGGAAGATTTTGGACTTCCACTGATCTAACAGTAGAACGGTAGAACGGGTAGCACCAGTGTTCACTAGGAAAGTTATTTCTACATCATTCACCTTTCCACTTACAAATGGACCAGACTGATCTACCTCAAGAGTGGCTCCAAGCACACACTCTTCTCCCTCTCTCAGGCACCATCAGAAACTTTCATCCGACTCACTCCCACCTTCTTCTTGCAACCAATACTGAGGACTCAAATTCACTCTAGATGATCTATTTACCTGCTCGACTCCGCTGAATCCTGTCTCTGCACTGTATCTCTGTTGATTTACACTGTGTGGAAGTGGCGGTTGTGGCACCTGACTTTGCTGATTAACTATTTGCTGCTGTTGTGGTTACTGTTGAATTACCTCATTCTGCACCTGTGGATTCAATGATGCATTTTCTGGATTAACTCTTGGTGGATACTTACACTCTTTCTTCCAATGCCCTATCCTGCCGCAATTATGACAAGGAAACTTTTTCTTGAGCTCTTCTATATTACCTACTAGTTTCGCTTTCGGGAAATTTCCTTTCGGTTTTCCTTGATTTGCATCACTATTTTTATTTTCTATTTGTGCCACTTGGTGTTCTGCTACCTTTACTTGTGCCCACATAGCTTTTTCTTTTAGCTTCTTTTGCTTAGCATCAATCTCTTCACTACAATATTTTGCTTTTCTCAAAACTTCATCTACAGTACCTGATTGCCAACCTATCATATTATGACGTATCATGTCTCCAATTTCTGGTCTTAATCCATACACAAATCGATAAATAAAATTACTCATGTCTTTTTCATTCACCTCTTCATACCCACTGTATTGTTTAAATACTAGTAACAACGGTATACAACGTTTAGCATGCATTTTTTACCACGCACTACCATTACAACGCAGGCATTACCACGCATACCATTACAACGCATTGCGCTGGGGGGCGCTCTAGGATAGGGAATAAGTTTAATTTTATATCCAACACCTTCCCTAGTGTCCACGGGGACTGGAGTTGGAATATAAAATTATACTTACCACTATCCAGCACCTCAAAGCGCTATGCGTTGTAACGGTATTCGTTGTAAATACCGCGTTGTAAAGGTATGCGTGGTAATAGTATGCGTGCTAACGTCATACATCCGTAACAACCTCTCATAAAATGAATGTACAGATTCCTTCGGCTCCTGTGTAGTTATGAAATACAATTACTTGTTCATATTTTCTCATCACTTCAGGTGACGGAGCACCTGTTATTTTGTCCCGAGGAAATTCTTCTTTCGGCTAATTTACAGTGATTTTACACTCAGTCCATAAATCTGCTGGCACAACTATGTCAAATAATCCATCCAAATCAACCCATAATACTTTTGAAACTTTCACAAACCGATCTACCTGTCAATACCATTCTACTGGCTTTTCTCTCAATCGGGGAAAATCATTTGTGAATGATAATATATCCTGTCTACTCCACGGAACATGTACATATCCTCCTCTTGGTATTTCTCTCATAGGGAATTCATTTGCAACAATCTCCTTTTCTCTGACTGGAAATGCTAATGTTGATTTGTCATTAGCCTCCTCTCTCTTCTTTGCCCATTTCACTCCCCATTTATTCACATCTCCTCATCTACGTAACAAAACAAATAATTCTTTTATTTGGGTTAACCTTCCTGCAGTGTTCATGTTTTCAATATCTTTTTCTGAAAAGTCTACTCTATAGGATTTCTGTAATGATTTATTCTTTGCAAATTCTATCTCGAATTCATTTGCCAAACCTTCCAACTGATCATGTACTGTGTTCGCTTTCCATGTTATACTTTTATACATGAACATAAGTTCATCGTCTTGGTATGTTTTTAATCTATCTGTTCCAATTTTTCCAATAATTATTTCTTCCATATCCACTTTTAATTTAGCTACATCCAATACTTTAGATTCATGTTCTTTTAATTTCAAAGTTCTGATCCAATCACTTCATTCTTTCTCTGATGGTGCTACAGGTGTCTGCGTTAAATCTATTTTCTCAACGCCCTTTTCGGGAGTAACAGAGTCAGATTCTGCTCCCGTCGCATATTTATAAGGAAAACTCTAATTAAAAGTTAATTCAGGCGGATTTACATTATTGGTTCATCTAATTTCTGACAAATCAGGATAAATGTTTCCTTTTATTTTCTGTAAACTCTGTTGTAAAGGAATTGTCAAACTTGGCTCTTTTATTCTTTGATTCTCAAACCCTGGAAATACAGGTCCTATCGTAACTGGAACTATTATGGCTTCCGTGTTTTTCGTAAGTTCCTGTATCTGTTCTGTCAATGCATTTGTAGATCTTATGTATTCAGAAGTACTGACTTGTTCCTCAACTCATTTTTCTACCCTATTTACATTTTCTCGTTCATTATTTTGCTTGGGGGTACCAGTAAGTCTTGGTTCTGTTATTGAAGAACTTGGATTATATCTCACTTCCATTCTTTCGGGTATATCTTTAAAATTAGAAAATTGTTTTGGGGTTTCATTTATTCTTTCATCTGTCGTTGGAGCATTAGGTGTAGTCCATAAAGAACGTGGTTCATACGATGGTGGTCTTCTATTTAATATTTCCTCTAGTACAGCATCCTCTGATTCACTTTCACCATAGCTTTGATTTCCTGTCTCTATATTCTTTCTCATCTCTGTGCATTTTCATCCTTCATAGTCATCTACTAATCTGACTGGATACATGCCATCACACATATTAGCATTTCTCCATCTACGCATTCTACTCTTATGTGTCTCTCCCCATAGATTTCGAAATCTGCCTCTGGGTTTAATATGTCCTTGCAACCTTTCGCTTTCTAATTCATGCATCTCATCTTCCCATTCAGCTAGAGCTTCAAACTGAGTCGGTCTAGGTCTTGGGTCAAGATTCATCATCTTTTCTCTCAAATTTCTCAAAACTGCCACATCAAGAGATCCTCCTTCCGGAAAAGCTAATACACCATCATTTCTAGTATATCTTACCCAATTCTCTAACCAAACACACATATGGTAGCCATATTTTGACAACATATAGGAAGGAGGCGTTTTTGGGGGAGGGAGTAATTTTCCCTCTCTTGTGATAATTTCCTTATCCTTCACAAACACACTTTTCAATTTCTTAAACCACGAAGGTTTCTTTCTTTCTTCTTCGTAATAATGATCAATTTTTCTGTTAATTTGCTGTCCTTCAAAAGATCGTGCACTTCCGTTGCTGTTCCGTCTTCCTAGTGTTTAACCAATAGTATCGCTGCTCTTCATGATAAACCTATCAGCTCCTACTCTGTCTTGGTTACGAAGACCAATCCCAGCGCGACACTTTTGACGTCACCAGCGCTCCGGCTTCTGCAGCGCCAACTGACCCCTCCTTTACAGGATTTCTCGAGAAGCCGTATTTACAAGATATTTGACCAAACCGGTTAGTAACTTACACAAAACAACTCCTTTCATCTGTTTCGCTAAGCAAAATGATAGAATTTCTTGATTATACAAGAATTCTGTATTTTCGGTAGACAGCGCTTACCTCTTCTCTACCACAGAATTTTATACTCTCAGATAAAGCAGCGCTTACTTCTGCCTTTACCCTTCTCACAAGCTCGGGTTAAGCTCTACTACTCTCCCAGCGATAAGTTTTAGATCAGAATACATAATGATCCGCTCTGGCCATTCTATAGAAGCGGTGGTTCTCGCGGTTTTGGATGAACTCAAGGGCAAGGCAGATGTTAACCTTCCCCAAGCCTTGGTGCTTCTCGACTTGTCCGCTGCATTTGACACGGTCGACCATTCTATTCTTCTCGATCGTGTCTGCGCAGCGGGCATTCGGGGCGCGGCCTTCTCCTGGCTAGCATCCTTTCTTCAGGATAGGCATCAGGCCGTTCATCTCTCTGGTTTCTCTGCCCCCTCTTGTCCGGTCACCTGTGGTGTTCCTCAGGGCTCCTCTCTTTCCCCTCTCCTCTTTAATCTGTACATCTGTCCCCTTGTTTCTTCTCTTCTCAAGCTGGGGGTCTCTGTATATAATTACGCAGATGACCTCCAGCTTGTCTTTGATCTGTTTTCTTCTCCCGATTCTATTCCCAAGTTCAGTTCCACTCTTATTTTTATCTCTGAGTGGATGAGCGCCAACCATCTTAAGCTCAACCCCGATAAGACGGAACTTGTCCTCACGGGTGGCCCCTCTAACCCTTGGTCCCCTGCTCACTGGCCCCCTTCTTTTGGCCCCCCCCACGCCCTCTTCCTCTGTTCGTACCCTTGGCATTAAAGTCAGCTCTGACTTAACCATGCACAGCCAGATCAGCTCTGTTGTGTCTTCATGTTTCCTTTCCCTCCATCTTATTCGGAAAATTTCTTGCTTTTTCACCATCGACGCGCTTAAAACCATAGTCTTGGCTTTAGTCATCTCTCGCCTCGACTATGGCAATGGCCTGTACGTGGGTATCCCCTCCCACGAATCCCGACGTTTACAGGCCATTCAAAACCAAGCTGCCCGTCTCATTCTCTCCCTCCCCAAATCCTCTCACATCACCCCGGCTTTGAAATCCCTTCACTGGCTCCCTATCCGCTTCAGATCTCTTTTCAAACTAGCTTGCTTTGCCTTTCGTGCCCACTCTCGCTCTGCCCCTGCTTACATCACTTCCCTCATTTCTTCCTACGTTCCCAGTCGCACCCTCCGGTCTTCCTCTCTCTCCCTTCTTCACATTCCCCGTTTCCGCGAATCCAGATCCGGGGGCACTCGTCTTTCCGTCCTGGCTCCTCAGTTCTGGAATAGTCTCCCACTTCATCTTCGCTCCATTCCTATTTTTAGCCATTTCCGTAAAGTCTCAAAAACTTTTCTTTTTTCTTTGGCTTTCCCTTCTTAGGTTCCCTTGTGTCCCCCTCTGTGAGTTCTGACCCAGGTCCCCCAGCGCCAGGAAGCCGCTTGGCAGCAGTGCGCTTTATTAAATATTGTTTTCATTTCATTCATTTCAACTTGAAAGCCAAGATTTTATAGACTATCCTCGCTAGACATTTATCCTTTCACACGTAGTGTCCCTAAACAATGATATACGACGATACCACTGCAGTATATGACGATACTACTTTTTGGAAACAGACTATGCGATGTGTGACTTCTCTTGCCACACTTCCTCTGCCTGCAGACAGACGCACCAGCTTCACGCAATACTCGGAAGCCTTTTCAGGATTACATATAACGCAATACGAACTCAACAGATGTTAGTTATAATCCTGTACATTTTATACATAATCCTAGCTAATTCTATAGCAACCAATGCTCTGGTACCAAGCTAATTACTGATGCAGCGCTTCCCCAGAAATCATTTCCTAATCCATGTCACCTTTCCCTGAAGTACAAACTACAAACATATTCTCATCAGTGGGGCCCATAACACTGCAAATCACTCATAAGCACTTGTATTTTACTTCATGAATCAATGAAATTCAAAGGAAAAGCTGCTGTATCATAGTGGAGTATCTAACCTAAAATGGAATATTTATACTATTTACACCTGCAGTTTAAATGCGTTTACCATGGTTTTCAATAACTACAACATTTTATTTAGACACACCACCATTGAGATCAATGGATATGCTAGTAAAAAATTAGGCGTAGGAAAACTCAAGACCAGCTTAATTCTCATTTTATCTAATTTTTATTAAGAGCAAATTCAGCATGTCTAGATTATTCACTTTATTTATTTTGTTTTTTCAAAGTACGACATTTAAGAATAAAGATTAATTTCAGGACAGCTAGATTAATTTATTTAAGAAAACTCAGAGATAGACATTTTCATTTTTGTTTATATATCCAGTATTAGCAAAAGACAGATAGTTCCATAATCATTTATTCTCCTAACATCCCTAACTAGACACTCAGCTAAAGTACATCTCCCTGTGAAAAGAAATAAAAATTATGCAGAGTCTTACATATCAGGAAAATCAGCATTCCAGCAGCATCTCTGGTGGAAATCGAAGAGAAGTTTTTTCTTCCTTAAAATCAGCACTTTTTATAACTTTTTCTCTAGCTCTATCTATCTAAAAGTGTAACTTTCACTCTAAATTCGAGTTCTGATTGGACAATTTTGTGGTGTATGAGCATCATCTCGTCATCACAAATTACTTTTTCCTTCTGTCTGCAATTTTCTAATGGGTCCATTGTTTAGCCAAAGTCCGGCCTAGTCCTGTTCCCTACTTGCAACTTTAGCATGTATTCCCACGTTCTGTACCATTATGCTCATAATTTTAGCCGCCATCTGCACTTCCAGGCTAACATGTCCTTGAACCGTAGTCACTCCAGGCACAAGCAGCTCGCATTCAGACTTGCGCATGCGTACTTCTTTTGTGGCCACAATAATCAAGTGACTCCATTTTCTTTTAGGCCTCACAAGTCAAAATGAGAACTATCATAGAAACAAACACAAATGAACGTTAATTTTAAGTGATTTAACCGTTCTGTTTACCTCCCCCCCTTTCTAAGGTTTTCCCTATTAGTAGTTACCTAGCAAATAGCCACATTTTAAACGCGATATACTGACTTTATCCTCGCATTTTGCCACAATAACACATAAACAAAAACACATTTATGCTGCATTCCGTTACCTTAAAGCTGCTCATTAGTTTAGGACATGACAGGATCACATAATTAGTTCATTATGATAGGGAGTCACGCTCGTGGTAGGGGGGAGACCTCAACTCCCACTTTGAAGCACTTGAGGGTCTGCTGGATGGTACAAACCAGGAGGAGGATGATGTCTGGAAAATTCCACAGGTGGCGGGCCCTTCGGCAAGGTCATGGGCACAAATTACGACCCTGACGCTGAATCACTCAATCAGGGCATGTAACAGCCGTGTAAAGTCGGATAACCCTCCTATGTGTACTTTCAACAAACCTGGGAGGGAGGCACGCCTTGACTATATCTTTGTTGAGTGCAGTGCCTGGCATAGGGTACTAGATTTCAGGGTGGTACCCAGGGGAGAGAGTGACCACAATGCTTTGATCTCAGACTTTTCCTCGCCCGGCATTCCTAAGGGCAGTTCAGCCTTAGAGTCTGGACCAGTTAATAGGGCCATCCTATCAAACAACAGACGCAGGGTAAGATGGGATAAGCTGGTCACCAACCCAGATCAAGTAGCGGAGTTATATGCCCAGGTTATCCCAGTATTAGAAGCTGCTGGTGCCCTAAAGGTACAATACCCCCCGCATGATTTACACGCAAGGCTGGCAGAACTTAATAGGGCACTAGTTAATAGCTTGTCAGATATCTTAAATCCCCCAGGTCCTAGTGGCAAAAGGGCTGGAAGCAAACCCAGCTGGTACAACAGGGCCTGTAGACTGGCGAAAAGAGAACTCATTGAGGCACTGAAACAGAACAATAACAGGGCACTTATAAAGCGTAGGAGGCTAGCATATCGGCAATTAATTCATCATGCTAAGATCGAGTGGGGGAATGAGAATTGGGTGAAGCTAACGTCTGCTTTAGCCGTTAAAGATGCACGGACGTTCTGGCAGATTGTGAGCACTGGGTCGGTTGAACCCGAGTTTGCAGTAGAGCCGAATATCGCAGCGGAGGTGTGGGAAGAACACTTTCACACCTTGTATCAGGGGGACAAATCCCTTACGGAACTGCCCCTAGGCGACACAGTGCTTAGCTCTGTCCCTGGTTCGCCCGAGATTGAGTTCACTGAAGGTGAGGTTTTGGCTGCTATCTCTAAACTCCCTGCTGGTAAAGTCCCAGGGCTGGATAAGGTCCCTGGTGATCTTTTTAAACAAGAACCGGGGATCTGGGCTCCTTATCTATTGATGATTTTTAATGCAATTTTAGGGGGCATGTCCCAAGTACTTGGCTGGGAGCAGAGTTAGTCCCTATCTTCAAGAAGGGCTCGCCTCTGCTCCCAGTCAACTACAGGCCAATCAGCCTAATAGATGTATCACAGAAACTTTTCGATAGGCTGATTTTAGACCGCCTCCTTGGCTGGATGGAGGAGTCTGAAATCTTAAGCCAGTATCAGGCGGGCTTTAGAAAGAACATATTCACCACGGACCAGATTTTCCGATTAACTATGCTTTTTTGGAAAACGGTTAAGGTCGAGGGCGGTTCACTATATACTGTTTTCGTGGATCTCCGTGCGGCCTTCGATCTGGTTCCACGCCGGAAACTGTGGAGCGTCCTTACGGATTTGGGCATTCCTGTCCCTCTTCTGAACATTATAATCCGACTCCACACTCAGAATTTTGCACAAGTTAGGTGTGGGAAAAAAGCTAATTTGTCATCTAGCTTCCCCGTTGGTAGGGGGGTGAGGCAGGGGTGCGTCCTGGCGCCCACCATGTTTTTCCTCTATGTCAACGGGGTAATCCCCCACCTGAATGCGGTCCCCAACAAAGATGCTCCAAGGCTTGCTGGGTTTGGGATCTCTGCGATTATGTTCGCAGATGATACCCTACTACTTTCTAAGACCCCTATGGGTATACAGCGAGTCTTGGACGGTTTTGTGACCTTTTGTCATGATACGGGGCTGGAAATAAATACATCAAAAACAAAATTCATGATTTTTAACCCTCCGAAAACAGCACGCCCAAACCCCACGATAGGAGGAGCCCGGCTTGAAAGAGTGCAGACGTTTGGGTATCTGGGCCTTACTCTTAACGAAAGTTTGACCTGGGGTCAACATCAAATTAAATCTCAATTACAGCTCTCTCAAAAGGTGGGGGGCATTCTCAAACTTCTAAGTAAATCCACGGTAAAACCTATTGGACCACCTCTTGAAATTTATAAATTGCAGGCACACGGGGCAGGCATTTATGGTGGCGAATTGTGGGGTCACAATTGTGCTCCTGCAATTACCGTCACGGAAAATAAGTTTCTTAGGAAGCTGGTATCACTGCCACCTAGTACACCTTTGCTGCCCCTCAGGCTCGACTTGGGCCTCAGACCACTAAAAGAGGAACTGGACCTTAAACCCCTAACTTTCTGGAGGCGACTCTGGGTAACCCCAGAGCTTAACAACTATAGGCAAGAACTTTCGGAGGTGTTAAAACTGCTGAACGCTTGGAAACTTCCTTGGTTAAAACATATAAGACAGGAATTTGAGAGGTTAGGCTGCCCCCTTATGTGGATCAATCCGGAGCAAGCCTGCAGAAGTATATCGCGTAAACAGCTGGTTAACCTGTGTTATGAATATAATCTATCTGCCCGTTCATCGAATGCCCAAACGGGAACTCTCTCCAGCACGTTTTTCATAATGAACGACTATTACAAATTTGAGACTGTATTCGATGATATTAGTCCTGCAGGTCTTAGGAAGTGTTGGACCTGACCCTCTTGGCAGGGTCATCCCTAAACTTTTTGCCTTCCTCCAATACTCTCTCTGACCTGTTTTTGTTGGTTTAATGACTCTGGGCACTTTACCACTACTGACCAGTGCTAAAGTGCATATGCTCTCCCTGTATAAGTATAACTGTGTTTGGTATACCTGATTGGTTCATTGGATTTACTATCAGTCCCCAGTAAAGTGCACCAGGAGTGCCAGGGCTTGTAAATGCCAATACTGCTAGTGGGCCTGCAGCGCTGGTTGCGCCACCCACAGAAGCAGCCTTTTAAAGATGTGTCTAGGGTCTGCCATTGCAGAACCTGTGTGCAGTCTGGTACTGTCATGCTGGCTGGGCAAGTGCACATAATTGCCAGCCCCTAAACCTTCCCTTAACTTCATATTAGTCACCCCTATGGTAGGCCCTAGGGCAGAGTGCATTGTAAGTGTAAGGTAGGACATGCTCTGATTAGTGTGGCATGTCCTAATAGTGAATTACAGCCAAATTCGTTTTCACTATTTTAAGGCTACCTGCTCTCTTTTAGGCCAGATGGGCTGCTGGAATTATTACACTCTATAATCCCAGCAGGCTCAGGGAGCATGGTAGAAAATAATGTTTAGTATGCCTGAACTCAGAATAATAAAATACTTCTTTTAGTAAAGTTTATTTTAATATCCTGTGTTTGCAAATGCTACTTTTAGAAAGTTAGCATTTGCTTGCCTAACCATTTCAGCCCGCATCTGCTTTTGTGTGTAGCTGACTGTATGAGTTGTGTGAGTGACAGGGCTGGGAGGTGACAGGTGGTGAATGGCAGGATTACACCTTAGTGGGTGGTGGGAGTTTCCCTGAACTATGCATCAGGCTGTGCTCTGCCACCACAATGCTGGCTCCGCCCCCCTGGGGAGCGACTGATGACTCAGCCTGCACCTGGCCCAGGAAGGACCGAAGCTTGTCCACAAAGTGCTCCTGGCTGCCCCTGTCCACACAATGCTGGCTCCGCCCCCCTGAGGAGCGGCTGATGTGCCTGTCCTCACACTGAATGCAGAAGCCAGAAGTACCCCCAACAAGTGCTCAGAGGCTGAGAGCAGTTATGCAAAGGCCCCCCTGGCCTGTGAGAACAAAAGAAACTGTGTATAAAAGTAGGAGCCCTGCTCCTTGTAAATCAGAATCCTGTTTTACCACAAAGGACCTCTGCCCGACTAGAAGGAGAAGAGACGCTGGAAGGACTGGCCTGCTGCTTGCCTTGCTGAGAAAGGAGAGGAGAAGACTTGCTGAGAAAAGACTTTGCTTCTTTGTGCTTTAAACATTCTCCAAAGGCTTGATTGAGCTTGCCCCCTGACCTGGATCCCTGGACTAGTGGGTCCTTGGTGCTTTCGCTCGTCTTGATTTTCGAGCTGTGTGTGCTTCCCTGCTGGAGCCAGACTGCGCCCCTCATCGCCCCTCCTAGGGCTGTGGCACTCGGGAGCTTGCCTGCCTTTGTCCTGTGAGAGCCTCGCTCCGACCGGAGTCGCTCTCTGCCCCCAGGCTTGGCTTCCTGCTCCTCTGCCCCTTTGCCTGCTACTGGAGTGCCTTGAATTTCTCTCACCCCTCCCGCCGGAATTTCCTTTGTGGATTGTGATCCACGCCGGGTCGACAGCTGCACAGTCCGTGCCCTGTGACCGTGCTTCGCAATCCCTGAGGTTTTGTCAGGCCACGCCGCCCCCGCTGAGGAGACCCCCGCACCGTCGTGCCAAGGGTCGCGGGCCGCGCCTGCCTGACTGCACACGCCCGCTGGCGTCAAGATCCGAGAGTGCCCCCATCGTTGGAGTCGCACAAGCCTGTGCCGACTCTTGCCAAAGAAGAAGAAGAAGTGCGCATTAAATCACCACCGGGCCCGGGGCCTGCAACTCCTTCTTTCCCCGTCCTCCCTCCCTGCCTGGGAGCTGCGCAGGGAAGCCTCCGTGTGCCCGGAGCCCCCACGGGTGAGTAGAGCTGTGTGCTCCGTCAGTACTCCCCGTCAGGGCCCCCGAGCTTGCTCTTACCTGCTGCGCTGTCTCCCGAGTCCCCCCCCCGCACCGCTGGACCGGCCCGCAGCTGACTCTGTCCTCAAGCCGAGAGGAAGAGCCGGGGCCGGCACAGGCGTGCTCACGCCCGATGCCTGAGAGTTGGTAGGGGCCGAGTCTGTTTCACCCTTGAAGGCAGGAGAGGCGCTGCAAGGCACGCCGAAGGCCCGGGGAGAGTCCCAAAGCCCCAGAACAGAGAGAGGCTTTCTTTTGAAAGGCAAGAACACGGAGAGAACTGTGGAATTTAAGACATCAAGGGAGATAAAACGTAACAGAGCTAATGTTGGAACATTGAAGTTCAGAAATCCGCAGTAGAAGCAAATTACCAAAGAACTTCCCCTTTTTGAACTGAAACTAAGAACCTTTGCCTATTTACAACCTGTGGTGCACCAGAAACGTTATTTGGTCTTGTGATAAGTCTGACCTAAGAGATATATATATTTTACATAAAGAAGCGTATTTTTATATACTCACAGCCTGGTGTCCATTTGTGGGGGATTGGTGTATTTTACTGTGTGTGTGATTACAAATGCTTAACTAAACAACGCCTGGAGAATAGCCTTGGCTGCTCACGCCACGCACCTAGAGGGTGAGCAAGGGTAATTCTAAGGGGTCATCCTTCGCCCTGACTTAGAGGAGTGGGTCCCTGCTTGTCACAAGTGCATACTAGCGCCAACCAGAGACCCCCAATTCTAACATTGGACACAGCGGTGAGGATTTGCGAATTTGCATTTGTGATTGACATACAGTGAATTGCTGATCACCACATAGTGAGAGCAGACCGATAACACAGCCACAGATTTCCATTTTGTTTAATTTTGCTGGGAGATCTCCATGTGCTGGTGAAACGTCATGCCTGGTTCAGTGAGGATGGAAAAGGCAGCAACCAGATGCCTGTCACCAGAGGAGATGGCAGACAGGGCAGCAACCAGGGCACATGAAATGGAGATGGCGAGATTAAAAGGACAATTGGAAATGGAGAAGCAAAAATTGGCAATGGAAAGCCAATAATTAGCCATGGAGGCGCAAAAACGCCAAAGAGCTCACTACTTGAGGATGAGAGAACTTGATTTGGAGCTTGAAGCCAGGAGGGCTTCAGCCCAACATCCAGAGATGTGTGTAGCTCACAGATGGAGCTTTGCTGAGTTGGAGGTGGAGTCCAGCTCAGCTAGTGGCAGCAACATTCAGGTATCTAGTGCTGACAGCATAGTTCGCGCACCTAGAGATATGGCACCTGACTTGGAGGGGGTTAACTTACACCAGGAGGTTCAAGGGCATGAGGTAGCTCCAGTAGTGCGCAGCGTCCCTGAAGGGAATAGGGTGGCTGGCGTAGGTGTTCATAGTCCTAGTGGTGGGAGGGATTCCCCCATGGTTGAGGTCCTGGTGGGTGAGTGTAAGGCCCACCAGAAGAGTGTGGGTTGTGTGACAGAGACAGTCCGCTACTGTCTGGCCAGTCTCAGGAGAATGGTGTGGAGTATGTGTGTGAGGCGCTGGATGGTGAGGTGAAGGAAACTTTGGTTAACCCTGCTAGGGGGCTGTGTAATCCAATTGTGGGAGAGCATACTTTAAGTCTCAGTTTTCCAGAGCTATGCCAACACCTGTTTGAGAGTGAGTTCTCTGACCCCAGGGAGCTCACATTGGAGGCAGACCTTGTGGTGGATTCCAGAGGGTCTGGAGAGGCAGTGGGGTGTGATCCTGTGGGGAGTGGCTCAGGTATCTTCCAGCCCAGAGCGGTGGAAGTGGCGCAGAGTAGCCCAGCTAGGTCCTGTAGTAGTGAGAGGGGTGCAGGGCCTCACGTCCTGTCCTTGAGGGGAAGGAGTGAGAATGGGTTTTGTCCCGGTAGTGCCCAACCTCAGTCTCAGAGCCTGGATGGTTCTTTAAGGGAACACCAGGTGGGGAGCCTAGGCTGTCCCGAGGAATCACCCTCTGTGGGGGATCCCCCAGTGGCTAGAGAATGTGGAGCCTCTGTAAACAGAGGTCCAGTAGTTCTGGTATCTGGCAGTACCGCTCCAGTTGGGAGGGTGCAGAGGTCCAGATGGAGGGGCGAGAGGGGGAAAGAGTCCCCAGTGGAAGAACCAGTGGGTCAGGGGCCAGCCAGCAGGGCTGCGTCCCCAGTGAATGACCATGGGGACACCACTTCTGTCCTGGGGGATCTTCCCGCACTGTCAGAGGGACAGAGGCTGGGAGATCTGCGCCAGGCAGACTGTCGCACGGCACATGAGCTATGTGCCACCCTCAGGGGGGGCAAACGTGCTCCTCGGGAAGTCCTGGTGCGCCAGGCAAGGGTTCAACTGCAGGGTTGGGTCCCTGAGTTGGAGAGCCAGGTTCAGGTGTTGTCTGACCTGGAGGGTGGGACCACTGTAATCAGTGTCCTGACCGATGTCACTTCTAGGGGTACCACTCCAGTGGGGAGTGGGCAGTACTCTGGAAGGGGTGCAGAGGGAGGGAGTCCTTGCCTCTGACCCCGGTGCAGTTTGAGGGTTTAGACCCTAGGATAGAGGGCCAGGTGCAGGGTGTCCCCCCTGACCTGGTACCCCAGTTGCAGGATAGCACCCCTGAACTGGTGGGAGAATTGTGCAGATCACCTGCCACAGGTGCCCTGACAATTCTGTAAGGGGGTACGACTCCAGGTGGGAGGGTACAGAGCCCCCAAGGAGGAGGACCGGGTGTGGGAGAGCCCACCCCAGTCTTTGGTCCAGCCGCCAGGTACAGGCCTGGAGCTGATGGGTCAGTGCCAGGATGACATACCTGACCTGACAGGAGGGAGAGTGGACAAAGGGTGCCAAGCACCTGGGGCTACTGCCCCCCGCTCTCTGAGGTCACAGAGGTTTGAGAGCCCTGAGAGGTACGAGGCCTGGGTCTCAACCCTGACTACTGTCAGTGGCCACTGTGATTTGATGACTGTCTGTTGGGACACACCTGTGAGCAAGTTAAGGTTAGAGGCTGCACAGGTGGTGTCCACAGAGAAAGAGAAGGGTGCCCCATGGATTAGCTGGGTGAACCCTGAGAGTATGGACAGAGGATTTGAAATAGGTTCAGATTGGCGTAGAACTGGAATGTGCCCCTGCTGTTGAGGGCCAGGTCCAAGTTCTATCGCCCAAAGCAGGGAAGCCCATCACAGTGGTGATTGGTCTACCCTGCGTTTGGCTGGAAGGGGGTGTGTTGGACCTGACCCTCTTGGCAGGGTCATCCCTAAACTTTTTGCCTTCCTCCAATACTCTCTCTGACCTGTTTTTGTTGGTTTAATGACTCTGGGCACTTTACCACTGCTGACCAGTGCTAAAGTGCATATGCTCTCCCTGTATAAGTATAACTGTGTTTGGTATACCTTATTGGTTCATTGGATTTACTATCAGTCCCCAGTAAAGTGCACCAGGAGTGCCAGGGCTTGTAAATGCCAATACTGCTAGTGGGCCTGCAGCGCTGGTTGCGCCACCCACAGAAGCAGCCTTTTAAAGATGTGTCTAGGGTCTGCCATTGCAGAACCTGTGTGCAGTCTGGTACTGTCATGCTGGCTGGGCAAGTGCACACACTTGCCAGCCCCTAAACCTTCCCTTAACTTCATATTAGTCACCCCTATGGTAGGCCCTAGGGCAGGGTGCATTGTAAGTGTAAGGTAGGACATGCTCTGATGAGTGTCGCATGTCCGATTAGTGAATTACAGCCAAATTCGTTTTCACTATTGTAAGGCTACCTGCTCCCTTTTAGGCCAGATGGGCTGCTGGGATTATTACACTCTATAATCCCAGCAGGCTCAGGGAGCATGGTAGAAAATAATGTTTAGTATGCCTGAACTCAGAATAATAAAATACTTCTTTTAGTAAAGTTTATTTTAATATCCTGTGTTTGCAAATGCTACTGTTAGAAAGTTAGCATTTGCTTGCCTAACCATTTCAGCCCGCCTCTGCTTTTGTGTGTATCTGACTGTCTGAGTTGTGTGAGTGACAGGGCTGGGAGGTGACAGGTGGTGAATGGCAGGATTACACCTTAGTGGGAGGTGGGAGTTTCCCTGAACTATGCATCAGGCTGTGCTCTGCCACCACAATGCTGGCTCCGCCCCCCTGGGGAGCGACTGATGACTCAGCCTGCACCTGGCCCAGGAAGGACCGAAGCTTGTCCACAAAGTGCTCCTGGCTGCCCCTGTCCACACAATGCTGGCTCCGCCCCCCTGGGGAGCGGCTGATGTGCCTGTCCTCACACTGAATGCAGAAGCCAGAAGTATCCCCAACAAGTGCTCAGAGGCTGAGAGCAGTTATGCAAAGGCCCCCCTGGCCTGTGAGAACAAAAGAAACTGTGTATAAAAGTAGGAGCCCTGCTCCTTGTAAATCAGAATCCTGTTTTACCACAAAGGACCTCTGCCCGACTAGAAGGAGAAGAGACGCTGGAAGGACTGGCCTGCTGCTTGCCTTGCTGAGAAAGGAGAGGAGAAAGACTTGCTGAGAAAAGACTTTGCTTCTTTGTGCTTTAAACATTCTCCAAGGGCTTGATTGAGCTTGCCCCCTGACCTGGATCCCAGGACTAGTGGGTCCTTGGTGCTTTCGCTCGTCTTGATTTTTGAGCCGTGTCTGCTTCCCTGCTGGAGCCAGACTGCGCCCCTCATCGCCCCTCCTAGGGCTCTGGCACTCGGGAGCTTGCCTGCCTTTGTCCTGTGAGAGCCTCGCTCCGACCGGAGTCGCTCTCTGCCCCCAGGCTTGGCTTCCTGCTCCTCTGCCCCTTTGCCTGCTACTGGAGTGCCTTGAAGCGCTCTCACCCCTCCCGCCGGAATTTCCTTTGTGGATTGTGATCCACGCCGGGTCGACAGCTGCACAGTCCGTGCCCTGTGACCCCGCTTCACAATCCCCGAGGTTTTGTCAGGCCGCGCCGCCCTCGCTGAGGAGACCCCCGATCCGTCGTGGCAAGGGTCGCGGGCCGCGCCTGCCTGACTGCACACGCCCGCTGGCGTCAAGATCCGAGAGTGCCCCCATCGTTGGAGTCGCACAAGCCTGTGCCGACTCTTGACAAAGAAGAAGAAGAAGTGCGCATTAAATCACCACCGGGCCCGGGGCCTGCAACTCCTTCTTTCCTCGTCCTCGCTCCCTGCCTGGGAGCTGCGCAGGGAAGCCTCCGTGTGCCCGGAGCCCCCACGGGTGAGTAGAGCTGTGTGCTCCGTCAGTACTCCCCGTCAGGGCCCCCGAGCTTGCTCTTACCTGCCGCACTGTCTCCCGAGTCCCCCCCCGCACCGCTGGACCGGCCCGCAGCTGACTCTGTCCTCGAGCCGAGAGGAAGAGCCGGGGCCGGCACAGGCGTGCTCACGCCCGATGTGTGAGAGTTGGTAGGGGCCGAGTCAGTTTCACCCTTGAAGGCAGGAGAGGCGCTGCAAGGCACGCCGAAGGCCCGGGGAGAGTCCCAACGCCCCAGAACAGAGAGAGGCTTTCTTTTGAAAGGCAAGAACACGGAGAGAACTGTGGAATTTAAGACATCAAGGGAGATAAAACGTAACAGAGCTAATGTTGGAACATTGAAGTTCAGAAATCCGCATTAGAAGCAAATTACCAAAGAACTTCCCCTTTTTGAACTGAAACTAAGAACCTTTGCCTATTTACAACCTGTGGTGCACCAGAAACGTTATTTGGTCTTGTGATAAGTCTGACCTAAGAGATATATATATTTTACATAAAGAAGCGTATTTTTATATACTCACAGCCTGGTGTCCATTTGTGGGGGGATTGGTATATTTTACTGTGTGTGTGATTACAAATGCTTAACTAAACAACGCCT
Organism: Lissotriton vulgaris; assembly: GCF_964263255.1. Taxonomy (NCBI): domain Eukaryota; kingdom Metazoa; phylum Chordata; class Amphibia; order Caudata; family Salamandridae; genus Lissotriton; species Lissotriton vulgaris. Next base: position 589,546,236 of record NC_141687.1, read on the forward strand.
GGAGAATAGCCTTGGCTGCTCACGCCACGCACCTAGAGGGTGAGCAAGGGTAATTCTAAGGGGTCATCCTTCGCCCTGACTTAGAGGAGAGGGTCCCTGCTTGTCACAAGTGCATACTTGCGCCAACCAGAGACCCCCAATTCTAACAGGAAGTTGTATCTCCAATGGAAATACAGCTCTTTGCCAATTAGAGCCCTCACGAGTAAATGGTGTGATGAGGAATCACGGGGGCTTATGTATGTTAAAATAATCGTCAAGGGAGGTCCACATTCGTCTGTGAGGGGGATGCCATGGGGTGTTTTGGAGTGAGATATTGTCAACGCCTCTCAGGTTTGTGATCCAATTTAGCCAACATTTAAAGGAGGCTTTGCGGGTATCTTTCCAATTGTTCAAGATGATTTTCACACCAGCAGTGAACATAAGGTCCAGTAAGGCACTGTCGTCCTCCGATAATGGAACAGCTTTAGTAAAGCCCATTACTAATGTAGAAAACTCTCTAGTAGGGGAGAAGGAGAAATCTTGCGATGAATGCAAATACTTTGTCCCAGAAGGACGTAACAAATACACAGCTTAGGTGCTCAAGGTCGCCATCTTTCTCGTTGTACTTCCAGCATGTGGAATTGTCCCTGATATTATGTGAAAAGAGACGCTCCAGTGTCCAAAAAGCTTTGTGGAGAAGGCAAAACTTCGTCTGGGAAAGTGTAGGGCTTATTTTGTGTCTCATGGTTGATTCCCATGTTTTGGACCACTCCATATCTGAGATTGGTACCGATGAGTACGTTTCCCAGAACTGCCGAAGCTCTTTATTGAGATTGGAATGCTGTGGAAGTAATGTTTTATAAAGTCTGGAGACTTGATGGCCTAACTTATTAAGGGCGGCTAAGTAGCTTGGGAGGGAGGGTGGTTTTTTGGACAATTTTGCTTTGGAGATTGCTGTTTTTATATTCAAAAACTTATAGAATTCTATAGGTTCTAGACCATATTTGGTTTGGAGTTCTTTAAAAGAGAGCGGGTAGTTACCATTGAATAGTTGATGTGGGAAGAATATACCTCTATTGATCCAAGTCTCATTGTGAAGAGATTTCCCCTTATACTTTAATAAGTGGTTGTGCCATAACGACTCCCATTCAGAACATCTTACATGATCAGGCAGGAGTTTATCAATTTTTAGGAGAGCAAGTCTTGTATTTTTGAAACTGGACAGTGAGCAGCTGGCCGTATTCGGTTTCGCAGTAAGGATGGGCGTCGGGTCGAGGTTTTTGATAAGGGCTTTCTCATCAGTGAGCCATACAGGAACATATTCAGCTGGTGGTGCCAGCCAGTAAGAACCTTGCTTAGCGAGAAAGGCAGTCTGGTATCATTTGAAATTCGCTAGATGAACCCCACCCAGAGTTTTATCGAGGCGTAGTTTTTTTAGGCTAATTCAGGCCTTTTTCCCTTTCCACAGGAATTTAGAAAGAAGATTGTCTAGTTTGTGATAGAAGTCTTTGGACAAGGTGAGACGGAGTATTGTAATGAGATAATTGACTTAGGGGGAGATCATCATTTTAATGATCTCGAACCGTCTGCACCAAGTTATAAAATGGGGGGGACCAGCCATAAAATTGTGATTTCATTTTGTTTAAAGTGACAGATTCATTGTGGTGAAGTGTTTCGAGAAGGGAGCTGCCGAATTCGATTTCCAGGTATTTAATAAAGCCAGTTTGCCATGTGAGGCCTGAGGCACCGAGCATATCTCTGGTGCCATATATGTTTAGGGGCTTCACTTCTGTCCTATCGCGATTTAATTTGTAGCTGGAATGTAGCGAGTATCTTTCAATGGTAGTCATGAGAGCTTCTATGGAGGACTGGTGCCCTGTTGTAAACAAAATGAGTTTGAAAGGGTACCGTTGATGGCGATTCTAGCAGATGGCGAAGAATAGAGGGCCATTACCATATTGATGGAGGAGTTCCCTAGATTAAAGGCTTTCATGCAATGATGTAAAAAGGGCCAAGAGACTCTATCAAACGCTTTTTCAGCGTCGAGGGTTATGGCTACCATTGGGATGGGTGTTATTTTGGCCTTCTCTAGGATATGGCATAGAAGCCTTGTGTTGTTGTTGGACATACGTTGTTTTAAAAACCCCACCTGGGAATTACTGATTAACTTGGGAAGAACAGCATTAAGTCTGCTCGCTAGAATTTTCGCATAGATTTTGCAATCCAGATTTATAAGTGAAATGGGGCGATCATTTTTAGGTAGAAGGGGGTCTTTACCCTCCTTCGGGATAACAATTATGGTGGCTTCGCTCATTGATTCTGAGACACTCCCAGAAGAGGCCAACGAGTTGAAAAGCTTTAGGAGAATGGGGGTGAGTGACTTATCAAATGCTTTGTAGAAGTTTGCAGAAAACCCATCTGGACCTGGGGCTTTGTTACTTTTAAATGATTTACTAGAGGCCAGGATTTCTGTATCTTTGATAGAGGACCCTAGTGCAGAATTATCTTCGTCAGAGAGTTTGGGTAGATTCAAGGCCTCTAGGTATTTAGTGCAAGCGGCCGGTCAAATGTCATCCTGTTCTTGCAGAGGTCTTCATAGAAGGATTTAAAGGTGTCAACAATTTTCCCTTGTTTGGTGTGTGTATTATTAGCGGAGTCTTTGATTGATGATATAGTGAGCAGTTTTTGTCTATGTTTAAGATAGGATGCGAGGAGTTTCTCAGCTCTATTCCCTTCGTAAAGTTTCAGGGCTTTAAACATATTAACCCAAACACCAGCCCGTCTGCTTGCTATAGCGTTACATTCATATTTCTTTTTGATTAGTTGCTCTAAAACAAGTTTGTTGCCCAGGTCAGTTGAGTGGGTGTTTTCTATGGACTTAATGTCTTTTTCGAGTTTTTTAAGATCTAGATTTAGCTTTTTATTGGTCTTTGCTCTGATGCCAATAATTATCCCTTTAATCATGACTTTTAGGGCGTCCCAGACTATGGAGGTGTTTATATCAGGGGAGTCATTTAGTGAGATGTATTCTCTTATAGCGTTTTCTATTGATTGTTTGCTGTCAGGATCAGATAAGATTTCGTCATTAAAACGCCATCGTTTTGGGGGTAGAATCGAGTGGGAGCCCGCAAGTTTGGCGCTAATGCAAGCGTGATCAGAGATCAGCTTTGGAGCAATATCTGTTTCCTCAATGAGGTGGGTGAAAGGGCTAGAAATTAGGATATAGTCGATTGTGGAATATGAATTGTGTGGGGCGGAGTTAAAGGTATAGTCTTTCCCGTCAGGGTGTTGGAGCCGCCAAGAATCTTTTAGTAAGCATTTGTTGCACAGGCGCGTGAGCGACTCGTGGGAGTGAGAAGGTTGGAACGTGCATTTAGAATGGCAGCATAATAAGGGGTCCATTGAAAGATTAAAATCTCCGCCTACAATTAAGAGGTCGTCTTGTGGGATGTTCTCTATCGCTTGGGAGACTGATTCCCAAAAGTCTGGTGTGTCAGAATTGGGACTGTATATGTTCACTACATGAATTGGATCATCGTCCCTCAACAGGTGGGTAATCAATAGCCTGCCATCTGTGTCATGTGTTGTGTGAGGTGACAGATAAATTAGATTTCTTTGAGATTAGGGTGATCACTTCCCCTTTCTTGTGGTTTACTGAGGAGCAGAGTGTGTGGGAAATCCAATTGAGGTTGATAAAGCGTGTATCTTCCTCTGAGAGTTTAGTCTCTTGTACGAGGATAACATCCCCTTTTGATTTAGATAAGTATTCAAAGACCTTCCGTCTGTTTACTGGGTGATTGGGACCCTTGACATTCAGTGACACTACAGTGAGATTTTCTGCTAAAGACTTAGTTTTAGCCATCTAAGTGGGTGCTGTCGCTAAAAGATCTGCCCATTGTACAACCATTTTAGCTGGGTGCGAACTTGCGGGCTTGAGTAAGGGCCTGCAATCCTTGTATGACTTGAGTGTTAGAACAGAAGTGGTGCTGCCATTAAGATATAAGAAGCAAAAAACATAGGAAAAGGAAACGACCAGTAGTGCATTTACCCCCAACTCCCAAACTCCCTTAACCCATCCCCTCCTTCTTCCCCCGCCCTTCCCTCCTCCATCACCCCCCCCTCCTGCCCCCTTCCTTCAGGAACAATCAAACACAGGAGCTGCGACAGCAGTACCGTCTATAGGCAGCACAGAGGAAATGTATGGAACATTGGTATTCAGGGTGAATTGTGGGTTGAAACCATACCACAGGTAACGTGTGGTAGCTAACAGGGAACTTAGAAAGTACAACTTAAGAGATCATCTGGGGTAATAAAAATCCCCTACATCGGTCTGGGCAAATTCAGCATGGTTATCAGTGATGATTTGAAGGGCTACAAGTTATTGAAATGACAACGTGCATAGCCCAACGCAGTACTCAGGCACAGATCTCAGGAAAGTCAACATTTTCAAGTGGATTGACCTTCTAATGGTCTGAAACGGTCTAACGCTTATGTGGGAAACAGTATCATTTGGTTACCAGGAGCTAGATAAGGAAGCCAAGTTGGCTTCCAGTAGGACAATAAGGGCCATATGTATCATACTATCGTTTTGCGAATTCCAAATAGCGAATTTTAAGGAATCGCTATTTGGAAATCGCAAAACGGTATGTATGTAAATAATCGCTATTTTTTAGCGATTTCCAATAATTCCTTATTTGCGAATTCGCAAGTTGCGAATTCGCAAATAAGGAATACATCCCATTCATTTCTAAGGGCTCTTGGCCCATAGAAATGAAAGGCAAAATTGCGATTAGCAATTTGCTAATCGCAAATTTTGCGAATTTTCCAGGGTGCAGGGGTGTCTCAAGAACACCCTGCTGCACCCCTGAAAATGACATGTGTGCGCATATGGCGCACATACATGCCCAAAGGGCATGTATGAGGTTCACATGGCACCTTTTGTTTTAAAAAAAAATGCTTTTTTAAAAGAATTCGCAATTTACCATCAACTAAAAGTTGGTGGTAATTTGCGAGATCTTATTCCAAAATCGCAATTTTAAAATATTTCATACATATCATTTAGGAAATCGCATTTTGCGATTTCCTAAATGCTTGTGCAATGTTAAGGAATCGCAACATTTGCGATTCCTTAACATTTGCGATGCGATAATTTCATACATCGCATTTCACGTTTTTCTTGTCGCAAACGCTGCGAATTTCCGATTCGCAGCGTTTGCGACAAGAAAAACGCTTCATACATATGGCCCTAAGTGTAGCAACTGTACCCTAACTGGCATATCAGGTCTTTTACAAAGAAGGCAGTTCCAGTAACCTGCCCTGTCGGTGGTGTTCACTAGCGCAGCGACTATCTGGTAAACTGTAGTGATCTGTTAGCAGGAATCAGTTCAAAGAGTCATGTGGCTAACAGGAAGACAATGAGTGTAACAAGCACAATACAATACCAGTGGTGTACATTGTCAGGCAGCTCAGTGGAACGGTGAGTCCTGGATGTCCGTTTTCCTTTTGTTGGAGGAGCTGCTGGACAGGTCCATGCTTTGTGATGGGATACCTTCTAGATGACGTGCAAGATCGTGAGGACTCGAGAAGAAATATGGTCTGCCATTTTCGATGATTTTAAACTTTGAAGGTCCTGCAAAAGAAAATTGAATGTTTTTTGCCCTTAATTTATCCCTCAGAAAGAGGAATCCCTTTCTCGTTTCGACGGTCTCCTTAGAATAGTCTTGGATGAATATTATGCGTTGACCTTCCCATTTCATCTGGTGATTCATCTTGGCAAACTGCAAGATGGCCTCAGTATGTTGGTATCGGAGAGGTTTGCAGATCAGGGGTCGAGGGCCTTTCTTGCTCTGGACATTGAAGGTTGGTAATCTGTGTGCTCTGTCTAGTTCTAGGCCGTGTTGGAAAGGATCCCTTTGATCATCGGAATCCAATCTTCGAGAAATGCCACACACAAGTCGGCATCCTTCTCTGTGTTTTCTGGAACACCAAATATGCGTACATTACCCCTCCTATTGCGGTCTTCCAGTTCAGTTTTTTGCCGCTTAAGGTCATCCGTGGTATTTTGAAGTTGCTTTATGATTTTAGATTGGGATGTCCTGTCTTCCACATCACTTATGCGTTGTTCCGCCTGGTGGATGCTTTTATTCATAGTGCTCATATCCGCCCGAATTGCTGTAAGTTCTAGTTGCATGGTGTCCGTGTTGCTTTTGGTAGATTTAGCAAGATCATGGACTTCTGCTAACTTTTTTAAGATCATGTTCATCGTACTATTCAGGTCTGACCTGGCTTTGATCGGAGAATCTGAGAGAGAGGGTTCCGGTTGCACCTTTTTGTCGTTAGTTCTGCTTTCTCTGCCCGCCATTGCCAGGCTTGGAGGGGCCAATTGCGGGGAAGAAATGGTAGGATAGACGCTGTTGGTGAAATGGAACACTGGTGACCCCCAGATTGACCTATTGTAACGCTAATGAGCACTGCTGACCATGCTCTTTCGGTGAGCTCTGGTACCCAGTCACTTCTGATGGTCACCACTGCTGGCGATCACTGGTGTGTGCTCCCACGCTCTCGTCAGCTCTCCCTGCACGCCCCTGCTTACTCCTTGCTAACAGCTGTTGTAATGCTCCTTATTCACACCAAAGCGACCAGGTTGGAGAGCAAGGCATAGAATCAATAATAAATCACTGTTGGGTGTCGGCAGGCTAGACCAACCAGCTGGCTTATGTCGTTGGCAAATCGAGAGGAAAGTGAGAATCTCCTCCTAGGGCGTTGCAATGTCGAGGGGTTGGATATAAGCGAGCAGACCATGAGACCTCTTACCTGACCTTTAAGGTGTTTGGTAGAATATGGCATACTCCTACTAAGAGGACTTTTGGTGCAGGTTGAGGTCTGCGGTATAGGTTAAAGGTTATAGAACTTATGGGGCTCGCGAAGTCACGTCTCACACAGCTGTTGCCAATATGCCCCCAGATCGATCCACACCACCTCCTCTTGAGCGCTAACTAAACATCAGGAGCCAACTTGAGTTAGCGGATTGCACAAGCATTACTTGGGGGGGCAGTCAGATTGCAGGCAGAGGGAAGTATCGTGGGTCCGGAGCCCTGTCATTGCCACCATTTTGCGTTGGACGTGGTGAAAGACAGAATCATTCTGACTTTGCACATAGTTCTGTATGAGGGTAGGTGAGGGGTTCCAAATAGCAGGGTTGAGTACAGATACAGATACAGATCCCTAATTTATTATCACTCTTGCATGACTCATCCGAGCGTTGTACGTTTCAATAACTGGGTTATTAGGGTTCGCGTTGTTAGTGAATGTCTGCCATTTTGGGGTCAGGCACAGAGAGGCTGGGGGAGCAGAGACGTGTTCCTCGCCTCGGTTAGTGCTGCTCGTTGGAATGCCCTTCAATCACCCACCTTGTGCCGCGCTGGGGAAGAGCAGTGAAGTGCCAAGGCTCCGATCTCCTCAGGTCCGGTGAAGTCGGAATTACCTGCTGGTCTATTGAAGCTTCTCCGGCTGCTGCGCCGCCATTTTAGGATCTCCAGGCAGAGGTTCGCAAGTCACTGGAAACGGAGCTGCAATAAGCCCTTCACTGTGCAGGTAGCTGGGAAATAATGGCACCAAGGCATGCTACATGACGTGGGGGGTATAAACCTGGTTTTCCCCGTAGGAAATGCGTTAGTTAGACCCCTGAAAATCACCTCTATCGCTCCTCTGCTTACCGAGCGACACGATCAGGCAGCCATTGCTGCTGCCGTCCAAGCCACGCCCCCCAGAACACAATATTTTATATCATACTTTAGACACCAGATCTTCAGGATCAGGTAAATACTTTAGTTCATTATCAGTTTTACACAGTAAAGCAGTTGACTAGCAAAGCTGTCAGATTTAAAGGCATGGGCCTCGAACACGATAATGTTATCCGATATAAGGAAAAGACATATACTGCATACAGGAATTTGCAACCGGTTGTACAGGGTACCATTTAGGACTAAAGGTGCTGGGGTGCCAAGACCCAAAGTACTACCAGCAGTTCGGGTTTACCTGCCCTGGTGTGTCTAGGTGCAGAGGTGCTGGTCGTGATGATAGCCTCGAGATTAGTCAGCTGTCAAAGTTTAAAGGTTTCGTATCCCCGTGGCCCAGGAAAACGCAGATACGGGCTGTACTGGGGAACACACCTTTATTTGTCTCTTGCCAGGCGCGGACTGCTGCTTCCACCCCGCGGCTCCTCCCCTTCCCGCCATGCCTGACCCTGGGACAAAATCAGGACAGGCAATGGCGACACAACATTTCTCCCTTTTGTATTTTAAATGTTCAGTGTCTTTCTCAGAGTTTCTCATTAGTGTTCAATGTCTCTCTCAAAGTTCTACAATGAGTCGAATGGGCTTTGAAATGTCTCTTCATGGTCGGCTGGATTGCAATTGACTGTGAGGACGTTCTTTTCTCCCTTCACAGGTCTCCAAAGTTTGTATGGGTTCTTCATGGCTACTCTCTTCTTGACTTGACACATCTGTGTCCCATTCAGGTCTTCGAGCCCTTGTGTAGGCTGTCGGGGTATACCTTTTGAATTATGACACATTCCTGGTCGTTCTCTTACCCTCAGCCTCGGCTGTAATCATGGTTCCCTTTCTTCTTGTTACTCGTAGAGGATGATCGTGATAACGGCTGTCTGTTTTGGATGTCCTTTCTTGTTTTAACAGCACCCAGTCTCCTTCTCGGATATCAGACATCTTGCATGTCTGCGGTGGCCTGCATATTCCTTCATCCTCGCCTTCTAAGTCAGATCCAGGTTTACCAGGGTCTCGTGGTGTGTGGATGTGATTCTGGATTGTATGACAGTGTCTGCAGTTGGTATCCACGTGTGAGGGATCCGCCCGAGATTCAGAGTAGCCGAACATTGATTTGTGGTGCTGTGTGGTGTGGTCCTGTATGCTCAAAGTACTTCATTTAGTGCTGGCTGAATATCACGGTGAGTTAGCTTGGCATGTTGCATTGTCTTTTTAATGGTGGCCATGAATCGCTCCACCATCCCATTTGCTTGGGGCCACAAGGGAGTGATTTGCCGATGCTTGAAGTTGAGGTGTCTCGCAAATTCTTGTCCTTTAAATGGTGGACCATTGTCAGTTTTCACCACTGTGGGAATCCCCCATGTGGCAAATGCTTCATCAATTGCAGGTATGACAGTGGTTACTTAGTAGAGGAAATATGGTGAGCGATGGGGAAACAGGAATATTCATCCATGATGACGATGATGTCGGGGCTAGCATCCACCGTGATTTTGGTTTTCCGTTTGGGGTTGAAGTACGCAAGGTTGATGGCCGAACTCACTGCTGCCTTTTGTTAAAAGCTTGGTCACACACATTGGACCACTGAAAGCTTTGCCCTTGTCGAGTTAGTTCTCTGAGAGGGTACCTGATTGTGGTGTAATCTTTGATGTAGCGGGCACAGTAGCTGGCCATTCCCAGGAACGAGCGAACATCACTGTCATTGTGCAGCTGTGGAGTGTCAGAGAGGGCTGATTCCGAGAAGGTATGGCCATAAAACTTGAGAGTCGACTTGTGAAATTCATATTTGTCCTGATTGAGTGTGAGATTGGCGTTGAGTAGGGCGTGGCACACCCGGTCCAGCGCTTTGTCGTAATCTTTCTGGGTCTCCCCGAACACCAAGATGTTGTCGCTGTAGTTAAAGGCATTCGGAGTGTCTTGTATCACTCATCTGACAGCCTCCTAAAAAAATCTCTGAAGCAGAGGAGATCCCAAAGTTGAGGCGATTATACCGGAAGAGTCCTTGGTGTATTGTGAAAGTGGGGATGTAGCGTGATGGTTCGTACAGCTCAAGTTGATGATAGCCCTTGTTGAGGACTAGTCTTGAGAAGACTGTCACTGATGTGAGGTCCTGGGTATCGCAACCTTTCTATGGTTGTATTTGGAGCTTGCATGTCTACGCACAGGCGTACTTTGTTGTCTTGGCCTCTCTTGGGTACAAACACTACAGGTGACACCCATGGAGTGGGCCCAGTTGATCTTTCAATGATGTCCACCTTTAGTAGGTCTTGGAGTTCATCATCTACCGCTTGATGTAGGTGAAAGGGCACTTTCCTGTGGTGCCACTGGCATCACTTGCTCGTTGATGTGCAGCTTGACTTTCAAACGGGCGAGCTTCCCTAGGCCGTTGAACAGCTTTGGGAACTTGTTGACAATGTCTGGCGAGTCATCTACTTTGTATAGGATCTCAACTAGCTTCAGGCGATTCTCCGTTGGTAAGCTGAGAAGGCAGTCTGCTGCTTCAGGGCCTTCGATCACGTGAATTTGTGCTTGGATTTTTCTGTCTTTGTAGTTTGCTGTGGTACGAAATTGTAAGCATGGCACTGGTTCTCTGGACATCCATATGTAGACCCACAATGCAGCTGGCTATAATTTTGGCTTCGGAGTCATGCTTTGGTATTCGGTGGCGCAGATGTAGTTGAGTGATGCGCCTGTGTCTAAAACAAACATGGCGGAGTAGCTTCCCATTCGGATGTGTAGTCGTGATTACTTATTCAGTCTTTTTGGGTCTGCCACCATACATACATAAATACAACAAAGAGGGGGGAGAGAGAGAGACAAGTGGATTCGGTCTCCCTTGGCAATATGCTTAAACAAAATGGAATCCACTCAAAAAAGTGGTTGTGATCCCTAAAGTGATGGGGAGCAGACAGTGTTGTTTAAATGCCCCTCACACACCAACAGGCCCCTTGGTGTCATGCTTCATCATCTGGGCCTTCGCACCCCTCTACGGAATACGGCGTGCTACGACTTACGGCTACGTAGGAGCACTTGGTAGTGAACTATGTGAGGGTGTGTGTTTAGGGACGAGATGTGAGTTAGTGAGGTGAGGTGAAAAAAGTGAGGTTAAAAAATACCTGGCTCGTAGGGAAAAAATTATTTATTATGTCCTCGGCTGGTATTATTAAAAAGGTGCAAAGTGAGGTTGATTATATACGTATTATGGTATATCAACCGGAAAGTGTCAACATGTTTCGGAGTGCAACGACTCCTTCTTCAGGACAAGGATACGCACGTTATCCTCACCTTACTCACATGGGATGTCAAAGTGTATTCCACAAAAAATATGAACTAGGTGAAATGTACCTATCAATGTTATTTAATGGATACGTTCAGTTGCGCCCAATTGGCGTTGAAGATAACCTGTGGAATAGAAAGACATAATAAACATCACAGTCGGATGTCCAGGAACTGTGGAAAGAGCAATGCTTTCTTAGTAAATGAAGGGTAAAAAGAACCCAAAATCAGGTTCAGGCACCCTGTAAAAGAAGACATTGAAAAAGACACACAATAAACACAGACATATATCTACATTATGAATTGCGTTCCCCCAGGTATGGTTGAAGAGGGGAGGCTTACTTATAGTTCAAGGTTAGGAGACCTCATGAGTCTTGGCGTGGTATTGGGGGATTTCTTCCTCACTGCTCAGTAAAGCAACCTAAAGGATATTAAGGTTGGGTTTTAGGTTATATAATAGTAAGGTCAACAGAACCTAAAAAAGTTACAGAGTGCTCCTCCTAGATGTTGTGACCCAACTCACGGTTACTGCATAGCCAAATCGCCTGCCTTCCCCTCAACGCTGCTCCGATGAAGTGAGGAGTGAGGCAGCCGGTTTTCCATTATATACTCCCGGGCTGTCAATTAAGGGAGGTAAATTGGCTAGTTAAGCTCGGAAGTATGCCCAAATACGGGTGTATTAGGCATACGAAACCGGTGTTGCGCAGTGGGAAGGGGGGCGGTTCCTGGAGTGGAGTACGCACGCATAGGTAGCTTGTGTAGAACGATCTGCACATGAACGTGTGTGGCACCCGGGATACTAACAGGACGCGCTTGTGCTAGAGATTAGCTCGGATGAATCGCGCCCCTGAATCAGTGCGCATGGCTAACACCCAGCAGAACAGCACTTGTTGTAGGCTAAGGCTGATGTTCAACCCGGGGCGTGAGGCTGTTTTAAGGAAACTGGGGCCATGAAGTGATCGCGCGCCTGTAAACGTAGCGTTGACAGTCTTGGCTGACTCACTAGAGGGGCAGCGCCTTAGGCTGTAAGCGCGCATCTATCTTAATAGAATGTTACACCCTGCACAGTGATAATCGATGGGGGCTATAAAATCAACGCTAGGGTTCACATGATTTTGACTCATACAATGGCTGTCAGTTATTGGAGGTTATCAGGAGACTAAGCTTTGAACATTGTGACTCTATGTGCTCAACGTAGCTGGCTCCAAGGAATAGATTCATTGAGCCCAGAGGTGTCAGTCCCTAGGCGAAACACCCACCGCTGTTCTTTTTCAAATGACCCTGACTCTGTGGGTAGCTGTTCAATCCCTGTCCACTGTAACTCATTCACACAATGTTGGTATTCAAGGAAATGGGCTGCCATTTTGGTGGTTGATTTTTTGCATCTAATGTTACTTTTATGCTCATTGATCCTTATCTTGACTTGTCTCGTTGTCATTCCCACGTATTCCTTCTTGCAGGGACATGTGATCAGGTACACTACATATTTGCTGTTACAGTTGGCAAATGTACGTTGTTCCCAACTGGTACCATTTGCGAAGATTAGAGTCTGGCTTTTCTTAGTGAGGTGACAACTGTAACAATTGCCACATGGGTGATGGCCCTGTATTCCTTGTAACCTCGTCTGTTCCACTTTGTGTGTAGGAGGTCTTGTATGGACAAGCATGTCCTTTAGATTCCTCCCACGTCTGTGGGCAAACAGCGGTTTCTCCAAATTCAGTGAACCGCTTGTCAGTGTCCGCCAATGTTTGTTGACAAGTTTCTGTACTTGGTTAGTTACTGGACTATAAGTGGTGACACAGACAGTTCTGCTCAGTTGGTCGTCTTTCTTAGGCTTATCTTCCAAGAGTGCTTCACGATTGTTATTCCTGGCTCTTTTCATAGCCTTGAGAATGACATGATTAGGGTACTTTCTTTGTCTCAGTTTCATGCTTAGGTCTTTAGCCTGAGTTTTGTACTTGGCTATGTCGCTACAGTTCCGGTGTAGGCGTAGGAACTGCCCATATGGCAAGTTCTCCCTCAGGTGACGAGGATGGAAACTGTCAAACCTGAGGAGGCAGTTCCTCGCCGTGGGTTTAAAATGGGTCTCGGTTTTCAAGAAACCTGCTTCATGGTAGATATTGAGATCCAGAAAAACCATAGACCTGTTAGACATTTGGTGGGTGAATTTTAAGAAAGAGTTCTGGTCGTTGAGCCATTGCATGAACTCGGTGATTGAATTGCCATCCCCCTCCCAAATCACCAAAGTGTCATCAATATACCGTCGCCATGTATGGATTCTTCCCCTGAAGGGTTTGCTGGGGTGGAGAATCTTGGAGGACTCCAGGTGATGGACATAGAGTCCCGCCAGGCTCGGAGCAAATGTGCTCCCCATGCTGGTACCATGGCTTTGCCAAAACAGGGTGCAGTCGTACTCGAAAAAGTTTTTGGTGAGGGCTGGCGAGATACATTCCATGACAACACCACAAGGGGTTTGGTATTTCCATCGGTCAGAGTGGAGTACTTCTTCGATAATCAGAAGTGTCTCATCATGTGGGAGGCTTGTGTAGAGACTCTCCACGTCAAGGCTCAGAAGCATTTGTGAGTCAGGGTCAAAGGGGTGGTTCTGTAGTAGTTGCCGCACAGCTTTAGTATCCCTTAGGTACGTGTCAGTAGCCTGCACCAAGGGTCTAAAAAAGGCATCGGCGAACTTTGACAAAGGTTCGAGGATGGATGAGATGCCGGACACAATTGGGCGCCCCTGTGGAATTTCAAGGTTCTTATGGACTTTGGGTATAGTGCAGAAATAGGGGGTGCGAGGATTTTTCTGCACCAGGAATTCAGATTCTTTTTTGGTAAGCCAGTCATGTGCCAGGGCCTCCTCAATCATTCCCTCGATCTGTATTCGTAGGGACTCTGTGGGGTCTTCTACCAAAACCTGATAATTCCTTCTATCAGAGAGGAGTCTCCTACATTCTTTGTCATAACCAGTAGTAGTTTGGATAACCACTGCCCCACCCTTGTCTGCAGGTTTTATAGTTAGGTTTTTGTTGAGTCTTAGTTCTCGGATTGCCTCATTCTCAAGTTTACTCATGTTTTGGAACACCTTCTGCCTAGTGTCCAATTTTTTGAGTTCGTGCATGATTGCTTTCTCAAATGCCAACACCTCCACAAGGAGTTGGTTGTCTAGGGGTATGAAATTAGACTTCGGTTTCAGACCTGTGTCAGAGGTATCTTCAGAAGGTTCTTTGTCTTTAAAGAAAGCCCTCAGTTTAATGGTTCTTATGAAATCTTGGATTTCCTTGTGTAACAGAAAGGTGTCAGGTTTATTGGTAGGGACGTACCCTAAGCCTTTATTCAGTACCCTCTGTTGTAAATCAGTGAGGGGCCATGGGGTTATGTTGATAACTAGGTCCCCCTCTTGCTCGTTGGCGCTTGGTTCTGCTCAGTTGGTCGTCTTTCTTAGGCTTATCTTCCAAGAGTGCTTCACGATTGTTATTCCTGGCTCTTTTCATAGCCTTGAGAATGACATGATTAGGGTACTTTCTTTGTCTCAGTTTCATGCTTAGGTCTTTAGCCTGAGTTTTGTACTTGGCTATGTCGCTACAGTTCCGGTGTAGGCGTAGGAACTGCCCATATGGCAAGTTCTCCCTCAGGTGACGAGGATGGAAACTGTCAAACCTGAGGAGGCAGTTCCTTGCCGTGGGTTTAAAATGGGTCTCGGTTTTCAAGAAACCTGCTTCATGGTAGATATTGAGATCCAGAAAAACCATAGACCTGTTAGACATTTGGTGGGTGAATTTTAAGAAAGAGTTCTGGTCGTTGAGCCATTGCATGAACTCGGTGATTGAATTGCCATCCCCCTCCCAAATCACCAAAGTGTCATCAATATATCGTCGCCATGTATGGATTCTTCCCCTGAAGGGGTTGCTGGGTTGGAGAATCTTGGAGGACTCCAGGTGATGGACATAGAGTCCCGCCAGGCTCGGAGCAAATGTGCTCCCCATGCTGGTACCATGGCTTTGCCAAAACAGGGTGCAGTCGTACTCGAAAAAGTTTTTGGTGAGGGCTGGCGAGATACATTCCATGACAACACCACAAGGGGTTTGGTATTTCCATCGGTCCGAGTGGAGTACTTCTTCGATAATCAGAAGTGTCTCATCATGTGGGAGGCTTGTGTAGAGACTCTCCACGTCAAGGCTCAGAAGCATTTGTGAGTCAGGGTCAAAGGGGTGGTTCTGTAGTAGTTGCCGCACAGCTTTAGTATCCCTTAGGTACGTGTCAGTAGCCTGCACCAAGGGTCTCAAAAAGGCATCGGCGAACTTTGACAAAGGTTCGAGGATGGATGAGATGCCGGACACAATTGGGCGCCCCTGTGGAATTTCAAGGTTCTTATGGACTTTGGGTATAGTGCAGAAATAGGGTGTGCGAGGATTTTTCTGCACCAGGAATTCAGATTCTTTTTTGGTAAGCCAGTTATGTGCCAGGGCCTCCTCAATCATTCCCTCGATCTGTATTCGTAGGGACTCTGTGGGGTCTTCTACCAAAACCTAATAATTCCTTCTATCAGAGAGGAGTCTCCTACATTCTTTGTCATAACCAGTAGTAGTTTGGATAACCACTGCCCCACCCTTGTCTGCAGGTTTTATAGTTAGGTTTTTGTTGAGTCTTAGTTCTCGGATTGCCTCATTCTCAAGTTTACTCATGTTTTGGAACACCTTCTGCCTAGTGTCCAATTTTTTGAGTTCGTGCATGATTGCTTTCTCAAATGCCAACACCTCCACAAGGAGTTGGTTGTCTAGGGGTATGAAATTAGACTTCGGTTTCAGACCTGTGTCAGAGGTATCTTCAGAAGGTTCTTTGTCTTTAAAGAAAGCCCTCAGTTTAATGGTTCTTATGAAATCTTGGATTTCCTTGTGTAACAGAAAGGTGTCAGGTTTATTGGTAGGGACGTACCCTAAGCCTTTATTCAGTACCCTCTGTTGTAAATCAGTGAGGGGCCATGGGGTTATGTTGATAACTAGGTCCCCCTCTTGCTCGTTGGCGCTTGGTTCGCAGTCATACTCCTTGTGAGGACCCTGGGGTCTGTTTCGTCTGCCGGTTGCCAGTTGACATTGTTGCCCTTCTTGTTCCTCCCTCTGCGGGTTCCCTGGCCCCAGGATAAAAAAGGCTGAGCATTTTGGGGTACACTGGTTTGTTCCGAAACCCAGTGGGAATACATTTGCCCCATTTGTGGTGGGCCAAACTGATATTGTGGGAACTGAAAGTGGTTCTGATAAGGGTTGAATTGAGGACCCTGGAAACCTCGCCAACCTCTCTGGCGGGGGAATTGAGATCTCTGTTGTCGGAAACCTCCCCTCTGTTTTCTCTGCTGAAAAACACCTGAGTTGGTGCTTGTAGTACTACCATCAGAGCTTACACTGTCTGTGTCACTCCCGTTCTCTTTCATCACATAGTCAGCTCTTGTGTACGGATAGGCTCTCTCAGGGGTGAAGCGGTCCTTATCCTTTTTTAACTTGTTAAATTTACTTTGTTTTAAAGTGGCCTCAAACTCCTTCATCTGCTGATTAAGTTCTTCCAACCCTTTCTTTATGTCTGCTGATGAGATGAAGGCTTTTAACTGTACTTCAAGTTTCTGGATTTCCACTTTTAATTCCAAAGATTTTCTTGTGGCGGTCTGCACTATTAATTCCAGCCAGTCTCTGGTGCAGTGCCAGGAGATAAGAGACCACGCTTTTTTAAAAATTAGGTCGTCCTGGAAAATAAAGGGTTAATTCTTTACCAATAGACCTTGCGGGCCTATTTTATTCCTTAGGTATTCCCTCATCAATAGGCCGTGTAAGGCCGCCCTTATTTGGATTTTTCTCGTGTTTATTAATTCATCCCAGTCTGCTACTGCTGGGCTGGGGTCACTGTTGCTTAGCCCTTCAAAAGGATTGACATCTGCGAGAATTCTGTTGATGTCGTCCTCACTGAAGGTCAGGCCATGCTCGTCCTCCATGTTGGTATTAGTAGGATGGAAAGGATTTTGGGTGTACAATGTAGTGTATGTCAAAATGTCTTAGTGTGGTCCAGAACAATTGGGAAGGGTCTCCCACAGCTGTGCGCTGTCTAGAACTTAAATACAACAAAGAGGGGGGAGAGAGAGAGACAAGTGGATTCGGTCTCCCTTGGCAATATGCTTAAACAAAATGGAATCCACTCAAAAAAGTGGTCGTGATCCCTAAAGTGATGGGGAGCACACAGTGTTGTTTAAATGCCCCTCACACACCAACAGGCCCCTTGGTGTCATGCTTCATCATCGGGGCCTTCGCACCCCTCTACGGAATGCGGCGTGCTACGACTTACGGCTACGTAGGAGCACTTGGTAGTGAACTATGTGAGGGTGTGTGTTTAGGGACGAGATGTGAGTTAGTGAGGTGAGGTGAAAAAAGTGTGGTTAAAAAATACCTGGCTCGTAGGGAAAAAATTATTTATTATGTCCTCGGCTGGTATTATTAAAAAGGTGCAAAGTGAGTGACATTGTTGTCCAATAGCTGGGCACTGACCCATGTGAGGGTAGTCTTGGCCACACGGGTAGCATTGCGGAGGTTGTCTACAGGAATGACTGCTCTTTGTCACTCGGCGGGGTGACTTTATACGATGTGGTCTTGGAAATCTTTCCGATCTGTGTTGGTCTGGGTGACGCCTCGGTTCCGTGTGAGAGTGCACACAGAGGGCTAGCTCTTTTTTTTCAGTTTTGCTGGCCTCCATTTTCTTTGCGTGCTCTTCGGCTTGGTCGTTGATGCGAGTGAGTTCTTCTATCTCATCTAGCGCGTAGTGCTTCTTCAGTAGTCAATGGTGTGGATTGGCATCCATCAATGATGCGCAGACGACGGCCGTCTCTGTGTTGAAGTTGTCAAATTCACAATGGCAGACTAGCCGCTTGAGGCGGGAGATGAGGTCACCCATTGGTTCGTCTCGCTCCTGAGACGCGAGGTTGAACGTTTAGCACTCATAGTCGAGGTTCCGCTTGAGAGGGAATTTCTTGTTCAAGGCTTCTTTCACGCTTTCATATGACGCAGTGCTAGCCGGAGGTAAGTCTTTCATAATTTGTCTAATGTCTTTAGTTACCTACAAGATTGCGTAGGGCGATGAGTTGTTGGTTAGAGTCACAGACTTGTGACCCTTTCATAAAGTCTTCAAAGTCCTCAAGCCAACTCTTCCACGCAGGGCTCATACTGTTTCCTGATGTAAGCGGTAGTGTTCAGGAGGGCGTAAGTATGTTACTTCCATGAGTATCGGTCTGGGCGGTGGGGCATTGTGCGCCGGGCCAGGCACGGCTTGTTGAGAGGAGTCAGGGTCCGACTATGGGAAGTATGACGTGGCTCCAGTGGGCTTTAGAGGCACCTGTGAGGCTCAGTATGATTTTAGGACGGCCACCGTGTTAGGATTAAGCTTGGCCAGTGTAATATGCCTGACCTCAAGATGGCCACCGAAGAGGACTTATGCATGCATGCTCAAATCTTCATAGGGGTATTTTTATTGAGCTTACCCCTGTCTTCACGTGCTGTCTCTTCGTGTGAGCAAGGTTCCATTTCTTGGATGGGGCCCTCTGGTACTTCCCCCTGGTTACGGGCCGCATGGACGCGCTGTCTGTTACTCGTGCTTTCTTCCGACGGCAAGGTCGCTCCTCTTTTACTCGCCGCACCGCGCTCTTCGTTTGATCTGCGAGAGGTGGGTGACTTTGCATCCCACCCTTGTCACTAGTTTGGTATCCCCGTGCCCCAGGAAAATGCAGACATGGGCCGTACGGGGGAACACAACTTTATTTCTCTCTTGCCAGGTGCGAACTGCTGCTTACTCCCCGCGGCTCCTCCCCATCCCTTCCGGCCATGCCTGACCCTGAGACAGAATCAGGACAGGCAATGGTGACACAACAAAAGGCACATGTAAAAACAACAGAGACTGCAATGAGGGACTTGGGAACAAGTCTGGCGGAACCAAAAGGGGCACTCAGCTCGTGGGAACTCCTAGGCCAAGAGGACCCTGGCAGAAGACGTGTTCTCGTGCTGTGGGGCTCGGGTAATGAGGTGCTGGCTAGTGGGCCACATTAGTGTTGGAGGCTCTTGCAGTTCTTGGTTTACCTGCAGAAGAGAGAAAAGAAACTCAGAAGGGTCACTCTCGGCATGAAGCTCACCTTTCTCGAAATCCCTCGATGTGCAGGTAAGTTTTGGCAGTGTTGGGGTCTGGGCTGGGCACAAACAAGCCTTTGGTGGGTGCAAGTGCCCCAGTAGTCAGGGTATTAGTGCAGGGGGCTTATAGAGGGTCTAGTGTCTCAGACTCTCACCAGAGGGATGTGGCTGACCTCCTGGAGCCTAAGGGACCTGCTTCTGTCACGCTGCTCCTTCGTTGGGCCCGATGGCATGGGTTACTGGACAGATGCTTTTGGTTTCTGCAGATGCACAGGGATGGCTCCTCCACCCAAGGGAGTTGTTGCTCGGTTGTTGAAGTCGCTGGATGCTCCTCCCACTTAGGGGTGTGACCAGCCTATAAGTGTGCCATTTATCAGAGAAGAGAGAGAGGACTAGGTAGCTAGTCCTTTCCGCAGGGTTTATAAGTTTAATCAATAAGGACAAGCCTATTTGTGAAGTATTTTAGCAGGACTCAAAGCTGAATGATGAGGTGTAAACCATTAGGTTTTTTCATGAAGCCCTCACCCACTAACCTAGTTGGTGGCATGCTTCATCATCGGGCCCACCCAGTGACACCGAGTGTGTCCCGGGTGTGCTTTTATGCCTGGATACAGTGTGCAGTGTAGTGACGTGAATAGTGAAAGTAAAAAAGCTACACAGTGGTCCCAGTACCCGAGGGTTAATTTAACTTTAATAACTGGGCCTTTGTTAGCGTTTTAAAAAGTCTGGTCAATATGATAGGAGTATATTTTAGGGCCTCCTGCATCCTGGTGTGGTCTACATGTTTCAGCCAGGCCTTTGAGTTTAAAACTGGCTTTCCTCAGGACAATTAAATAAGTGAAGGTGCAAACTTATATTAAGTGAGTGTATTGATTGGAAAATGTGAAGCACTCTCTACGGTGCGCTATGTGTGCGAGGGGGATTCCCTCACCAAGCATAACTGGACATACAACATGTATGACAAGTAAACATACAGAGGAGAGTCTTAGCATGCTAGATAATGTTCACAACAAGACATAAATGCCAATTTAATAGGTGCAGTGTAGAGGATAAAATGCTGTAAAAGTGTAACCGTATTGGTGGTACGGTTAGGGTGAATGTTTATCCGGATAAGCATAAATATTCGTGGTGGGCTAAGAGACGTAAGTATCACACACAAATAAGTGGTTGGTAAATGAAGGGAAAAGTATCCTCACGCTGGCGTTTTGCCGTAAATGCCCCAGGGAGTAGTCCAGCAGAGGTTTTGACCCTGAAAAAATTAAGGGGCAAGGGTAGTTAACGACCTGCAAAGGAAAGTGGCTTACCCGGGCTTTTGCTAAAGCACATGTTACTCACGGTACTTGCAGTCGACCTGACTACATTTCTTAACTGACTTAATGGCCGTGACCCTTACCTCAGGTTCACTAGCACCTCGAGCGCTACCAAGTTGGCATTCCTGGATCTCAACACCACAGCAAAACAAGGCACCCTACATACTACATACTACCACCTACTACAAACCCACAGTAAGGAACTCCCTTCTGCGGTTCGACAGCTTCCACCCCAGACTGTTGAGGGAGAATCTCCACTTCGGCCAGGTCCTGCGAATACGCAGGAACTGTAGCCAACTGACTGACTACAAGAAACAATCAGGTGCCCTATCACACAAATTACAAGAACGCGGCTACCCAAGAGCAGTCATTGTCAAAACCAGCAAGAGGGCACGTAACCAAAATAGGGAGGCACTTCTAGAAACAGTGACAAAAGACCCTGAATCATCACCGATGACATGTGTGACCACGTAGAGCACAGCTTCCAACCAGGTCTCCAGCTTTATCCGCAAACACTGGCGCATAATTAACTCAGGGACCAGAGAGTGGGAGACACTGCGTTTTGCATACAAAGGAGCAAATAACTTGAAAGACCATTTGGTGTCCACACGACCACGAGCCAGCCCCAAACCCACAAATAACACTGTCCTTAACAACTGGGGCTACCAAGAGTCACTGGCCACTACCAATGCAACAACTGTAGCGTGTGCCATCTTACCCAACATACCGAAACACTTGATCTAGAAGCCGGTAAAATGTGGACACAATGCCAACACAACAACTATAATGCAAGTTATGTGGTGTACCTCATTACGTGCCCAAGCGGCCTCCACTATGTGGGCATGACGACACGAAAAGTTAGAACTAGAGTTGTCAAACACAGGAGCACCATGAGGTGCAAAAAGAACATCAGCAGACTGACAGATCACTTTTTACAAAATCACCCAGCCCCAATGACATGACCTGGATGGTCATTGAACAGTTTGATGCCAACCAACGTGACAATGACAAGATCCTCCTAACAAAAGAACAGAGATGGATCTACCGGCTGTCCTTACAGCACCATGGTCTTAACGATCCATTCCATGGAGCTCTTTGAAACTCAAAAGAAATGAACCATAATTATTTGGCACATAAGAAACTTGGTACCATTTTAATTAGGGCATTGAACCCCCAACCTTCATGATACAGACACCATGTGCTCCTTTTTCTCTCTCCACCCGTGTCACTCCCACTCCTGGGGTGGCTCCCTAGCTATTTTGTTCCTACACTGTATATCTTTTGAACGTTCCTGTTGCTAATCACTTAGCAATAATCTGACTGGCACACTTCAGCAGATAACCTAACCAACTCGGCAAACTGCCGGTACCGTCACCCGGGCAACGCCTGCTTCGACTGCGCAGGCGCCGCCCAGCTCCACCGCGCAGGCGCAGGCACTGAGATGCTACAACAACATACCCACACAGGCGCAGCGCTAGCATGACGCAGCGCTAGCATGACGCAGCAAGGGCAGTCTCTCTTCTTTGTCCTCCCTACCACAGGTGACGGAACAACAGGTTCACCGCAGATCTCGACTGCAAGTACTGTGAGTAACATGTGCTTCAGCAACAGCCCGGGTAAACCACTTTCCTTTGCAGGTCGTTAAGTACCATTGGCCCCTTAATTTTTTCAGGGTCAAAACCTCTGCCGTACTGCTCCATGTGGCATTTGCAGCAAAACGCCAGCGTGAGGATACTTTTCCCTTCATGTACCAACCGCTTATTTGTGTGTGATGCTTACATCTCCTAGCCCACCACAAATATTTATTCTTATCCCGATAAACATTCACCCTAACCGTGCCACCAATACGGTTACACTTTTGCCGCATTTTATCGTCTACACTGCACCTTATAAATCAGCATTTACGTCTTGTTGTGAACATTAGCTACCATGCTAAGACTCTCCTCTGTATGTTTGTTTTTCATACATGCTGTATGTCAAGTTATGCTTGGTGAGGGAATCCCCCTCGCACATATAGAGCACCGTAGAGAGTGCTTCATATTTTCAAATCAATACGCTCACTTTATATAAGATTGCACCTTCACTTATTTAATGGTCCTGAGGAAAGCCAGTTTTAAACTCAAAGCCCTCGCTGAAACATGTAGACCACACCAGAATGCAGGAGGCCCTAATATATACTCCTTTCACATCCACCAGCCTTTTTAAAACGTTAACAGAGGCCCAGTTATTAAAGTTAAATTAACCCTTGGGTACTGGGACCACTGTATAGCTTTTTAACTTTCATTATTCACATCACTACACTCCACACTCCGCTACATACCTGCTCCGCTGTATCCAGGCGTAGAAACACACTCGGTGTCACTGGGTGGGCCCGATGATGAAGCATGCTACCAACTAGGTTGGTGGGTGAGGGCTTCATGAAAAAACCTAATGGTTTACACCTCGTCATACAGCTTTGAGTCCTGCTAAAATACTTCACAAATAAGCTAGTCCTTATTGATTAAACAGCCTATAGGTGTGACACAGATTCTGACAAACTCATTTTTCAACCTGCTCTGGAGCCAAATAGGTCCCAGGGCAGGGGGTGGCATTTCCCAGGTCTGGGAGGAAGCCGGGGTCGCATATCCAAGGTGGCCGTGGCTTGGAAGCCTCTGGTTTTGATATGCTAAGTTCGCTAGGCATCCTGTTGGAGGAGGTATGATCAGCTTCCCCGGACAGGCATTGTTTCTGACCTCAGGGCACAAGGACTTTCACATGCAGGGGGTCAGAAACACATCCATGGTGGCAGGCTGGAAGATACCAGTCAGCCAGCACATTAAGAGAATAGTAGGAAGCAGGGGGCACCTCTAAGGTGCCATCTGGGTTTATGTCATAATAAATCTAGTACTGACCTCAGGACAGATTTATTAAGACGAGGTGTTTGATACCAAACACCAATATTTCCAGTGGAGCCATTATGTAGATGGGTAACTCGTAATGACCAGTGCCCAGTACATATGCTTAGGATTACTTTCTGATCACTTGTAATGTCATGGCAATGGAACCAGACATCCCAGGGTACATATCTGCTTATTCAGGTATGTCCTCACATATGATATAATGCACTCTGCCTTAGGTCTCTAAGGCCTGTTGTAGGGGTGACTTTCATATTGTATATGCAGTGCACTGAAGCATGGTACACAGTGAGTGTGCCATGTCATGTCTTTGGAATGGTTTCCACCATTTCATGCAGCCTGCAATGGCAGTCTGCATGCAATCTGTTAGTGGGTCCCTCAGGGTGGTATATTGTATGACGCAGGTCGGGGAGACCCTCTTTAGTAGCCATGCCCTAGGTATCAGAGGTTACCATTTACCAGGGATTTAAAAGGGTGCTAATGTCTTTGCAAATTGGTTTACAATTAGACATTTACCTTGTTTTAAGGGATGAAGACTGACACTGGAGGCCTGGTTAGCAGGGACACAGTGCAATTTAAATCGAAAAGCATCAGTACTAGGGCAAAGAGTGACAAAGGGGCACTTTCCTACAATAGCAAATCGCGCTTCTCTTGTCAAGACAGTATTGATGGATTACACTAGTGAGCATTATCACGCTTGTGGTTTCAAACTCGTCTACAGGGACATTCGTTTTAAATAGTCTAATCATAATAATGCCCCCAAGAACAAAGGCAGGAAAGGGTTTCTGTTGTTTATAGACAGAGCACTAATCATCAGCTACTTTCCTTATGTGTGCATCGTTCAGACATGTTAACCTGTAGTTGCACCGGCAATGGCCTCAGTTTGAAGATGTAATCGATCAATCTTCCAGCTCGGTAATGCCATCTCCTAAATGTATTTGACAACTCAGTCTTGCTACTTTGGGATCTTTCAAAATAAACTTGTTTTTGTAATCCTTGATTGTGAAGAATTGGTCATCTATCGTTGTTGTCCACCACATACATGAAGTTCACAGAGTTGCCTTTCCAACTCATTGTTGGTGGACGGATTAAAAGATAACCTATATTGCAGGTACCAGTTTCTGTTTCAAAATGTTTTTGCATGCTGCATGAAGCACATGCCTAAGTTAAGGAGCTGATGCCCCTATATGCTGCATGATTCTAGGTGAACTACCTCAAACTGGAGTGCGTGAAGACAACTGTGAACATCATTTTATAAGCAAAACTCTTTTTGAAACATTCTCTTCACAGTGTCTAACTGTATTTGTAACATTCTACTCCGTTTTCTTCCCCATTCCGGCCCTGCCAGTGGATCAGCTGGATCAGTCCATGCTCCCTTAATTAAGAAATCCAGTGGAAATCATCCAAAATTCTCATCACTCCAGGACAAGGAATGCAGCAGTGGGACCAAGAGCGATCATAACTCCACACAGCTGGAGAAGAAGATGAACGAACTTCAGCAGGTATTGAATTATCAAATCCTTTACAATTAAGGAGACCCCAAAGGGGTAACAATCCCCAAGATCCCCATGCATGGTTTGTACAGGAGAGATGCATAAAGTTACATTATGGTTACCCAGTGCAGCATTAGTACTGATGAATCCCATACTTTGCCAGTACACAATAATCATGTTACTTGACTGTCTCAAAGGAACCAAAGTCAATTTCAGCTATGGGATAATCAATCTAGTGTCTGTATCAGGAAACAATGATACTGCATTTAATGACTTCTGCATCTCCTGACATCTGACTAGGTATGCTTTTCAGGCTGTCTCTGGAGAGAAGATGGAAAACCAGAAGTTAAAGCAACATCTGCAGGAGAAAGATGGATCAATACAGAAGCTAAGACTCCAGAGGAGCTCTTTGAAGGAGGTAAGAAATTGTTATTAAGATCCGATGTATTATCTGGTGTATGGTGGATGAATAGAGGTTCTGGAAGTGACCCAGACACACTATTGCATGAGGATATATGAGCAAATAGGACCTAAATGTGCAATTTGACTAGGTACTTGCATCGAGTGGGATCTAGTCTTGCTCTTGAAGTATGTGAATGAGTGAATCTTTACTCATAGGGGCGTGAAAGCATGTTAGTGAGTTCTAGGTACATTTTATTGTACAATCAACTTGTTTTGTTATAATAAAGCATTCTGTGAAAAATCATTGTGTAAGCACATTATACAAACATATGTTCCATAAACCCTGGGAGACATTTAATAGGCACATGCGGTGGCAGGGTATTTGTTAACACCACCAATTGATTTGTACAGTGGCAGGGAGGGCGTTTTGTGGCCTTTATCCCCTGACAGCTGCCACTGAAAATTCAGAAATCCCAGACATTTGGGCAAGGTGGGTAGGACAATGTGTACCTCGTATACCCTTGCCCTTTGGCAAAACATGGAGAGAAAAAAGAGGGGTTAAAGATACCATACTAAGCATTTAGAATGACATAAAGGGACTAACAACAGGGGCGGAACAAAGCCCCCCACAGCCCCTGTGCTGTGGGGGAGCAGACTTACCTATAATGGAGGGAGCCCCCTTACCTGTTGTTGGGAGTCGGAGTACGTGATTGGGGGGTGACGCATTGCATTATTCCTTCATTGTGCAGTACATGAATGTCCCCGTCCGGCACCACTGGACACCGTTTGAGATAGCCCTTCTCACCCCCTTAGTAGCTTGGCACGAGCAGCCAGGCCTATCTCCAAAGCACGAGTGTACAGTATGTGCAACCACGCCCACAGCAACCTCCTGGTGACATCACAAATGGACTCCACACAAGTTTGATAAAAAAAAGAGTATAAACTTTATACAAAAAGATATACGATCAGACCACACAGTACAAAAAAACATATAATAAAGGGTAATATTCGTTCCGGCTGGCTGGTAGGTTCAAATCCTAGCCACCGCTTTCAAAATACTATGCTGGTCGTAATGCTAGAATCACACACGTTGCAATGGACAAACAATAGTGCACTGCGTAACAATACAATCCTGTGCTGGACAAAGGAGAAATAATGCAATGCGTACCGATACATTCATGTACTGCACAATGAAGGAATAATGCAATGCGTCACCCCCCAATCACGTACTTTGCAATGAAGACATAATGCAATGCGAGCCGCTACAATCATGTACTGCACAATGAAGGAATAATGCAATGCGTCACCCCCCAATCACGTACTTTGCAATGAAGACATAATGCAATGCGAGCCGCTACAATCATGTACTTTGCAATTAAGGAATAATGCAATGCGTAACTACATTCATGTACTTTGCTAAGGAGAAATAATGCAATGCGGGCCGCTACAATTCTGTACTTCGCAAGGGAGAAATAATGCAATGCGTAGCGCTACAATTCTGTACTTCGTTATGCAGTAATGATGTCAGGCGTCATAAGACAGTCCGGCAATTCGTTAGAAGCAATATTGGCAATGTGTATTATGACAATCAGCCTCTTCGATAACAGTTGCCAACGATGACATAAAGTACAGCTTCTTACTCTGGCCCCTGCACTGCCACTCCTTTCGTCAGTACGGACCCCACTCTGAGCTGAAGCAAAGGCTCACTTTGTCAGAAGGACTGAGAGGCTGAGAGAGTGTCCCTCGAGCTCGCATCCTGCCCAGGTAGTAATCCAGGTTACCTGGGGGCGCGACCCCACTCTCCTCTCCTCCTTCCGTGAACTAGGCCATCCATGCAGAACTCTCTCACTGGGCTTCAGCAGCTCAGCCTGGCAGCTCAGCTCCTCCAGGGCTACCGGTCTGGGCCGTGACTGTTAGGAAGATCTCCGGCGGCTGCAGGGCACACGTACCCCACACCCATGAGATTACTTTACTCCGGGTGCACGTTCACCACCCCACCCTCCGGGTCTCCTCTGGCACGAAGCCACACACACAACGCTGATGGGACTTCACATCGACTCCGAGTGCATGCTCACCAGGCACTCCTTCCTGCTGTCTCAGTTGGCACCAAGACACGCACACAGTGCTGCAGAGACTCACTTTCTTCCGGTGCACACGATGATCAGCCGATCACCTCCAACATCTCAGGTTGCAAAAAAGCATGCACACTGCTTCACTGAGACTTACATCAACTCCGCTGCCCCGATATCCAGGCGCTCTTCACCAACGCCTTCGGCCGCATCTTGACACGCTCACCGTGTCCGAGCCTCACTTCTCCTCAGGTGCACTCGATGACCAGGAGCACTTCACCAACACCTTCCGGTGCCCCCCGACAGGCACCCTGAGCGTCCAAGACTCACTCCACTTCTGATGCACATGTTGATCAGCCGCTTCTCACCAACACCTCCTGTGCACCACGACACGCACCCTGCATGTCCAAAACTCACTCCACCTCCAATGCACACGCCGATCAGGTGCTCCTCACCAGCGCCTGCGATGCAGCACAACTCACACCCTGCGCGTCTAAGTCTCACTTCAGCTTCGGTGCACACGCTGACCAGGCGCTCTTCACTAACACATGCGGTGCACCACAACATGCACCCTGCGCGTCCAAGACTCACTTCAGCTTCGGTGCACACGCTGACCAGGCGCTCTGCACTGACACCTTCTGTGCCCCACAACATGGACCAAGCGTGTCTGAGTCTCACTTCTCCTCCGTGTGTCCAAGATCACAGGGCACAACTTCCGACGGTCTCAAGCTGCCACAACACACGCCCATCGTGTCGCTTGAAACTTCTCCAGAAACTTTTATGTTCCTGTGTTTCCAAGCAGGGAGCCAGCTCACCTCGGGCACTTGGGTTACAAGACACAGTACAAAGCACAGTCTTCATCAAGCAGGGGGACCCAGCGCACCAAGTGCAGTCCCAAAAGCTTCTTCCTTGGTTAGAACAGCAAACTGCAGACCAGCCCCACATCACAAAACAAGGGTTGGTCCTTCACCAGCCGTCTCTTCAATTGTTCCTTCCTTAGCAGAGGTTTCTCTTGACCACGAAATGGGTCCAAGCCTTTTCAGTCTCAATCCATTTCTGTTCCATTACAACGTTCAGAGGATTCAGCTCTCATAGTTATACCCCTTAATGTCTTTGAAGTACGTTGTGCTCAGGGGTCCCTGACCCCTTCCTAAATCAGTTCTGGGTGTCTGCCTCCAAGTGTCACCTTTCTCCCTTTGATACAGGGGATATAGATCCTTAATCACTCAGCAGGCAACGGGTCAATTGTTTTATAGCACCAGCCCAGGCCTTTTCACCTGTAGGTCAGCCTGGTGCCATCTCAACCCCTCCCTAGGGTCACAACCTCCCCCAGCTCCTCTCACCTCTCAGATCTAGACAGTCAATCCACATTTAGCAGAGACACACAGAAATGCTTATAGCACAAAACTCAGCCACTTTCTCAAAGAGTCGTTTCTGAACACACAGTGACAAAACCACTTTCATAGAAAGATGTATTATGACACTGTGAGTTCATACATACTAAACTTCACCTCTCCATTGGAAACTTATAGGAATCTAGGCTACCAAAACACAATACCCAGCCTCCCTCATTCTGTCCTATGGGCAGGGTGGCCTTTCACCGGTGAAAAAGAAATGGAGTGTTTTTCAATGTCAGGACATAGAACACACCTCAGTATATCTCCTGCCTTTTACTTACACTGCCTCCTTACCAGGGGTTACCTGGGACCTACCACAGGGTGCACAATGTGTATGCAAAAGGTAAAGTAAGGCCTGACAAGTGGTTGCACTTGTCAGGACAACAGTCTAACTTAGCGAACTGCGCCCAGGCCCTACACTGCAAGCCTGAGTTCCCTTCTCCATGCACCTTTGCATTACAAGCCCTGGCACACACAGTGCACATAATAATAATAATAGGACATTTATAAAGCGCATGGCTGCACAAAACTGTGTATCCCCGCGCTAACTGCTGACAGACAACTCTCATGGGAGAAGAACCAGGAAAGACAGACCAGAAGAGAGTTATTGTGGGAAAAGGTGGGTTTTAAGTTTGGCTCTGAATAGAATTTCCGAGGGTTCCATTCGCAGATGCACTGGGAGGGCGTTCCAATGCTTCACTGCTAAGTAGCGAAAGGATCTACCCCCCATTTTTGCTCTGGAAATGCGGGGAAGTTTGAATTGTGTCATGCCAGATGATCTTAAGTCTCTAATCGGTCGATGAATAGTTAGGAGACTTCTAAGGTAGGTAGGTCCTTTATTGTGGGCAATTCGATGAGCATAGCAAAGGCTTTTAAATCTGATTCTTTCCCTAACAGGGAGCCAGTGTAATTTGGAAAGGGCTGTTTTGGAAGAGGTTCTTTTAGGGAGACCCAACACCATGCGGGCAGCCATATTTTGAATGCATTGAAGCTGATGTAAAAGGTTCTGGTTCAGGCCCAAGAGAAGAGCGTTACCGTAGTCTAAATGAGGCGTTATTAGAGTGTGAACAATGATTTTTCTGGCTCCAATAGGAATAAGATCGATGATTTTCCGCAGGGTTTTTAGCACATAGCATTTGCCTGTTATTTTGCTAACTTGGGATTTACCCGAGAGGTCTGAATCAATCTTTCAATCTAGACGTTTTCTACAGGACATGGCAAATCACCCAGGGCCATAGGCCACCATGCCTGAGACCATATCGATGCTTTGTTCCCCACCACCAGCACCTCTGTCTTGTCTCCATTTAAGCGGAGGCAATTGTCGTCCATCCAGGTGGCAACAGCCGCCATGCAGCTGGAGAAATTGGTGGCAAATTTCTTGGTGTCTGGGGTTAGTTTAAACATCAACTGGGTGTCGTCGGCATAGCTTACAATGCCCACCCCAAAGTTCTCTGCAACGTGAGCCAGGGGCTCCATATAGATGTTGAATAAGGTGGGGCTCAAACTGGGGCCCTCTGGGACCCCATGATTCACGCTGCGAGAGGATGATTTAAAGGGTGGGCAGTGCAACTGAAACGATCTTTTGGTGAGAAAAGATTCGAGCCACAGTAGTGCCTGATCTTTCACTCCTATATCCGAGAGTCGAGACAGCAGCGTGGCGTGAAGCACAGTATCAAATGCTGCGCTTAGATCTAACATGACCAACGCTGCTGTCTCTCCCTCGTCCACCATCTCGCGGATACATTCCGTAGAATACAGTACCGCTGATTCTGTGGAGTAGACAGGTCTAAAACCCGATTGAGAGGGGTGTAGTATATTTTCCTTTTCTATCACTATCACTATGGACTTTACTAGTAAGGCAAACACACCAATAATGGCCAACCAATTACCATTACATTTTACATAGGGAACACTAATCAGCGGAGGCAAAGTACCCAAAGCATCTAAAAACAAAGGCGGTAGAGGGAAAAAAGCCAGGGGTAATCACGTCAAGATATGCCAGGTCTAATATTTACGCTGGAGGGGTCCCTTAGACCCTCCTGATATGCTGAAGGGACCCCTCACACATCTTGCAGGGGGGCCTCACGTTTTGTTACGCCTCTGAATAACAAAAACACTCTTGATCTTGTGGAAGACAGGTCATGTACCAAAGACCCTCCCTCTTGCCCTTGCAAGGTGGAGGAACAGTACTCCCACCTTTGAGCAAGACAGTTGGGCTACAAATGCACCCCACAATTCTTTAGCATTGAGAAGGGTAGGAAATGGACATGTGAACAACTCTTCCAGCCTTCAAGGCCATGAGGCCTTATAAAAATAACAGCCTCCACCTTGGGGGCAAGATGGTGGGGCAACAAATACATCTCCACCCTTGGATGAGTTGAGGAGAAGTAGCAAACATAACCCCTCTCTGGCCCCTACACAAGGCTGGGAAGGAAGGAAAAGAAGCCTCCTAGCCTTGAGCAACAACTGGAAATTGGTTTTAAAGGCAAGAGGGACCAGCCTAATTCTCCTCGGCCGCTTTGCAGACTGTGGAGGTTTTCTCTTTTTACAATTGGAAATATTTGTAACCCCACCGGACGGAGGTGGTATTGTGCGGAGATTATTTTGTTTTTTGGATCTCCTCTCAGCTTGTAGGCAGCCCACAAGAGATCTGCATAAGTGGGCATGCTCATGGCCAACTTCTGATAATTGCGGCATGTGCCCTCCCCATGTGCTCCTTAATTTTTGTTGTTGCTCCTTCTGAATGTTCACAAACATTAGGCGAATCTGTTCGTCTGACATACACTTGGTTACATTTAATTTGCTTAAGTTACATTCCATGTTATCAGTATATATAGCAATGGCGCCAATGCAATAGACACTCAGGGGCAGATTTATGTTAACAGGCGCATCCCGAGGGATGCGCCATTTAACATGCGCCACAGTGCGCCACAGCTACGCCACCCATGGTGCGCCGCATTTATGATGCGGCGCACCATGGGGCAAAAACGGAACAGATGCGTCACGCATCTGTGCCGTAAAAGTGACGCATTGCTGGAGTTGCGTCGCAAGCGCGACGCAGCTCCAGCAATGCTCTGGGGGGGCCTATTCTTTCAATGCTGCCTCAAGCCTTACGCCTGCTTCAAGCAGGCGCAGGGTTTTGACGCAGCATTGCCCTGAAAGTGACTGAGTGAAATCTCATAGATTTCACTCAGCCACTTTCAGGAGGCGTTCCTGCGCAGGAACGCCCCCCCTGCGCAGGAATGCCTCCTCATGGCGCAGTGCTGTACAACGTGACGCATCTCCTAGATGCGTCACGTTGTAAATAGGGTGCAGGGATGCGCCACATTTCCGCGCCGTTGCGTCACGCAACGGCGGCGTAAACGTGGCGCAAGCACTTCATAAATCTGCCCCTCAGTTTTTGCTTAAGATCCACCATTTTGAGCTAAAGCATCAAATGACGCCAAATACCACGAACCTGCAAGATTTGGTGTACATCTCTTTAGCATCCTTACGATTTTTGTACGGTGCTAATTTCCTATAGAAATCTCCATGCCAATTTTAAAAAGTGAAGAAGTTTGGTTCTTTCTACCAATCTGCACTAAATAGTTGAGTTTTTCAAGCTATTTCTTGAAAGTTTGGGCGAAACGCATCGGTGGAGGAATTGTATTACGTTTACACTAATGGGGTGGGAGAAAAGTTTAACATACTACCTAAACTTGTGTATGTCGAGTTTTTTTAAAAAGTTTTTTGTTGTATCCATTATTGACACCCTCTGTACCTTAAGATCCATTTCACGTGTGTATATGTCAATTACAGGGCCCTCTGTAGTTATTAAGTAGTTCTGGATAAGTTGATTAGTACACAGAAAAACATTCTGCATACAACTGACTCATTTGCTAAATCTGCATAACGCCTTCCAGTATACATGCATCCCAGATTGATACTTTCAAATGTCATTCAGACTGGTCAATGGAGGCGAAATTGGGAAGTTACAGATGGCATGCAAAAAGGTTCCATTGCATGGTGTGCGAACATCAACTCCTACTATCCTTCAGTAAAAATAAAAGGAATAATGATTGAGAATTTACGTTTCACACAGTTAACCTTGCAAATACATAGACATGCATATGCGAATTTCATTCTCCTATTTCACTTAGGGGAAGCACAATTTACATATTCGTGAGTTTTGAAAACTAATTCACAAGAGTACACACAAAAAGGAACCTCAGGAAGGCAAGCAACACTGGAAAACCTGGACTGCCATTAAACTCCTAACAGAGCCACCCTCTACAAATCTGAGAATGGCGAGTGGGGAGTGTCATTTAAAGGGCAGTTTTCGCCCTGTTCCTATCCTGCTCAAACCAGGAGGCACTTGAAGGTGCCATGCAGCCGAAAACAGTGGTGTAGGGTTTCTCTGCCTTGCATCAGTCCCACGACCTTGCTCACAGACTGGGGAATGCACATATGTCCAGAGATCCCTTATGGATTCTTCTTGCCTGCTCTGTGAGATTTCAGAGGGACTGTGGGCAGAATGTGTGCAGCCAGCCATCACAGCTCCCCCAGATAATAAAAGGGGAGATGTGTTCAGCTCCTCAATCTTGTATGCGAGTGGAGTGGGTGGAACAGTAGACAACAGCTCTTAGGCCGCCACAAGAAAGATGTTTCCACATTTACACGCTCCAGAGATGATTTTATGTTACAACACACGAGGGACTGACCCCGGTTGCACACTTCAGGAATGAACATGCCATATCCAGGTAAATCCATTCCCATGCTCCATAGATGACAGTACATTACAGGACCTCCTTGACTCTGCAACTCTAGAAACCACTCGAATGCCACAGTCCATACATTGTGAGTCTCTGATGTCCAAAGCATATGCAGCTACAATTCCTTATCAGCAGTGACTTTGCCACCGAAAGCCATAGATGGGCTTCAGCTTGTCATTAGCCATGATAACCCCCTATATTTTACATGATATAATGCCCCACATTGCCTTGTTTCCTTGCAGGATCTGGATGGTGCTAAAGATGAGAACCAGCGACTTAAAGAGGAGCACCAGACCCTGCTCAGGGTCGTGGGGCAGCTGAGCAGTTGAGATGAGGGTGAGATCTATACGCTGCCTTCCCCACACGCTTGCAAGAGAACGAAGGACCATCAACCCCCTCTGCATAAGAGCCTAATACGGACACCCAGGACTGCTCACTGAGGGCAGAAGAGTGGTAGATGAATGCATGGACATTGGGGGGATTCCAGTTGAATAAGGAGAATGGAGGTGAGATTAGTGATTCAGGGACAACAATGTCTATAGGGATCTGAAGATACAGTGTGAACAGGATTGCTCGTAGGGAGCTGCAGATGGAATCATTGTCTTTAAGGACCCCCATTTCATTAACAAATTCATTCCCAGAGTGACTTCCGCTCCCCATGTCATAACTGTATTAAGAGCAAAAACATTGCAAAAACATTGCAATCCCTAGCAGGCAGAAGTAAGTCTCCTGGAGAATGCTCTTCATTCTGGGGGCTACTTCCCAAATTAACTGGCATTGTCACCCATCGCTGAGGTACAAAAGGGTGTGAGGAATCAATTCAAGAGTTTCTGAATTGAAGCGCTGGATCCTCGCGTCATTTCTTGGTTAGTTACCTGTTCTGCACAAGAGGGGTCTTTAAAGTAGAAGCACTACTTGAAACTGTCACAAGAAAATATTTGTGAATTTTTGTTTTTTATCCACCATTATGTTGATTGTTGCGTTTGTTTTAAACCAACATTAACAGTGTGTACCCCATGAATTTTCTATCATTCCCTTCATCTAAGTCATGATAGTCTCAGCTCATCTCTGGTCCCCGCTTGAGCTCATTCCTGAACACCTTTTAGCTTAGCCAGGATTCCTTTTCATTTTTCATAAGGATTCCCTCAATCTCAAATCTGGATCCACTGAATTGTACAATTAACCTTGCAATTCGGTTACATGTAATAACATCGTTTTCCTAACCATTTTCTGCTAAGATTTAATTCTATACCATAAAGATCGAAATTCATAATTTAGATGTAGAAATTAGTAGTAGAGTAAGCATTAAAACATTTTAAGGCATTTTAAAATTCTGTAACATTTCTTTACAATTTCCGAAGCACATCAAAATTTCATAAATTAATTACTTCTGTAAATACTTTTTAAATGTGTACATGCATGTGTGACATGCAAAGTGGAGTTAAAAGGTCTGCTTACTCAAGGAAACACGTGTTAAAGTTTCCTTGATAATTGTGCGTTAAAAAAATCGCTGCTTTTCGGTCGTAAAGGGCCTCTAAAGCGGCGGTATTCGGCTTTATAATATGCCCCTCTGTCTTTGACAATACTGGTCCACTGAGTCAAAAACAAGCTGCGGTGGAGCCTCTCTGCTGGAGCGTTGTGGACCAAGGATGGAGTCACAATAGGACTTGTTAGTCAAACTTCTTCAAAGAAAAACGAGTTGCACAACACACAACTCTACATCACTGCATGGCACAAAGAGATGAGATACTTACAGGGTAAGTGCATTTTTCCATCTAGGTTCACTGAAAAAATACCCTTAAATCTAAAATATGGTTCTGGCTCAATCGTATAAAAACCATGAAATTTGCTAGTTATGGTTATCAATCCACACAACACTCACCATAATTCACACTGTCCACCATGTTGCTCTCTTGATTGCCTTTTTGTGTTTCTGTGTTGTTGGCAAATAGGTGTTTTGCCCATGTTGATTGGTGCAAGTTCTCATGTGTGTTGTGGGCAGGCCCCCAACCAGGACCTGCACCTCTATGGGTGTTCATCACACGTAGCGCATGTCCTTTGGTCACACACAGTAGAGATTCGTCACAGGACCTGTCCTCCAGCCACGCCATGCACCTAGCCATTGCCAGATGGCCGTGGATTGTGCAGATCAAGGTTGACCTGCAGCCAGGTCCTGCGCCCAACCAACCGTGGGTGCACAACGCTGTGGCTCCCACCTAATCCCTGTGGACCACATTACTGTGTTTGTTTTGTATTTTTTGTGTGTGTTTTTAATTGGGTTCTTATAGTGCGAAGTAATTTGGCAGACCCTTAGCATGATGAGCTTACCCTTTGCATATGGAATCTCAAACAAATCCTTTAACAGGGGTCCCAGTTGCTTAGGTGCCACAGACTGGCAATCCATGCCATGCACGGGTTGGCCACAAGGCATGGCTTTGAGTGGTAAGATTTTTTGAAGTAGACAACAGAGCTAAGAGCTTCCTTGGTTAAGAGAGACTCTATTTTTAAATCTAGATCCATGGATAGTCTGCAAACCTGGCTTAATCGGACCTGTCAAGATCAGAGTCCTGCTCGAATAGACGCGACCCCTTGTTCTCTCTTACTGGTGTGATCCGGCACTCTGTGTGAACTCACAGTGGATCATCTTATACAGTATGCCGGCTTCCTATGGAATGAGTAATCACTGATGTTTGCAGCAGAGCACTTACTACACAGGGGCATATTTACAAGCTCCTTGCGCCACTTTTGCATCACTTTTAACATGGGAAAAGTGACGCAAAAGTGGCGCAGATAGGTACCACTCAGGGTTGAACTCTGAGTACCTTTTTTAGCTTTTAATTTGTGAGTTTCCACACTCGGTGACGTTTTCATGATACAACCACAATTAATAAAGGACACCGTTATCATTTGGCTGCCCTATGAGGGTGCCCCTACATCTTCTTGTCCCGATGAGAGTGAGATCCAATATCTAGTGGAAGGGATTGAAACATCGACACATTATGAATAGACAGACCTAAAGAGCCTGATTGTGAAATGGGCTAAGGCACACAAGGGCCATGGACTTAAACAGTCAGAGTTTTTTGTTGTTGTAACACACTCATTTTTTATCACTTCCTTTCATTATAATTATTAATGGTTGATGGTTCTGTTCACTTGGTACCCATTACACTGTTAAGATGGGTTGGAATTGGATGTGGCTGTATAAACTACTCTGACGACAGTAAAACTAATTGGTGGTCTTTTTATGGATCGCTTGCATTAACTGAGAACAGTAATTGTTGCTGGTAAACTCTAAGATGATATTTAATGACCCCAATGAGAATCACTGTTAGTTTAAAATAATTGTATTACGAGGTTCCCTTGCGGTTAAGGGGTGATCTTGTAAATAGAATACACCTTGATGTACTGGCACAAAATGTCCTTCCAAGCTTCTGCCATGTTTTGTGCAGACTAGTCATACCGTGCATACTTATCAGCAAATGAACACATTTTTGCTCTGAATCCCCTTTGATGGATCTGCACGAATTTGAAAATATCAAGAGAAATGTGAAGATACAAATCTTCTGCCAAGTTTCATAAATATTCATCAAATGGTGCCTAAGTTATAAGCAAATCAACAATGACTTTTCAGCTGACAAAATATACAAAATTGTTAACCCTTTCAAGCCCACCTCATCCCTTTTTCAAATATATCTTAGAAACTACTGAATGTATTTACGCCAAACCATAAAAGTATGGGGTAAGTTCTCTTCAGCGGTTTTGATGGTGCAAGCAAAATTTCCCATGGAAACTAAGAAGAGAAAATACATATTTTGTGTCCCCCTAGCCATCCTCCTTAATTGCTTTTGTCCTGCATGAAACTTGACGAAATGTGGCATGCTTGGTCATAGACTGCACTAAATAAGTACTAATTTCCCACAGATCCATCATTGAAAAACACAAAGGTTTACATGATGTTATTGTGCTCCCCAGCACCTTGAAACCTTAAGGTGTGATATGTTTGCGCTTTAGTAGGGATTATTAATATTGTAGTTGGATATTGTAATAGATTCTGAGCTTAGCTTACTTTAGATAAACCCAGACAAGACATTCTATTCTATTCCATTGGTCTTATAAAGCGCATGGCTACCCGGAGGCCTCCCCGCACTAGAACAGCCTGAAGGAAGTAGAAGGTCTTGTTAGCTAGCGTTTAGCAAGGCTAACTGCTATATAGCCAAATAGACTGGCTAAATGAAACTTTTAAGTTTGGAGGCTCGATAAGAGAAGGAATGGCCACTGCTGCGGGACCTGCAAAACTTAGGAACCTGCAGTAGAAGTGCTAAGGAAGATCTAAGTATCCTTCCAGGAGAGTAAGGAATGGCTGACGGTCTAAATAAGATGGGACCTTCCCCGTGAAGCAGTCTGTGCAGAATGCTAGGGTGTTAAACTGGACCCTCTTCTCAATTGGAGGCCAATTGAGGTCCTTTTAGGCTCTTTTTACAGAATAGTGCCTCAAGACGTCCAAAATAAGCTGAGCAGTGGCACTCATAGTCTGTAGTCTTTTTACGACATAACTTGGTGAACCTAGAAAACATTGCCATAGTTGAGGCATGAGATGATAAGAGCCTGGACAATTAATCTTCGAGCACGAAAGGGAAGCAAACTTAACACCTTTCTAAGCATTCTCAGGCTGCCTTGCAATCCATAGGAAGATAAGCAGCTAGCCACATTCAAAGGCTCTTGATCACCCCCTTAGGGCTGGGAAGACTCAACAGACCATCTGGCACAGAGGGTGGAGACCTTCTATTAAAATTGTTGCCCAGTATCATCACCTCCGTCTGTTCTTCACTAAGCTTCAGCTTAGAGTTGGCCATTCATTCACACAATTTGCCTGCTCCACACTCACCTCACACTTGGGCTACCGGCTGGGAACATTGTGAGTACCTTGTCCTTACTTTTCCACGATGCCTCACCCTCCACACTAGCTGGGATAATACCCTTCAGGTGTCCCTAGAAGTGTTAGGTCCTGAAGAGACCTTACACTGCACACAGGGTCAAAACGCTGTCGACAATTTGCATAAACGATCCATTGTATACTAGCACTGATCACTGTATCAAGCGGTGTTCATTGTATATGTATCTGTTAATGGTCGTTTATTTGTAGCATTGGAAACCTTGTATATATGTCACATTTATGTCGCAAATTTTCTAGGTTCCGTTTTTTCACTGGGACACCACCCACTCAGAACTATATGTTCAAATGTTTTACTATGTATGAATATTTCGTTTCAATGATCATATAAATGATTGTGATTTAAATACAAACATGAGGTGTATTTGCTTCCTTCTCTTTCCAATATAACTGTAACCCATTGAATTTCCATTGTGCCCATATACATTGATATTACTTCATATGGGGGCATATGTAGTTTTTTTTGCGATTCCTAATGCAAAAATCGCAATTTTTAAAGCACCCCTACATAGCATTTAAGGAATCGCAAAATTGTGATTCCTTAAATGCTATAAGCAAAATAAGGAATCGCAATTTTTGCGATTCCTTATTTTGCTAAGTGGCACCTACATATCAAAACGCCGAATTTCGGCGTTTTCGAATCGTAAACGCCTACCTACATATGCCCCTAAGTGTCAACATGAACCGTTGTTTTTTAATAGGTTTATACCCTGGTTCGGTGTGAGTGGGGTTCCCTTGTTCTTGTCTTCCCATTTGATGAATCGGCATAATATTTTTAATGACGGAGCCAAAGTGCATGAACGTTTTTTGGGAACGTTTTGTGCAGAGTAGGCAAACAATGCCAAAGTTATAAAAGAAAAGAAAATGCCTTTCCTATGAAAACTCTAACCTAACTGTAACTAGAAAGTGGTTATACACACACACACACATTTTACTTACCAATTGGTCAGGCAGGCCCACCTCCAACTTACCTCTGCTGCGCCACTAGCCATTTGGTGACGAACCCAAGTTTTCTGACTGGAAGTCAGGAACTTACCCACAGGACCACACTGGTTTCCATGTCAGCAGTTTATCAAATTGTACCTATATCATGATTATCTTTTTCATGTGCAATGGAAGCCACAGGCAATAACACCAGGACCTGTAAGTTGCTCATAGTTAGTACTGCAATGGTCTAGACCACCAAGGAGCTATAGCTCAGTGGTAAGTCTTGTGCCTCTGGTGGCATAGCCTCTCACAGGACAAGGTTTTGAAACCTGCTAATGCTGTCAAAGTATCCTAAGGTGGTACATTTTCAATCAGTGCTTTTATTTTCATTTGCCAAGTTTATTTTCATTTGGAAAAACAGATTGGAAAAGTGGCCACTCTTTTTGGCACGTGTGTCCCAAAATTACAAATCTTCCCTCATGACCTTTTACCAACCCCCCTTTTTCTCAAGTAGGTGCAATAGGGACAAAGCCTTATCTTTCTTTATCAATGTTTTCTTTCTTTGTCGTTTAAATTTGGTGTATTGTAGAGCGCAAATGTGGCCTTGGGGGTATAACTGAGCACAAGAATGTGAGGAAGGTGCTACACTGATAGTAAAATAGGATGGATGGTGGTAATCTTTCATTGTGGTGTGGGCCGGTCTCTCAAATCAGGGGTTTGGTGCCTTTGAGGTTGGCTAGGAATAAAGGTCAAGTGTGAACTCTGGTTAATTAAATGATGGGTAAGGTTTGAGGCAAGTGAAACTGCCTTTATGAGGTGCAAGAAGAAGCTAGAAAAGTTGTTTTCTTCAAGAGGCAGAAAAGGGCAGAGTCATGCCTTTGCTTCGGCAGTTCTGCATCATGGCTGCTGCAGCAGGTGATAGGATGGAGCGTCATGCCACAGCATGGCACTGGTACTGAGGCTTTAAGCAACCTCTACTTTCCTTTGAAAGAAGCAATTTGGGTCCCTGTTAAATGACGGTGATGTCCCCATGTGCAGCCTTCGAATGGCAAAATTCTTAGCCTAAGATAGGTAGCTGCTTTTGAATTCATATGTTTGAGGCGGTATCATGGCGTAAGCCGCGGACCATCTCAGAAGAAAGTAAGCATGGGAAGAGATTATTTGCATAGGACAGCCCTCTTCTCAGTCCCAATATTATACTGCTGTTGCCTTCTAGCATTACTAGAGGGCAGCAGTATGAACATAAGAGCACACCAAGGCTTTTCTTCTGCTTGCGGACAAACCTCTTGTTCATGATGGTCTTGCACGGCCTACAGAGTGGAGGACTGCAATAACTGAGTGAATGAGTCATGAGGAATGGCAGGCCTGTATTTGTGGTGAAGGAGGAATGTTTGGAAGGTAAAAGGTGTCAAAGCATACATGATTGCTAAGTGATTGAGTGAGTGTGTCACCGGTCTCTTTGAAGGGAGATGTGAGAGAGGAACAGCAGCTCCATAGTACTCAGATGGGTGAGGAATCACAGATAAATATTTCCATCAAATAAAAACACATAAACTACCTCAGAGCAGACAAGTGTGATATGATGCTTTGCAGGTGTAAGGATTTGCCATGTTTGGTGCTTAAATATGCATGGTTTGTGAGGGTTTTCCCAGAATGTCAGCAGCGTACCCTTTGGGAGTATCTTTGGCCAGAAATTTCAGGCACTCCTTTGGGGGTTGAGTCCAAGAAAAAGTTTGGGAAGTTTCCTTCAGTCATTTGCAGGATAGAATGATACTGGGGAAAAGTTACAGAGGGAGTCAGGCTGCACAACAGTTGGTCATGGTGAGACAGAAATCTATAGCAGGAACTTTTGATCACCCCTCACTGTGGGACCAGGATCCCCATATCTCTGTGCCTCTGACACCATTTGTGACCTCTGGATACCACCATCTCATTACCTCTCAAATGTTCCCTCCTAGTACCCCAGCTTTGGTAGTGCTCCAACCATGTTTTAATCCTATGAGTGACCACAAGCACCCTTCCTATGAGCCCTCCATTTACATTCCATCAGTAACCCAGCTGCTTCTGTCACTGTTCAGTCTCAAGTGACTGGTTTGATGCACATTGCTTGGTTATAATGGCAATTACCCCTCTGTACAGTCCCTCTGAGCACACCGAGACCCAGACCACACTTCTTTAAATCATAAATACATGTTCTGTTTAACAGTAAGGCTTAGCCTTCCCTCTGTAGATCATACCCAATGTAAGGAGAACAAATACATTGAAAAGCACTGCAGACTCTCCACAGACACTGCCAAACAATGCACTGCTACCTATTTGCATGCCATGAGTATTTTTCTATGACCCATCCAATCAATTGACACAGGTAGCCTTTACCTGCCTCATTTGTCTGCTTCACAGACCCCCTTAATTTAGGAAATAGTACAGCTCTCAAATTTCATAGCAGGAATCTCTATACAGTCTGTTTTCAATAGAAATTTCCCAAGTCTCCTATAACATGATGCATGGAGGGGAGGGGATTGGAGGCAGTAAAATCTTGAGGAGCCCCGCCTGCAAAAATACCACCACAGGCTCCTTGTTGTACCTCTCATTACAATAACCACAGTAGGATTCTATGGTGGTCCCTTGGAGAAGTGTGGCTCACTGGTTAGAGGAGGCAGACCTGGAAGCAGAGGTCAGCCCGGGACCAGGGTTCAATTCCCGGCTCGGCGGGGTCTTGAGTCCTAAAATGTCCATGGACTCGACAATTCTCACTCCGGTGCCTACTCGATTCACGGGTTCACACTCTGCGACTCTGGGCAATAGCTTGCTTAATCTCCACAACGGCCCCTCGCGGCGGGATGCCTGACTTTCACCTTGCGGATACCCTGCCGGGGTTATCTCACAGGGGAATACCAGGACGGGTTCCCTAAGCAGGCGCTTAGATACCGGGTCGGTGATTTGCGCTATATAAATACATGTACATTTACATTTACATTTACCTTGTGGTTGGTAATAGAAACTGTCACAAACCGCATTGCCCGTTGCCCCTATCCTTTTGGGGTGCACCCCATAAGGGAGGAGGGGAGGAATAAAAACTATGGTTGCCCCCCTCAATAATTACCTAGAAGCCATGTCATTCTGTGCCTCCATCACACTTTATAATGCACCCCCAGACCCCTTTTGAATACTGCTACCCTAAATTTGACTGCCCCCCGCCCTAATCAGAGTGTAGAGGATGCAGTAAATAAATGTTGGGGTGCCCCACCATAAGTCCCATCTTATGTAATCACACCATATGTGGGCTCGGAAACCACTGCATGAGTACCTGTATTTGGCCTCACCCTGCTCTGTCCCCTCCTCTCTCCCCTGACTTGCTGGGTGCTCCAGGTTCCTCCTTCATCGATGACCCCTTATTAATCCCTGGGACCCCACCCACCTACCCTTGCTCTCCTCTACACCTATTCCCTATTTCCCTGCTCTCTGACCCCACCCAATCTTCCTAGGCTCCTCCTACACCCCTTCCTCGCTCTACCCTTCACCCTACTCAATACCTGGTCCCCTTCTTTAATCTGTCACTGTCTCTCCCCTTGCTCTCGCCACACCCATTTAACTTACCAACTACTCTGCAATCCACCATTCTACAGGCATGACTCCACTCTTACACAACACACACACACAGATTTGCAGAGTGTAATATAGTATTTATTACTCAAAGGCATGAGTCATGATGCCCCTCCCAAAACAATGGTAATAAATAGCATATTATAGTTTGCTTATCATGACAATTTTCTTATTAATGGAAGGAATGATACAAGGGATCCAATTTGTGCCGTAAGGTAAAAGCAATCTGTGCAATAATATAAAGTGTATAAATATATCAGTTTTGGACTGTAGTAATAAATGTGTGAGTATGCTTTTTTTAGTACAGTTGCCCCCAATAAGTTATTCGGCAGTTTTTTTTTCACTGCCATTTCACTGGTCTATTTATCTATCTATTATACAAGGAGATGAGCAAAGCAGAATCCACTATGATATTTATTAATATTTTTGAAGAGTGAATGGTTCATGGTTCAGAAGAGTCGAAGCCCTGAGTGGGTTATCATGCCCCTCCTCTCTCTCTATGATGGTAATTAATGGTACACTTAGCAGATCTGCATGTTCGGTTTATGACATGCTTTTTTACCATGCAGTAGTTATAGTAACTACTATAAACAAAGGTATACAATCATAACTAGATGGATGTATGACAATACAAAGCATGCCTTTACAATGCAGATACTTTTACCACATAGGCCATTACTGCACATGGTAAGTATACTTAGTTAAGTGAAACCTATATATATACCTATACACACACACAAGTTTTAATTTAATATTTAATTTCATTATTTTTCTTTGTAGGGGTT
Source organism: Lissotriton vulgaris (assembly GCF_964263255.1). NCBI lineage: Eukaryota > Metazoa > Chordata > Amphibia > Caudata > Salamandridae > Lissotriton > Lissotriton vulgaris. The sequence continues at coordinate 589,590,004 of NC_141687.1, forward strand.
TCTTCCCCCCAATTATTCTAGAAATAAAATGCTGGCCCCATGTTAGAAGTGCATCTTGGCATGCAACATGGTCTAGGGATTCTGATCACAGACCAAAGCTCTCTACTACCTCCTATGATCTACTCCATACTACAAACCTAGGGTTTAACGCTTACTATAGCACCCTCATGCTCTCTTTTGGTCTTTCCTTGACCCAATAACAACAGTATACACTCGGGGCATGTGTACAAGCCCCTATTGCAACCACAACGTCACTTTTTACGACGTTGTGGGGGTGATAGCAGCATTGCCTTATTTACAAGGCAGCACTATGGCACTTAACATGGCTCAATGCTGCCTTGTACATAAGGCCCCTTTTCACACAATGCTAAGCGCGAAAGAGGTGGGCAGTGGGTGTTGCAGTGGGCGTTCCACCGCCACACCCATTGATTTTGACGCTGCCCCCTATTTACAAGGACAGCGTAAATAGGAGGCAGAACCAAAATTAAGACCAAGGAAAACCTGGTCTTAAGTTAAACCAGTATCTGTGACCAATACTTCTGCTCGAGTAAGGGCATGCTAACTAGTGACTTCATAATCTACAATAAAAGACATGCACAGTGGAGACCTGCCATATACGCCCTTCTCCGAATACCCAACTCCAGGAAAACACCCAATGCATGAAGACTATCAATATTCCATTTATTCGAATGCAGGAGTCACTACCATATCTCTCTACAACAATGGTATCACCCTAATTGAATCCCCTTTTGACAACCTAGCAGTACTGGATGATATTTTCCCTATCCAAAGACACCCCAACGTGCCTGACATCAGCCCTGCATCCCTTTGTACACCCTCTCCTACACTGGCCTCACCCAACCCTTTCTTGAGTGATAACCCATGCCACCACTCTCCATCTCTGCTCACCACTACCCCGACTCCTCACCCTCTATCCGGAATGAGTCTCTCTCCTTAGTCAACGTTCCTGCCCACTTACACAAGATGCCTCCATAGCCGAAGCCATGAGGTCTCTCCCTCCCATACCTGCTTGCCGAATTACTCCTACCTAGCCGTCCTGACATTACCTCATATCCTACCAATAGACTAACAACAAATATGCCTGATTTCTTACCCTCTGACATGATGATTCATATGCCTTCTAGATACGTCAATCAGGATTACTAACTCTTCCTCCCAACCTGACCTCTTTTCCCAACCCACAATCATCTGCTCCCTCACCTTCTGAGAATCTCGACTCAATGAGATCTCACTTAACCTGCTACATCTTAAGGAAGATATTCTAAGACATAACTCCTTAACGACTGAGGTGTTGCTCAACCAAAGGCATAACAGTTTGCAGTTGAAGCAAGCTGGATCCCAGTTCATCCCACTCCCTAACTGCAAACCTCAAACGCCTCGCTTTAAAATTAACTACCTTCCCCACAGCTACCCCTCTCAACCCAGGAGATCAACCAACTGCCACTCAGACAGCTACATCCACGCACATCTCCTATCCTTCACCCCAAATGAAGACACCACCAAGATATGTCTGGCGCAAATCCAAACCGTCCAAAGAAATCCATAAAAAGTATCGAGACACAACCCTAAAGGGATTAACAAACCTAATCTCAATCCCATCAATCCCAATCGGTCTGTCACAGTCCACTCCAATACCCTCTTTAAACGCATGCTCATTAATTCTAGATCGCCCGTTAGCCATGCATCTGACATCAATGACCTCACCTGCACTCATTAGCTCGACCTCATTATCCTGACAGGAACCTGGTTAAAGGACTCTTCAGCCCCTATTTTAGACCTACTAATCCCCCCCCCCCCCTAGTCACAACATTATTAGACTAGACAGAACTCCCAGAACTGGAGGGGGAGTTGCATGCATTTACCGTAATACCCTAGTAATTCAGGCAACTTCGGATGCCCTTCCTGCAGAAGAATACCTTTGCATTAATATCATTAACAATGACAGACCTTTTTGCAAACTTCATCTAATTTACCAACCTCCTGGAAACAACCTAGCTTTCATAGAAAAAATTGTGGAAGTAATCTCAAACAACACTGACCAACAAACTACTCAGATCTTACTTGGAGACTTCAACCTTCACTGGAATGACCTGAATGGCCAATTACTCAACACCTTCAAATTCTTCCTATCAGACCCCGAGTTGACCCAAATCTGTGATCGCCCCACCCACAAATAAAGGTGAGACCCTAGACCTAATCATCGCGAAACGGGGCTCCAGTGTGATTGGACAGACCACTACCATATTACCATCTTCATCAATGCCTATGTGATCCAAAAAAAAGCTCAAGTAAGAAAACAAAAACATTGGAAACAAAATCTACAGAATGTAAACAATTAATGACCTCTCGGCCCTTAGCCACAACTACTTGACCCCCCAGGTGGACATGGTGGACACCCACAACCTAACAGAGCATGACAATACATCCATCTTAAACATCCTTGACTCGATTGCTCCACTACAACTAAAAAATGTATCCACCAAAATTTCTAAAGCCTGGTTCAACGAAAACCTTAACAATGGAAGACGCAGTTTGAGACAAGGAGAAAGAGCCTGGAGATACTAACCATCCATGGAAAACTTGGAAAGGCTAAGATCAGTGAGAAACACAACAAAAGAATCATACACTTGAAAGCCAATTTCTTTAGAACCCAATTGACCAAACCAGAAATCGGTCCCAAAAACTTTTTGAAATTGTCAAGCAACAATCCAACAACCAACCCTACCTGCCCGGTATTGGTTCCAATAAGCCTCCTAATTGCGAAGAATTTGCTTCCTTCTTCATGGAAAAAATTATCATTATTGAAAAGGAGTTACAGACAATGGGAGCTGATACCATCTAACTTCCCCACCATTAATCATTTATCAAAGTCCCCTAGCCTGATCGGTCACCCTGAGTTCTCCCCCCAAAACAATGCCTTCTGGCACACATTCACCCCCCTCAAGGAAAGTGACATTCACTACTTGCCCATATTGCTGAAACCATCAAATCACTTCATTGGCCCTTTACCTCCATCTATCTTTAAGGAGATCAAATTGTCTATCCTCATTCTATGGACTTCAGGGCATCATCCCTGATTGTCTAAAAGTAGGACAAGTAACCCCGATCCTAAAAAAAACCAACGGCAGACTGCACATTCTTAAACAGTTTCCATCTAATCGCCAAAATTTCTCTCTGGCAAAGCTTACTGAGAAATGTGTACAGATCTAAATCTGCAATCACATAGATCAGTAACAACTCCTAGACCAAGTCCAGTCTAGGTAACAGCACTCACTCACATAGTGAATGAAGTCCTATCAATGCTGGATCAGACTGAAGCATGTCTTCTCATCCTCCTTGACGTATCCTCAGCATTTGACATGCAAAACATGTCAACCTTCTAAACCTACTTGAAGGAAATATGTATTTATCAGGGACTGTCCCCCAATGGTTTCCTTCATTCCTCCATAACAGAACCCAAAGAATCATGGTCAACCACTCTCTGTCAAAGCCCTCTACGGTCACCTTGGGAGTCCCACAGGGATCTGCCCTCTCTCCCATTCTCTTCAACATATTTATAGAGCCTTTAGCAGACTCTTTAGCATCCTTCAGCATTCATTAACACATGTATGCAGATGACACACAACTGTACCTGAAAATCTCCTCTCCTGATGACCTCAATACCCTCAACCTTATTCTACAGAATACACAGAACTAGCTCACGCTCAATCATCTAAAACTTAATACCATCAAAACTGAATTCCTCCTCATTACCACACCCAAACACAATCCTTAAAATCGAACTTTGGATGAAACCGCTAACTGCTCCCAATTGTACTCTACACTTTATAGACTTTGCGAGATCTCTGGGAATTATACTAGACAAACATCTGCATATGCAGTGCGACATCAGTAACTCCACCAAAGGAGCAAGTTACCAGATGAGCATTCTAAGGAGACTAGAATTCTTCCGCCCCCAGGATGATCTCAAATCAGTGGTCCAAATCCTAGTCATCCAGAGACTTGAGTACAGAAGTGCCACGCTCAGTGGCCTTCCCAGATACAAACTGGCCACTCTACGGGCCTCCATTAACAGGACAGAGTGTTGAACATTGCAAGCACTCACCCCCAGTCAACTGATCTGGGTTTAATCCATCATCATTCTTTAGCTCACTCCACCACCAGGATGCTTGTTTCCGGTCCATGGAAGACATGGCTTAGCAGTTCGGGCTGGACTGTTCCCATGAGGCACAGGGTCAGACTGATTTGCATATGGCCAGGTCTGAACTGGGGTGGCAGAGTGAGCTAAAGAATGATGATGGATTAAACCCAGATCAGTTTACTGGGGGTGAGTGCTTGCAATGTTCAACATTTCGTCCATCATCCCCTTTGGCTTTGCTTTGTTGGCCCTAAATTGGCAGGGTATTCCCAGACGTGGGTCCCTTGCTCACTTTGCCACTGGATTCAAGCTAGCCTGGCTGATGACGGCTGATTAGCCGGAAACTGATCCCAGGATGCTTGTTTACGGTCCAGGGAAGACATGGCTTGGCAGTTAGGGCTGGACTGTTCCCATGCGGCACAGGGTCAGACTGATTTCCATATGGCCATGTCTAAACTGGGGTGGCGGAGTGAGCTAAAGAATGATGATGGATTAAACCCAGATCAGTTGACTGGGGGTGAGTGCTTGCAATGATTCATTCTACCGCCTCCTTCAAATCAGAAGTAAAATCATTCCTGATGTCTAAATGGTGAGACTAAAAGCAGTCACCATACTATATAATCGATCGAACGTACCCGTTGAACTCATATTTTGTTAATCAGGACCACCTCCGTCTAATCTCATAACAAGATTAAGCTCTTAGATTTGATAATCTTCAATGTTTATATTTATGTTGTAAATGCACTTTATTACTGTCCTTTACTGATGTATCCACTTCCTCCCTTGTAAAGCATGGTGATACCCTTACGGGTCTTGTTCGTGCTATTAAAACCTTTATAAATAAGTAAAAACTTTATAAATAAATACATTTTAACCCCCCTTATTTACTCCTAAACTTTCTTTACCACTAGCTATGCCTAACCACTAAAATTACCCTTATCACCCTTTACTACTTCCTATCACAAAAGTAACTTAACGAAACTTCCAACATCGCAGTCCATCACGGGAAAATTACGCTGTGTTAACAAAGCATTTTCAACTCGGCGGTTCCATGCGATAGTCTCTAGATAACGCATCAACTGACCGCATTAAAATGCGAAACACGAATGAAAAAAAGCTGCAATGAGGCCAATCCCGATGCAAAAAGCAACGAAAACCAGCAGCAGGCCTGCAAATCCCACGCGCCTGTCGGGAAAATGCACTATAAAAGCTACAAAAGCTACACACCAGAAACAATCCAAAGTGTGTAGCAACATGGATGCACCCTGACCAAGTGCAGAGGCCAACACGAACCCCACAAGCCCCACAGACCACCAGCAAAGACCAACGGGGTCGGGGAAGGCCATGGAGAAGAGGGAGAGGAAGACAGGGTGCAGTCCGCAGCACCAGGACCATCTCCAACCACCATCTGCCAGAGTCGAAACAGTGGTACTGGCAGACTGGCGATGGGGGTGTGTGAATCCTGCAGTGATGCCACATCCGGGCCGGTCAGGACTGGATTGGATGTGTGAGCCCAGGTGGAGGCATTAAAATGCGAAACACAAACACAAAAAAAGCTGCGATAAGGCCAATCGTGATACAAAAAGCAGCAAAAACCAGCGGCAGGCCTGCAAATCCCATGCGTCTGTCGGGAAAATGCACTATAAAAGCTACAAAAACAACACACCAGAAACAATCCAAAGTGCGTAGCAACATGGATGCACCCTGATGGAGCGCAGAGACCAACGCAAACCTCACAAGCCCCACAGACCCCCAGCAATGAACAGCGGGGTCGGGGAAGGACATGGAGAAGAGGGAGAGGAAGACGGGGTGCAGTCCACAACAAAACCAGATCAGCGGCATAGAGGTGACAGAACACTATTAGACAACCTGGAATGCAGTTGGAGTGTCGAGGAGGCCAATGGAGGAGGCTGAACAGGTGTGGGTGGGGTCCAAAACCATGGAAGGTGAACTAGATCACATAGGTGGGTGTCCATTATCCTTCAGGGAACACCTACACCCCACAAAGGAGACCTACACTGCCATAGACACATGCAGACGCACATTCCCAGTACAGAACCACTCCCAGAGTCACGCAAACATAAGTCACACACCCACGTTGGCTCTGCGTAAGTTGGCCCAGTCCACTCCCCTTACGAATTGAGTGGGTGACGACAAAGCTACATCTCCAAGCTCCAACCCGCTGCCTGAGGTGACTTGTCTGCGTTCGCTGCAGACAAGACAATGTAATGTGGTAGGCCCCAGGGCCCTCATGCATACAACAACACCACAAGGACACACCCAGATATTATGTTGAACTGGCTACAGGCACTTGCGCCCGGACCCTTTATTGGCAGGGCCACATGTATAGTGACGCCTGTGCTGGATGTGTATGGGGTGAGTGTAAGCCACCCCGCACAGAGTGCTTGGTCCTGGCAACAACCTGAACAGTGGACACTAGTGCACCAGAAACAGAGAAACCTGCATAACAGAGTCAACTGCTGAGCAACATGGAGGGAGCCAGAGCAAGTATAGAAGTCACCTAGCATACAAACAGAAGTGTCCGTGAGTTGCAGAGCACTGAGGTTAGGGCACCAGAGCTGAGCGCGCTTATGTGATGAAAATGACTAGGATAGTGTCCCTTCGGGATATTCCTGATGCAGACACAGTGGGGTATGTTAGACCTGCATCATCTTCCACATCAACGTCCCAGGGCTCCCACACTGCCTGAGGTGACATTGCTGGGCAACCTCTCCACAGCACAAAACTCAATCAGTAACGGTCCATGGGCTGCGGTGCACTGAGTTAGTCGCACCTGGAGTGCTGAGCAGGGTAACAGGCAGATGATGGCATCCACGACAGGTGTATGCAACTCCGTTAGTCTGCCAGTACCACTGTTTCGACTCTGGCAGATGGCGGTTGTAGATGGTCCTGGCGATGGGGGCGTGTGCCTCCTGTGGTGATGCCACGTCCAGGCCGGTCAGAACTTGATTGGATGTGTGAGCCCTGGTGGAGGCATTAAAATGCAAAACACAAACGCAAAAGAAGCTGCGATGAAGCCAATCGTGATGCAAAAAGCAGCAAAAACCAGCGGCAGGCCTGCAAATCCCACGCGTCTGTCGGGAAAATGCACTATAAAAGCTACAAAAACAACACACCAGAAACAATCCAAAGTGCGTAGCAAAATGGATGCACCCTGACCGAGCTCAGAGGCCAACGCGAACCTCACAAGCCCCACAGACCCCCAGCAAGGAACAACGAGGTCGGGGAAGGCCATGGAGAAGAGGGAGAGGAAGACGGGGTGCAGTCCACAGCAAAACCAGATCAGCTGCATAGATGTGACAGAACACTACCATAAACTGACCCACAATTAGACTACCTGGAATGCAGTTGGAGTGTCGAGGAGGCCAATGGAGGAGGCTGAACAGGTGCGGGTGGGGTCCAAAACCATGAAAGGTGAACTAGATCACATAGGTGGGTATCCATTATCCTTCTGGGACCATCTACAGCCCACAAAGGAGACCCACACGACCATAGACACATGCACATGCACATTCCCAGTACAGAACCACTCCCAGGGGCTCACAAACATCAGTCACACACCCACATTGGCTCTGCGCAAGTTGGCCCAGTCCACTCCCCTTACGAATTGAGTGGGTGACGACAAAGGTACATCTCCAAGCTTCAACCCGCTGCCTGCAATGACATGTCTGCGTCCGCTGCACACAGCACAATGTAATGTGGTAGGCCCAAGGGCCCTCATGCATACAAGACCACAAGGACACAGGCATATATTATGTTGAACTGGTTACAGGCACTTGCACCCGGCCCCTTTATTGGCAGGGCCACATGTACAGTGACTCCTGTGCTGGATGTGTGTGGGGTGAGTGTAAGCCAGTCTGCACAGAGTGCTTGGTGCTGGCAACAACCTGAACAGTGGACAGCGCTGGGCCACAGACACATGGCGTTGACAACCCCAAGGCCATCGTCTCAGCGGCCATCAAATATGGAATCAAACAGGGTCCCTGGCTTGAGCTGCACAGAGTTAGTGGCCCCGGGACGGTGACTTGCGGTCCTCTGCGGTAGGGCCACGCAGACTGAGCGGATCCTCATCGATGTCGAAGGCGAGTGTGGCAGAGGGTTGTGGGGAATAGTGGAAGGTGTCCTCCAGGGCATGATGCAGAGGTCTGATGCTATCCAGAAGCAGCAAATGGAAGAGTGGAAAGCGACAGCCTCATTGATACCACCAATTCAGCATCAGCTGCATGAGGATGAAAACTACCCCCTAGTCCATAGTCTCAGATGCCACCAATGTACGACCAGAGTGTCTATGAATGTCAGGGAACAGACTTAGTGGCATCGGGGTTGAGAGGGGATGCAGTCTGCGATGATGCCGGTACACTGATATGAATTCCACCATTGCCAAATCAAGACTCTGTGATCTACTGGACCGCAGTGTAGGCCAGAGGCAGTGGTCAGCAGTGGCCCACAGCCACATGTCATTGGCTCGTGAGGCACAGAGTGAGTGACACCTGGGCAGTCGTCGGTAGTGTTCGGTCACCTCAGTAATGATGATCCCTTTTTACTCCTGACTGCAACATGTCTTCCTCTTACACCTCTCCTTGCGTGCAATGATATGTACTCTGCAATTGAAAATTCGATGTTCAGTTACCAATCTGTGACCTACTCGAGCGCAGCCTAGGCCGGGGGCAGTAGTCCGTGTTGGCCCACATGCATGTGTTGTTGTGATGCTGTGCACAGTCTTGGTGTCACCACATCGAAGGGAGTATAGTGACATAAACTCATCCATTACTAATGTGCTCTGCCATGGTGTAATCAAGACGCAGTTCCAAATGTGTGACCTACTTGTCCGCTGTGTCTGCAGGTAGAGTACGTCAGTGAGAAAGGAGTACTGCGGGCCTGTGTCGTGGAGGCTGTGATGGTCTGAGCAGGCTGCCAAGGTCACGCCCCTTGGGCTTGGAGATTGCACCGGCACGTGGTGGGCCCTCTTTGACAGACGTCGGTGTCGGCAGTTGGGCATTGAGACCTGGGTGTGCAGGGGCAAGCAGGTCTGGTTCGAGGACCAGCGTCCCGGGGTGCAGCAGGCACACAGGGTCCGAGGCAACTCTGCTCACGGCGTTGACCTTGTGGCTGGGTGAGAGGCACCGCCCTGGCAGAGACGTTAGGCATCCCAGAAGAGGACCACACCCAGAGTTACATGCCTTGCTTGCCTGCCATACACCGATCAACCCACTCCGATCATGCTTACGGGGGGAACGTAACAAGCTACATTTCCTTGATCTACCCCACTGGCTGGGGTGACATGGTTGCGTCCACTGTCCACTACACTCCATACACCATCGGGGTCTATTGACATAGATATGTATGTGGTCTGCATACTGCAGTTTGTCCAGCACAACCACGCCACACTTGGCATTGTGTACATTCATATTCAACGGTCATTTGCCTCCTTCGCACATGTCTGGTCCCCACCTCTTCCCACATCCTGCTATTGTGTGGCTGAGGTGCCATGCCATTGATGGCTAATGTACATGGCTGGCCCAGGTTCCCACAGTAAGTTGTGTGTCGTGTCAGATGGGTGTGCATGTTGTATGTGAGCTTTTAACGTGTGCATTTCCTGTGTTGTGAGTTGCATGATTGTGGACTTGAGGTGTGTGCTGTGTTCATTTGGTATTGGCCAACGAGCAGTGCAATTCCGTGGGTGCCATCCTGGTAGCGCAGGTTGATGATGGACTGTCGGAAGGTGTAGGTATCATGCACACTGCCTGGGGGGCTGGCGACGACGTTGGCAGAGATTCCCCGATGGTCCTTTATTGCCTGGACATTGGTGGGATTTCAGTGCTTTCTGTTGCGCTTGTGTGCAGTGTTGCCAGTGGGCACAAGTTGGACATGTGTGCAGTCAATTGCCCCCTGACACGTGGTGGAAGCCAGCTGTGGCGCAGACGCCTTGCTTGCACTCCGGCTGTTCCGGCTCAGTGTGTGGGAAGTATAGATAGTGGGGTACCAAGCTGATGGTGTCATCCATGACCGTTGTGAGAGACTTGGACTGGCCCGTCTCAGGCGGTTGTTGGTTGGAAGGTACAAGAGGCCAACGGATGCAGCACAGCTGGCAGATTTGTCTATGGAGGGATGTTGGTTGTCCGCTGTGTTGGTACTGTCAGCCTGTGGACAATGGTGGTCAGGATGCGGAGGAGGGGTGTCCCTTTAAGCATGTAGTGGGCAATGACATTCTCTGGTGTTGGGCCTGTGAGGTTGGTGCATTTTCTGAGGGTCGCTGTCTTTGTCTACGCTGCCTCAGTGTTGGTCCGTGGGGGGGCGGCGGGGGTCCAGGGCTTGGGGGGGTGGTCCTGGGGGTGGTGGTGGTGGGTGTCCGGCCGTCTTAGGTGTCCGGCCCGTATGTTCAGTGGTTCCATGGCATCTGTTATTCTTCAGGTGTGGCTCTGGGCTGGCCTCGCTTTTGTGGTGTAGGCTGTCATCTGACTTTGCACCCGGTCACAGCAGGTGTTAGTTTCCTGCTGCTAACGTGCCTTATCGCATGTTTCTTGGTCTTTTTGCCGATCTGGCTGGTTGGTCGTTGAGAATGTTGCGGATTGGTGTTGTCGCTGCTTTTGGCACGGGAACACCTACTCTGCATCTCATTAGCGATAGTTGCCTGGGTCGTCTGTGGTGATGTTTTTTGCGGCTATCGCTGGTAAACTGGTGATATCGGCTTTTAGCATCAGCTTGTGAATGGGGTGATAAATTTATCGCAACTTTGGCTGCGGTAAAGTGATGTTAACTTGGCGATAACTCCTTGAGAATATGCCCCCACGTCTTTAATGCCTTCCTAAATGGCAACAAGTGAGTTTCTTCCTTAAGCTGCACTGGAAGAGTGTTCCAAAGTCTGGTCGTTCTGACCAGAAAACTCTTTCTCCCCAGGCACACTTTTTAACCCCTTCGCTGCTAGGCCTTTCCTGTGCTAAGCCTTTTTTGGGATATTTGGGGTAGTGCACGCTTAGGTCCCTATAACTTTTTGACCACATAAGGTATCCATGCCAATTTTGTGTCCTTTTCTTTCAACATCATGGGGATTTTAAAGGTGCCCAGGGTTTGTGGATTCCCTTTGAGGGGTCCCAGAAATTAGCCAAAATACAGCAAGTTTTAGGTTTTTTGGGGGAAAAATTGGTAAAACGGGCTACAAATGAAAGCGTCTGAGTTTTTCCCTGGAAATGTTATCAAAAAAAGCTTTGTGGAGCTGAAATCACAATTTTCCCAGCTTTTAGGGAATGACAGACTTTGTTCAGAAAACCAACTTTTTTATACAGTTTTGGTATTTTTCTGGGTCATAGCCTATTTTTGCTTTTTTTTGTGTTTCAACTTCCTTCCAGTTAATGGTAAAAATGAGTGTGAAAGCAATAATGGATCCTGGAAAGCTATACAGTTTAGAAAAGTAGACAAAATTTTGAATTAAGCAGGGGGTCATTTATGTACATCCATGAAGGTTTCTTTATGGAAAGTAACAGTTAAATATTGGAAAAATAGTTGAAAAAAACAGCCTTTTGTGTCAACGTTTTCACCTGTAACTTCTTGTAATTATGATAGCTTTTTGAAAGCAATATACCGTTACATCCGCTGGACCTTCCTGGTTGTGGGGATATTTAAAAGTTGTAGGTTCACCAAGAAGCAGACGAACCCAGAGTCAAAAACTGATTAGCAATTTGCAATGGCTTGTTATTATGTACCGGGTATATAGCAATTATTGAGTTAAAATGTATACATGGAAAAATCGGTAAGAAAGACACCTATGTATTTCTGAAATGGGAACAAATTGTAGAGTTTAGAAACAGTACATACTTGCACATTTTCAAAATTGGGAAAACTCATACTAGCATGAGAATTATTGGTCATTTTCACAATGACTTCTTTTTTACACAATGTCTTTCATTTGGAAGGCAGAAATGCATAACAAATCAATAGGTAATAACAGTTGCTTTACCAATATGAATTGCCCTAAGTCTCCCGATAAAAATGGTACCTCACTTGTGTGGGTAGGCATAGTGTCCATGACCGGAAAGGGCTCAAAACCCAACGTGAACACACCACATTTTCACAATGAAAATGTACCCTTTTTTTGCGAAGTTTGTAGCTGTCGTTTTTTAACCCTAGCTGCTGCCGGCACCTAGGGAAACCTAGCAAACCTATACATTTTTGAAATGGCGCAAAATGCAACATGGTCACACCTCAGTTTCGCAATGAAAAATGACCCTTTTTTGGCAAAATGCCTAGCTGTTGTTTTTGAACCATAGCTCTGCCGGCACCTAGGGATACCTAGCAAACCTATAAATTTTTGAAAACTAGACACCAAGGGGAATCCAGGATGGGGTGACTTGACTGCCTCCCACCAGGTTCTGTTACCCAGAATTCCTTGAAAACCTAAAAAACTGTAAAAAAGAGACATTTTCCCCACAATTCTGTGGGGGAAAGGCCTGAATCTGCGTTGGTCCACAAATTTCTACTCACCCCACGTTCCCCAAAGTCTTACAAGAAAAATAGTACCTTACTTATGTGGGTCAGCCTAGTGCCCGCAAAAGGAAACGGCACAAAACGCAACGTGGTCACACCTCAATTTCACCGTGAAAAATGACCCTTTTTTTGCAAATTGCCTAGCTGTAGTTTTTTAACCCTAGCTCTGCCGGCACCTAGGGAAACCTAGAAAACCTATACATTTTTGAAAAGTAGACACCCAGGAGAATTCAGGATGGGGTGAGTTGACTGCCTCCCACCAGGTTCTGTTACCCAACACGTTTTGGGCCGTTGCCTGTCACGGGTACTTGGGCCTCCCACACAAGTGAGGCACCATTTTTATCGGGAGAACTGGGGGAACGCTGGGTGGTAGGAAATTTGTTTGAGCCCGGTCATGCCACACTTTACCACACAAAAATGTGTGAAAAAACAGATTTTTTCAAATGGAGGTTTGCAAGGGATTCTGGATAGGGAAATGCTGGGGGATCCACGCAAGCCATACCTCCCTGGAAGCCCCTGTGTGTCTAGTTTTCTGAAATGCGTGAATTAGGTAGGTTTCCCTAGATGGCCGCTGAGCACGGGGCCAAAAACCCAGGTGACCACCCACCTTGCAAAAACAGGTGGTTTGGAGATAGGCAAATTTAATGTTGCCTCACCACGTTCTGGGCCCTTGGCTGTCACGGGTACTTGGGCCTCCCACACAAGTGAGGTACCATTTTTATCGGGAGACCTGGGGGAATGCTGGGTAGTAGGACATTTGTGTGTGCATGGTGATGCCACACTTTCCCTCACAAAAGTGTCTAAAATAAGTGATTTTTTCAGCTAAAATTGAGGTTTGCAGGTGATTATGGTTAAGGAAAAGACAGGGGATCCACGCAAGCCAAACCTCCTTGGAAGCCCCCAGGTGTCTATTTTTCAGAAATGTGTCGGTTTGATAGGTTTCCCTAGATGGCCACCGAGCACGGGGCCAAAAACTCAGGTGACATCCCTTGCAAAACCAGGTGGTTGTGAGATAGGCAATTTTGATGTCGCCTTACTACGTTTGGGCCCTTTCCTGTAGCGGGTACTTGGGCCTCCCACACAAGTGAGGCACCATTTTTATCGGGAGGCCTGGGGAAACGCTGGGTGGTAGGAAATTTGTGTGAGCCCGCTGATGCCACACTTTCCCTCACAAAAATGTCTGAAATAAGTGATTTTTTCAGCTAAAATTGAGGTTTGCAGGGGATTCTGGGTAAGGAATCGTTGGGGGATCCACGCAAGCCATACCTCCTTGAAAGCCCCCGGGCGTCTAGTTTTCAGTAATTTGTGGGTTTGGTAGGTGTCCCTAAATGGCCGCCGAGCACCAGGCCAAAAACCCAGGTGACCCCCCCCCTGCAAAACCAGGTTGTATGGTGATAGGCAATTTTGATGTTGCCTCAATACGTTTCGGGCCCTTGCCTGTTGCGGGTACTTGGGCCTCCCACACAAGTGAGGCACCGTTTTTATCGGAAGGCTTCGAGGAACGTGGGGTGATTGTAATTTTGTGGATCCACGCAGATTCCCGAACTTTCCACCACAGAAATGTGAGGAAAATGTGGTTCTTTTGGACAAATGTTTAGGTTTGCAAGGGATTCTGGGTAACAGAACATCGTGCGAGCCAGTCAAGTTACCCCATCCTGGATTCCCCTGGGTGTCTCGTTTGGAAAAAGTGTACAGGTTTGCTAGTTTTCCCTATGTGCTGGCTGCGCTAGGGCCCAAAATCGACAGGTAGGCATATTGCCCAAAAAAAAACCAGTCGCTAGTCTGCTTTCTGTCACCCTGGGGGGATATCGGGGGTTAGGGTTGCCCTGATATGCCCCCAAGGGGGTCAGAAACACTGTGGCTATTTGTTTGGGGGGTGGGGACATTGGTATGCCCATTCTGGGCAGCCCCACCCCCACATATAAAAAAGACAGCGTAATCATTAGTATCTAGTGGGCTTATTGCCCCCCGGGGGGTGGCAGATTGGGAGCAATTCCCCTCATCTTCACCCCAGGGGGGGCATAAATGCAGTATTTGTTGCAGGTGGGGGTAGGGGCGTTGGCATGCCCGTTTTGGGCAGCCCCTACCCTAATAAAAATGTACCCCACAAAAATTCCTGGCATCTAGTGGGCCTTTAGCCCCACCCCAAAGGGCCAGATTGGGGGCTACTGCCCCATCTGCCCCCCAGGAGGCAGGAGGGATTTTATTTTTGCAGGGGAGGGGGTGGGGGCATGGGTATGCCCATTTTGGGAGCCCCCCACCCTAATTCCAATTTTCCCCAAATAAATCTCTGGGGTCTGGTGGGCTTTTTGCCCCCCCCCCCGGCGGGGTTGATTGGGGGCTAATGCCCTCATCTGCCCCCCGGGGGGGCAGAAAGTCCACTAGATGCCAGGGATTTTTTAAGGCAAATTTTAAGTAGAGTGGGGCTGCTCAAAACGGGCAAGCCAATGCCCTCACCCTAATTAAAATTTGCCCCAAAAAATCCCTGGGATCTTGTGGCTTTATATGCCCACCAGGGGGGCAGAAAGGCTTTATTTTTGTGAAGGAGGGAGTAGGGGCATGGGCATGCCCGTTTTGGGAGCCCCCACCATAATTCAAATTTGGGGGCAAATCTTAATTAGGGTGGGGGCTTCCCAAAATGGACATGCCGATGCCGCTACCCTAATTAAAATTTGCCCCAAAAAAATCCCTGATCGTCGGGGTCCGGTACGAGGGAGTCACAGGTTCCAAGAGGGTGCCTGTCGTCGAGGGCGGTGTGCCAATTACGCCTCCACCCCCACCCATGACCCATGGTGCAGATCGCAATCATTTTACAAGTGCAGTAACCTGATTTTGGTAAACCTCCTAAACCAGGAGTAACAGGGACTGGGCATTTGCTCTCCCTTTGCACTTTCACTTTTTTACTTATTTTTACATTCACGCCCCTAGGTTAAGGGTGAGCCTTAGAGTGCTCATACCACCAGGGTTAAGCACAATTAAAAGTCCTGATGAATGCCTGGTAAACTAACACCGTTTCAGAGGCAGAAATATGTTGACTGATCTTATTAGTAACTGGAATTAACCATAAAATCAATCTTGTACTTAATTCCTGATACATAAACTAATTTTTATAACTGTGTCCTAGTGATCTACAAATAAAGTTTTTTTGATACACTTGAGACACTTTTTTATTCTCACTGAAAGCCTTTACACAATAAACCTGCTCCGTAGTAATTCTGGCGTCGCAGCACACTAAAGAGGCACTCAGCCTCTTTGGTGGGGCCCGATGATGAAGCATGTCACCGACCAGGTCGGTGAGTGAGGGCTTTCTAAACTAACCTAAGTCAGGTCAGTTTCAACTTCTTGCTCCTTTTTGTGGTTTACTCTTATTCCACTGACCCTCTTCTTTTGTTTGAGTACCTTGACCGGGGATTAAGAGTGTGTCTGAAATCTCCCTATCTCTCTTTTTGTTGTTACAGGCTTTCCAAAATAGGCATGCCAATGCCCCCACCCTAATGAAAATTTGCCCCAAAAAATCCCTGGTGTCTAGTGGGCTTTTTGCCCCCCCGGGTGGGCAGATTGGGGGCTACTGCCCCAATTGCCCCCCAGGGGAGGCGGGAAGGCTGGTATTTTTGCGGGGGAGGGGGTGGCGCATGGGTATGCCCATTTTGGGAGCCCCCCACCCTAATTCAAATTTGCCCTAAAAAAATCCCTGGCGTCTAGTGGGCTTTTTGCCCCCCCCCATGGGTGCAGATTGGGGGCTAATGCCCATGCCCATGCCCCCACCCCCTCCCCTGCAAAAATAAAAGCCTTCCTCCACCCCTGGGGGGCAGATGGAGCAGTAGCCTCCAATCTACCCCCAGGGGGGCAGAAAGTCCACTAGACGCCAGGGAGTTTTTTGGGCACATTTTAATTAGGGTGGGGGCTGCCCAAAATAGGCATGCCAATGCCCCCACCCTAATTCAAATTTGCCTAAAAATATCCCTGGCGTCTTGTGGCCTTTTTGCCCCCCCCGGGGGGCAGACTGGGGGCTACTGCCCCATCTATCCTCAAGGGGGGCAGGAAGGCTGTTATTTTTGCGGGGTGGGTTGGGGGTCAGGGCATGCCCGTTTTGGGAGCCTCCACCCTATTTCAAATTTGCCCCAAAAATCCCTGGCATCTGGTGGGCTTTTTGCCCCCCCCCAGCGGGACCGATTAGGGGCTAATGCCCAGTCCACTAGATGCCAGGGAGTTTTTTAGTCAAATTTTAAATAGGGTGAGGGCTGCCCAAAACGAGCATGCCAATGCCCCCACCCTAATTAAAATTTGCCCCAAAAATCCTTGGTGTCTAGTGGCCGTTTTGCTTCTCCGGGTGGCAGGAAGGCTGTTATTTTTGCGGAGGTGGGGTGGGTGCCTGGGCATGCCCCTTTTCGGAGCCCCCACCCTAATTCAATTTTGCCCAAAAAAATCCCTGTCGTCTAGTGGTCTTTTTGCCTCCCCGGGGAGCAGATGGGGGGCTACTGCCCCATCTTCTCTCCAGGCCTAAAGGCTCATTTCAGTTTCGGTTACTGTGTAATGACGACAGCGCGACGTGCGCGCTGATCGTCATGGCACAG
Organism: Lissotriton vulgaris; assembly: GCF_964263255.1. Classification (NCBI taxonomy): domain Eukaryota; kingdom Metazoa; phylum Chordata; class Amphibia; order Caudata; family Salamandridae; genus Lissotriton; species Lissotriton vulgaris. The sequence goes on from NC_141687.1 coordinate 589,607,239, forward strand.
AAACAAGGGCGGGGGCCTCGGGAGCTGGGGCAGCTCTTCCCCAGCTACCGAGGTCACAGGGGAGAGAAGGAAATTCCTCTGTTGTCTGCAGCAGAGGGATTTCCTGCCCCTGTCCTCATGACGGAATGGTTCCGTCATGAGCACAGGGGCACCGATGCTCATGACAGAACCATTCCGTCATGAGCATCGAAGGGGTTAAACGTGGAAACTACCAGGTTGTGAAAGTGTGCAGAGCAGAGCAGGCGGGCAGGAACATAAGACTGCAAATTCTTTTTTTTTTAAATGCTGGCTTTGAACGCAATGCAGAGAGCCTTAAATTCAATCCACCTTTTCAGTGGCAGCCAGTGAAGCTTTTTGTGCGCCGTAGAGGCCGATTTATGTTTTGGGATGTTCAACAAAAGGTGCGCTGCAGCATTCTGCACAATATGCAACTTATTTAGGTTCTTAAAGAGCCGGTTGCAATAATCGGCTCTAGATAAAACAAGTGCTGAGACCACTAATTTACTCAATTCAACTGGAATGAATGGGAGAATCCTTCTCAGTATTTTTAAAGTATAGAAGGAGACAGAAGTGACCTGGTTAACATGTCCTTCAAAGGAGAGCATAGAGTCAAATGTGACACCCAAGTTTTTGACCTTATTTTTTGGGTTGGGGAGCGGACCAAACTCTTAGGGCCACAGAGCAGGGGCCCAAAAGTTGTTATGCTTGCCAAAAAGTAAGACTTCAATCTTACTAGCATTCAGCTTCAAACAATTAGCGGACATCCAGTCCCCCACTTGGTGAAGACAGGTGTGGAACTGTGCCGCTGTTTCATCTGGAGAGTGATTAAGCGAACTTTAAGAATTAATTGTATTTCTGTTCGCAGATTTCAACTTCCATAATGAAATAGTAATATTAATGAGTGTTGCATGTTTTTGTATTAATTCAACCTAGAATAATGTGCACCTTCATAAACACGCAGGACTTATATTTTGTGCTCTTGATGCATTTGTTGGTATGTTCAAATAATATATTAACTTTGTCTTTTCGTTTTGTCAACATTAACAGCGGCTGATTAAAATAATAGCATGTGCTTATTTTTAAATGTGCTCTTGTCTATGTTGTGTCTTTTTTGTGACAGAGTTTTGTTCATTTCTTGAGTTTAAAGCTAGGTAACATAGACATAGACATGGAAAAATAAGAAAGCCAATAGCTTACTTTTCAGCTGTTCTTGATCCTGTTGCAAAAGCATTGCCAGGCTGCTTAAAAGCAGTGGCTGCAACAAGTGTAAGCCTTGAGTAAAGTGAAGGAATCATAATGGGGTTTCCTGTAAAAGTGTATGTACCTCATTCTGTTGAAACTCTTCTTACCAGAAGTAAAACACAGCACCTGTCAAGTAACAGGTTGACCAAATATGAAAAGGTTATTCTGGGATCAGATAATGTATCAATTGTGAGGTGTGTTAATCTTAACCCCTCTACACTTTTACCAGATGGTGTGTTTTCTGAAATTGGAAATGAAGCTGATGTCGATCATGAGTGCTTGGATGTTTTGGAATACTGTACTAAACCTAGCAAAGACATTAAGGATGTGCCTTTACCAGAATCAGATATTATTTATTTTGTTGATGGCTCCTGTCTGAGAACGGATGAGGGCATTCTAAGAGCAGCATATACAGTTTGCACAGTTGCGGAAGCAATTGAAGGTTCAACTCTTGAAGGAATTCGTTCAGCACAAGTGGCAGAATTAATTGGCTTAATTCGTGCATTTGAAAGAGCAAAAGGGAAAAAGGTTACCATAGTGACTGATAGTCAGTATGTATATGGTGTAGTCCATGACTATGGCCAGCTCTGGTCTCAAAGAGGTTATTTGACTTCTGCGGGAACACCAATCAGAAATGCAAAATTGATCAAAAGACTGATCGATGGCATTCAATTACCTGAGAAAATAGCTGTTGTTAAATACGGAGCACACAAGAAGGGTGAAGACTATATTACTAAAGGCAATTCCTTTGCAGATGAAATTGCACATTATTGTGCGAAAGACAATTTTTCAATTAATCGAGAAAAAGACAATGATCATGTTATGAACTCTCTCATGCTAATATCTGTAGTTGAAACATGGCAGGGAGTAAAAGATTTAGATGAGGCAAATGATGAGGAGAAAAACACATGGCTGAAAGAAGGTTGCAGACAGAGGGAGGAAGATGAAATTTGGGTTTACAAAGATGGCAGACCTGTTATGCCAAATTGCATGATTGCTGACATGGCACGGATGGACCCTGGTCCAGGTCATTTAGGAAGAGACTCAATGATTAGAATGTTCAGGGAGACTTGGTATAAACCAAAATTTAGGATTATTGCGGAGTCACTTTGCCAAAGATGTTTGATCTGCCAGCAAATCAATCCAAACAGAAAAACAGTTGTGAGCATGGGAACCATAGGACGGGAGGGTGGTCCTTTTACAAGGTTGCAAATGGATTTCATTGACATGCCGCCCCATAATAAGCTGAGATATGTCCTTGTTATTGTCTGTCTGTTTTCAAGATGGGTGGAAGCGTTCCCAACTCATCACAATGACTCAGTTACTGTGGCAAAATTGCTCTTAAGGGAGGTCATACCAAGGTACGGATTTCCAGTAACAATTGAAAGTGATCGCGGCACACACTTTGAAAACAGATTGCTAAAATTAATTTGTGAGGCCTTCAGTATAAAGCAAAAGTTACATTGTGCATACAGACCCGAAGCATCAGGCGTTCATGAGCAAATTAATGGCACAATTAAAAATAGAATTGTAAAAATGTGCCTAGCTACAGGAATGAAATGGACAGATGCACTTCCACTTGTTTTGATGTCTTTGAGGATCACACCTGATAAAAAGACAGGTCTTAGCCCTCATGATGTTCTCATGGGAAGAGTAATGAGACAGGCTTTTATACCAGTTGGAAAATTGTTGAGCATAAATGAAAGTGCAATTATGGAGTATTGCAAACAATTATCTGACGTGGTAACTTCTGTATTCCATCAGGTGGGAACAGATGGGATTTCAAAAGAAAAGGAACAAGCTCGTTATCTGTTACCAGGAGACTAGGTCAGAACAAAAGTCCATCGGAGAAGAAACTGTTTAGTGCCCAGATGGCAGAAGGCGAGACAGGTGATATTAGTCACAAGAAATGTAGTTAAATGTAAGGGCCTGAAAAGGTGGGTGCATGCAAATCATACCATTCGTGTGCCACCTCCTGATAATCCTGATGAGGATAGTGATGACACAACAACTGATTCAGATTCTGAAGAAGAACCCGAAAATCCAGATTCTGAAGATCGACAAGAAAGTTGACATCTGGAAGATTCAGATGCGGATCAGGCATCTAATGAAAAAGATCTAGAGATTGTGATTCTAGATTCAGAAAATGATGAAAATGTTCTAGAAAAAGAAACTGAAAAAGAAACTGTGTCAGAAGAGATTCAAGATCAGGAGAGTATTGAAAAGCAGATCGAAAGCTCTGAAAGCAGTAACGAAAATTCTGAAACTGGGAAGTTAGAAGTAATTCCAGAAGAGGAGGAAGACGAATTACCAAGTACCAGCGACAGGGATGTTGTTTCTAACGGAGTGAAGCTGCCGAGTAAAGAAGTTCCTAGATATAGAATTGAAATCTCTGAAACTGACTCGGACGAGAGTGATGAAGAGTCTGAAATAAGAAAATTAAGAAAAAGGGCTTGGAAAGCTGAATGTAACGAAACAGAGCCTAAGAAGAAACTCTTGAGAAAGGGTGATATCTGGCCAAAAGAAAATCTAAAGTTAAAATTGGTGAACAAATCAAAGGAGCAGATTAACGAGATATCAAGTCAAAAAGGGGATTCAGATAAAAAAGGTCAAGCAGGAAAGAAAATTGAGGTAATTAGTAGAAGGGGCAAAAGACCTTTGAGACCAAATCAAAAGTACAAGTCTCCTGAGTGGACCTACATAATAATCCCACCAGTAGTGGAGATCAATAGCAGTAGTCAGGAGGATTTGGAAGAAAACAGTGACAATGATTAGAAATAATTCTCTTTAGGTTAGGGTTTTATTTTTGGCATAAGGCTGAAGAAATTGTGTTAGGTGACACAAGGTCGAAGAAATTGTGTTAGCTGGAAAAACACTTTGATGTAAGACGCAAGGTCGAAGAAAAGCTGTTAGAGAGTTACTAAAAAAAAAAATTAAAGGGGAGGTGTATAGTACTACTATTTACTCATTTGAAATTTTTTGTTTTGAGTATAACTTTGTAAAAAATAAATAATGCCTAAAAATGACAATTCAAGGTGTGCTATCCTTAGGATATGTTGTCAAATGTCTTCTATTTGTGTGATTCTGATTATTTTTGTTTGGTTAATTTTGGCAGTTATTTTTCCTCTTGGCATAGACAAGGAGGATTATAAAGTAAATATGACAAGCAAAGCTGAATCTAAACAAGCTGCTCATGATGTTGCAGGCAGAACTAACAGGCTTATTGAACACAAGCCAGAGATCCACCAAGATAGATCTGTTGGTGATTTTTCTACTAATTCTTTTTCAAGACTTCTGACAGAATATGTAAGGGTTATGGATGTTAAGGATTATGATGTTTGTGTAAAGCTTCCTACTTCAGTTTCAGAAGGGGTTAAATATAACATGCTTCCCCTTACTTATGGAATAACATGTAGTGTTATAGCTAGCTTGTTCTATCAAACAGGTCGTTTGGAGTACTATTACTCAGACTTTGATGACATTTTTGCAAACTTGAAAATTGTAAATAGCTTAAACAAAGTTAGACCTGCTAAACAGATGAGGGAATTCTTTTTAGGGACTAATGAACTCACCTACGAATATGCTTACAAAAACAATTTAACCTGCAAAATGAGAGATGAAGAAAGGTCTTTTCTCAAATTGGTTGAGGAGAGAAGGGCGATTTACAAAAGAAATGAGATGCTGAAACAGACAAAATCCAAGTTTTGGCAGTTTGAGGACGAGAAGCTCAATGGTGAAATTAGATATGCTGCTATTCACATAGATGATCCTGTTAGTGAAAAATTCTGTTTTAGAAGAGATAACACGCTTTACGACAATTATTTTGTCGGTGCTAGCCAATGCGAGGACACTTATCGTATTGTAGGGGGATGGGGATTTAAAGGTGGCAAGGATCCAATTTTCCCTGGAATTTATTTTGTTTGTGGGAATAAGGCATATTGGTCTAGTTTTTCCCCAAATTTTTCATGTGGGCAGAAATGGTGAGGGTTCTTTCGAAATTGGCAAACACCTGAACAGGTTCAAGAGAGAAAGCTTCTCTGAAATCATGGGAGATATATTTGGTGCAATATTTCCTATGGTGGGAATAACCGTGAATTCAATTAAAATTAGAAAGGTTTCTACAATTGTTGACAGATTGTCCACTGATACTGCAAGTGGTTTCCAATTAGTTAATACTGAACTTATTGCCACCAGAAGCATGGTTATGCAGAACCGGCTTGCTTTAGACATTCTGCTAGCAAAAGAGGGTGGAGTCTGTGGGATTTTACATGTTCAGCATTGCTGTACTTATATCCCAGAAAAAAGCCAGAACATAGAGTTGCTTATAAAGAATATTACTGAATTTCATTCAGAAATACAACCCATGGAAAGTGACAATTTCTCAGAATGTTTGAGCAAAAGATTTGAGGCAATTAGGAAATGGTTTGCTGAAATTGGCAGTTCAATCATTGGCAAAGTACTTTATCCTGTAATAATCATTGCTATAGTGACACTTTTGTTACAAATCAGTTGCATAATTCACAAGAGAAAGAAGCATGTGAGGGAAAAGAAGAGAATCTATAAACTCAGAAAGGCTCAGGAGAAGGAGATAGAAATGGAAGAATTTCGTAGGGCTCAATATGAGAGCTCCAGACAAACTGATGAAACAGGGGTTTAGAAATACTAACACAGAGAGTGTTCATAACGTGACTATTTAAAAAGTTAAAATTTTGGTAACATTTTGGGGTTTTGTTTGGTGATTTTGAAATCACCAGATGAGGGAGTTGATGAAGCGAACTTTTAGAATTAATTGTATTTTTGTTAGCAGATTTCAACTTCCATAATGAAATAATAATATTAATGAGTGTTGCATGTTTTTGTATTAATTCAACCTAGAATAATGTGCACCTTCATAAACACGCGGGACTAATATTTTGTGCTCTTGATGCATTTGTTGGTATGTTCAAATGATATATTAACTTTGTCTTTTCGTTTTGTCAACATTAACAGCGGCTGATTAAAATAATAGCATGTGCTTATTTTTAAATGTGCTCTTGCCTATGTCGTGACTTTTTTGTGACAGAGTTTTGTTCAGTTCTTGTGCTTAAAGCTAGGTAACATAGACTAATGGGTTAACATTAGCAAGGGGTGGGTAACAGAATGGGTCTCAATTCTCTAATTAATTATTGTCTTGTGTTTGTTTAAATATTAGTTTTCCAGGTGGGCCTTAGAAAATGGGTGCCTGGCAGAGCTGAAATGATGACTTGACCAGAGTGAAGCCTTCACTCACGCGCTGTGATAAAGAAATAACTTCCTGCCTAAACAAAAGAATAATGTGCAGAACAGTTGATGGTCGAGTTGTACATGTTTTTGGAGAGAGCACCAAGGACAGTGAGCCTGTATTGCCTGCCAAGATAAGGAAGTGGAAGTTCACTTGCTCGGTTAAATGTTGCATTTTTAAGGAAGCTAGAAGGATGGAATCTAACAACAATAAGGGCTTATGATGTGCCCCGGACTTGGTCAGGAACGAGTGACATGCTGGTAGACTGACATGGCTCAGCCAATAGTAAGCGGTACAAAAGGGGGTGGTGATGGACGGAGCATCTGAATCAATCAAACACTCTCACCCAGTCAAAAGATCTGGGTTTAATCCATCACCGTTCTTTAGCCCACTCTGCCATCCCAGTTCAGACAAGGCTATATGCAAATCAGTCTGACCCTGTGCCTCATGGGAACAGTCCAGCCCGAACTGCCAAGCCATGTCTTCCCTGGACCGGAAACAAGCTTCCGAGGACCGGTTTCTGGCATTCCAGCCGTCTTCAGCCCGGCTTGCTTAAATCCAGTGGCAAAGTGAGCAAGGGACTCACGTCTGAGCATACCCTGCCACACTTATGGCGGTCAAAAGCGGTACAAAAGGGGGTGGTGATGGACGGAGCATCTGAATCAATCAAACACTCACACCCAGTCAAAAGATCTGGGTTTAATCCATCACCGTTCTTTAGCCCACTCTGCCACCCCAGTTCAGACATGGCTATATGCAAATCAATCTGACCCTGTGCCTCATGGGAACAGTCCAGCCCGAACTGCCAAGCCATGTCTTCCCTGGACCGGAAACAAGCATCCGAGGACCGGTTTCTGGCATTCCAGACATCTTCAGCCCGGCTTGCTTGAATCCAGTGGCAAAGTGAGCAAGGGACTCACGTCTGAGCATACCCTGCAACACATATGGCGGCCAAAAGCGGTACAAAAGGGGATGGTGATGGACGGAGCATCTGAATCAATCAAACACTCACACCCAGTCAAAAGATCTGGGTTTAATCCATCACCGTTCTTTAGCCCACTCTGCCACCCCAGTTCAGACATGGCTACATGCAAATCAGTCTGACCCTGTGCCTCATGGGAACAGTCCAGCCCGAACTGCCAAGCCATTTCTTTCCTGGACCGGGAACAAGCTTCCGAGGACCGGTTTCTGGCATTCCAGCCGTCTTCAGCCCGGCTTGCTTGAATCCAGTGGCAAAGTGAGCAAGGGACTCACGTCTGAGCATACCCTGCCACACTTATGGCGGCCAAAAGCGGTACAAAAGGGGGTGGTGATGGACGGAGCATCTGAATCAATCAAACACTCACACCCAGTCAAAAGATCTGGGTTTAATCCATCACCGTTCTTTAGCCCACTCTGCCACCCCAGTTCAGACATGGCTATATGCAAATCAGTCTGACCCTGTGCCTCATGGGAACAGTCCAGCCCGAACTGCCAAGCCATGTCTTCCCTGGACCGGAAACAAGCTTCCGAGGACCGGTTTCTGGCATTCCAGCCGTCTTCAGCCCGGCTTGCTTGAATCCAGTGGCAAAGTGAGCAAGGGACTCACGCCTGAGCATACCCTGCCACGCTTATGGTGGCCAAAAGCAGTACAAAAGGGGGTGGTGATGGACGGAGCATCTGAATCAATCAAACACTCACACCCAGTCAAAAGATCTGGGTTTAATCCATCACCGTTCTTTAGCCCACTCTGCCACCCCAGTTCAGACAAGGCTATATGAAAATCAGTCTGACTCTGTGCCTCATGGGAACAGTCCAGCCCGAACTGCCAAGCCATGTCTTCCCTGGACCGGAAACAAGCTTCCGAGAACCGGTTTCTGGCATTCCAGCCGCCTTCAGCCCAGCTTGCTTGAATCCAGTGGCAAAGTGAGCAAGGGACTCACCTCTGAGCATACCCTGCCACACTTATGGCGGCCAAAAGTGGTACAAAAGGGGTGGTGATGGACGGAGCATCTGAATCAATCAAACACTCACACCCAGTGAAAAGATCTGGATTTAATCCATCACTGTTCTTTAGCCCACTCTGCCACCCCAGTTCAGACATGGCTATATGCAAATCAGTCTGACCCTATGCCTTATGGGAACAGTCCAGCCCGAACTGCCAAGCCATGTCTTCCCTGGACCGTAAACAAGCTTCTGAGGACCGGTTTCTGGCATTCCAGCCGTCTTCAGCCCGGCTTGCTTGAATCCAGTGGCAAAGTGAGCAAGGGACTCACGTCTGAGCATACCCTGCCACACTTATGGCGGCCAGGGTGTGAAAACATTACTGCTTTATGATCGGACCATACAAGAGGGAGTGAAGGAAGACAACGCAAGGACTTGTTATTTGTAAACAGTCCATCCAGCAGATAACCTCTTGAGTGAGTGCTACTTATCACCTGCTGGGTGAGGCCTAAACTAAGTAATATCAAGAAAATGAACAGCTTCCCTGTCTGAGGGATCGTCAAAATGAAGATTAAAGTCGCCCAAGAGTGTAAAATGAGATGACTGAGATATAATATTCAAGGAGTTACCAATGGTGTTCATAAACTCAGCCCGAGGACCTGGGGGCAGATAAAGTAAAATTCCCTTAAAAGAGTAATGGTTGCCTAATGTACCCTTATCATCCTTTACGCATACTCCATAACCTAAATGTACCCTAACTACCCTTTACAACTACCTGTCCCTGAACCCTAACATTTCTCCTATCATCCCAAACCCTAAAAGTACCCATACCACCCTTTACCACTACCAACCCCTAAAACTATCCTTTCCACCTTTCACTACTACTCACCCCAACTCTAACACTACCCATACAACACTTCACCACTATCCACCGCTAAACACTAAAAGTACTCTTTACCACTACCTACCTCTAAACCCTAAAATTACTTTTACCACCCTAAAAAATACCCTTACCACTACCATGCCTATATTCACTACTCTTCAACACTATCCACCCCTAAACACTAAAATTACCCATTCCACCCTGTACCACTACCCATCTCTAAACCACATATATATATATTAGTATCTTCCATGACTCAAGCCACCATCCTCCCAAGCTGAAGAACAGCATTCCCTACGGGGAACTTCTTAGAGCTAGGAGAAATTCCTTTACACCCGAAGATTACACACATGAGGAGGACGTAATGGTAGGAAGATTCCTACAAAGAGGGTACACATGTACGTTAGTGGAGGAAGCCAGGCAGAAAGTGAGTGGGATGAGAAGGGAAACCTTGCTTAAACCTAGGTCAAGGAAGGACACCAAACCAGAGATCAACCTCATTACCATAAACAATTCCGATTGCACTAGGGTTCATCAGGAAATATTGGCATTTGGTCAAACTGGACCCCATTATTGGCAAGCTAATTACACCCAGTGCCAATATCACATACCTCAGGAGGAACTCACTGAGGGACATGTTGGTCCATAGCCTTATGGAACCCACTCAAACACACAGTAGCACTTGGTTGAGGGAACTCTCAGGATTCCACAGGTGTGGGAAATGCAAGGCGCACACCCATAGCACCAGTGTCAAGACATTTCCCTTACCTAATGGCAAACAACACAAGATCAGGCCGTTTATAAATTGCAACACTGACTTTGTTCTCTATGTTTTAATGGCCCACATGCATCAAGCACTTTTTCATTCGCAAACGGTGCGATTCCTTAAAATCGGCCGTTTGCGAATGCAAAAGTGCGTTTTGGGATGCATGAAGCAATTTTAGAATTTGCAACATTGTTGCGAGTTCTAAAATTGCGGGTGCTTTTAAGAAGTCGCAGATGTGCGACTTCTTAAAAGCAATGCATCATCACTTTAGACAAGTGAAAATTCGCACTTAGGGTTCCAAATTTACCGAGTGGTTGAACCACTCGGTAAATTTGGAAAAAGTGTTAAAAATGCTTAAAATGTTATTTTTTCAACATTCATGTTACGGACACACATGTCCTTAGGACATGTGTGTGTGCAACATGATGCGAAAAATACATTTCAGGGGTGCATGGGGGGGTCCTTTGGACCCCCCCCTGCACCCATGAAATTTTCTAAGTGCCACTCGCAATTTGCATTGACTCCTATGGGCCTTTTGGCCCATAGGAATCAATGGAAATTGCGAAAATTAACTTAAGAATTCGGTATTTCTTTGGGATTCGGTAAAAAATGCGATTTTTACCGAATCACAAAGAAATACCGAAAAAAATGATGCATAGCATTTTGCATTTCCTAAATAGCGATTCCTTAATTTTCGCTATTTAAGAAATGCAAAATCCTACATTGATGCAAATGTGTCTATGTGGTCTGTGGTATGTTAGTAGCACGATCTTCCCGGTGAAAAAGCATGTTCTGGAGGACCTTAGAGCCATAAGGAACAAAGATGTGGCATATCCCATGGCTAGGCACTGCAACAGTCTACATAGCTCAACCAAAACGGAGGATTTAAAAGTCTCATTTTTTGGCATTGACAGGGTTCCCGTGAAGGGCCGGGATGGAGACAGGGAACGAGCACTAAGAAGACTTCAATCAAGATACATAATCAGTCTTAACAACAAACACCCGGGAGGCCTGAACCAGGACGAGTAGCTCCATGTTCACTTAGGATATCATCTGTCCCCCAGACACCATCCGTCTCACCTGTCTCCATTTCCGTTTCATTTCAACCTGCCACTTGGCCTTCGAGACCAGCATTTGGGAATGAGCACCACGCTGCTATTTCTCTCCTGCGTTCCCTTCCTTGTCTATCTGATAAGTGGTTTGAGTTCCGACTGGTTCTTCCTCCCCAGTATCTGGTAGACTCCAACTGACCTTTGAAACCCAATTTCCATGTCCTCACCCCTGTCTGGTATATTGTACACGGCGATGGAATATTTGCACTCAACATGGACATTGAACCATTGTGGACTCAAAGTACCCTTGGCACACAGTCAACACACACACACATATATAGACACACCAGTATAGTCTCACACACCTGTTCGCTTGCACTACCACATCCTTCCTTCCCTGTTTCGTGTCCTGTCCTTCCCCTTCCTCGTTTCCTTTTGGGTTATTGCTTCTTTTGTCATATGATGGTCACTGGACCATTGATCTGCAGCATATTTGTACAATGTGGAACATAAATATACTTTTTCTCTCTGGGCAAGGGATGAGAGTATGTAGTTGATGCTTCTAATTGCACTTGCAATTCTCTTCCAATATCAAATTCTGATATTTTACCTTTGTATATATTTTCCTCTTTGCGGGTGCGACACCATTTATTTAATTAAATTTTGGGGATGAAAACATATTTTTACCTTTTTTCAATTTGACTATTCTTAGTCTTTTTTCCTTTAACTGATGAGGTTGCATTTTTTAATGCCTAAAGTCTGTTTCCTATGTTAATTCATTTGGCAACTGAGTCTCACTGTATGCTACGAATACACAGCCACAATGTTTCCTCCACAGCTTTGATGGAGAGCTCTTGGTCGAAACGCGTCAGCTACTACAATAAACTATTATTGGACTTACCTGGAGTGCGGACCTTTCTTGCGGTGCGGCGCAGAGGCGTTAGCAGGGATCTTCAAACAAGTTTGATGGGTTCTACGCCCATCTGCCCAGCACTGGCCTCGAATGGTGGATGAAATCAGATCAAAGCCGCAGACTCTTCTTACGGAGGTATCTGATCTCCGATTCCCACCGCCTTTGCTGAACAAATCCGGATTTGACATCTGACCTGCACTGCGATCGTACGGCTGTTACAGCTACACGGCTTTCCCGGAAGGAGACGAGTGATGGCTCTCAGCAGGCCATGACAGTGTACCTGCATCAAAGGCATTACTCCACAAGGCAGAGGTCCCGTTTTCAACGATACACAATTTCACACTGGGACGGCAGGTACGTGTCCTCGGTTCTCAGTACCAGCACGCTCTTAACATTTGGGACAGTAAACATTGTTTTTTCTGTAAACGCATTGCCCAGAAATGTTACCGCCCACTGTGCTTTAACCAAAAAGAAGGGGGAAAGGCACGGGAAGCACTTAAAGCACATAGCACATCTATTTGCTAAGCAATACGTAAGTAACTAAGCATCACCAAAGACCTCTTTAATGAAGAGGAGGATGTTCGAGGACCGAGTGTTGCCGCAGGCACTATCGAGACACAAATGCTTCCCTAAAGCAGACACTGGGGGCCTATGAAAAACTGCCCAAAAAGGAGATCAATTACAGTTGGGAGGTGATCTCCTTACACAACTCTATAGAAGTGGGACAAGTGCCACGAGGACTCTGCATCCTGCTCACACACAAGTACCAGGACCCACACCCCAAGCTGTTGGAAGAGTGGTCAGCACTGATGGCCTCTAAATGCAAACAGATGCTGGGCCTTCGCTCTAAATATGCAGCCATGAAGCTGAAACAGGTGATTGTGGATCTAAAAAATATGCAGGATCTTCTTGACAAACACCCCCAACAGGAAGAGATACTGTCCTTTTACAAAGAGATGGAGGGCAGACTGGCCAAATATGAGGATGCTATTCAAACGAAAACGGAAAATTACGCAAGACAAGAATGACTATGCCTCAGGTCGGATTCTGACTTTCGGAAGGAATATGATGCTGCGAGGAAGGAATTCAGACGCACATATACCGTGAGAGAACAGGAAGCAGCAACTTCAGAATCCAGCTCGGATATGTCAGACCTGGACGAAAAGCAATCATCATTTGGCAGTGGCATCGCTCCTTTCACAATGCTGGAGGAATACCGTTTTTACAGCAGGGACCAAGGCAGTAACCACCAAACGAAAAAGACAAGCATTTACAATGCAATGGTCTCGGCATTGTTAAAGTTAGAGCTATTGGCATTGCTCATAACATTATTTTTATTTATGTTTTTGTTTTTAAAACATAAATAAATGGCATTGTCATTTACAATGCCAACAGCTTAATCGCTCGCAAATGCGAGACCTATTGCATTTGCCACACACAAAGCCACCCACACACACATACAGAGCCAACTACACAGTCATTCCCATAGAGCCACCTACACACACACACAGAGCCACCCACAAACACACAGAGCCACCCACACAGAGCCACCTACACACACACAGAGCCACCCACACACACACAGAGCCACTGTAAAGAGGTGTATTTATCCAGAAATGATGAAATGCAGAAGCAGGATAAAATCCAAAGGTAGTTTTATTCCAAGTAAATATCAGCATTAACACAGGAGTGCTACCGCCTTCCAGAAAGTCCAACAGCTTAATAAAACTGAAAGCAGCTGTGGCTCTAACTGGAAGACGCCTCACGAGGGATGCACCTTCGAACATAAACATGTTCGAAGATACACACCTCTGCGAGGAATCAGCTGGTGAGACAATAGAGCGTGACAGCTGATTGGATTATGGAGCGTGCACCAGAATGTAAGTAAAATACAAAAGATAAAAGAAAGACTATACTTTACATCATCTCCCTTACCATAGAAACAAAAATGTTAAACAATAAAATAAAATAAGACATATAAAAAATCCTTAAACTTTGTGAGCAAAGAACTTTTCCAATGTGGCCGAATGGATTCATACACTTCACTATACTGCAACATAGCAGAACACGTGGTGGAAGGAGTAACACAGAAGAAAAGACTAAGGATAAAAGAGATTGTAACTGAAGAAAAATTTGAACATACACCATAGGAAGGATCAGGTTTGAAACAAAGAATTAAAATGTGAACATACACCATAGGGAGGATCAGGTTTGAAACAAAGAATTAAAATGTGAACATACACCATAGGGAGGATCAGGTTTGAAACAAAGAATTCTTTTAGCTGTAACCATAAAATGCTTTAACCATAAAAAGTGCTTTAAACCCTGAAAATCTTCACAAAAATCCGTTTACACCACCATCCCTTCTTCTCAAAACAAACTGGACATTTTGAAGTCTTCATAATCCTTCATAAACTACAACAATGCACCTAAAGCCTACCAAAGCCCAAGTAAACTTCATGCACATATTCCACAGATACCGTGCGGAAGGAAAAAGGTGCAAAAGGTAAGTAAAGGAATAGAAGGGGGAAAGGGTGAAATCTGCGCTGCACATAAGGCATAAGGAAATGACAGACAAGGATCTGAGACAGCAAAAACAACTAGGTCACACCAGAGTAAAGGTAGGTTGAATATAGAAAAAGAGTAACAAGTGCAGGATAGAGATGAAAAGGCACATATAAATCCCTTAATCTCCAAACATCAAAATATTACTTATAACGAAAACTTCTTGACAATCCTTTGTATAAATTTTGTGGACACCCAATAAGACAAAGTGTGTGCTCCAACTAAAACCCTAGGTTTCTCAAATGCCCCCAAACAAATTAAAGTTTCTATAGTTGAACAATTCCTCCCTGCAGAGACTCATTTGAACTTGAAGGAAATTCTAAGGTGTTAATATTGACATGTTGCATATCAGATTCTAAGGGAACCACATCAAACCCTGAAAGAATATCATGTTGATCATGTTGATCAAAATTCTCAAGTGTTGACACAGATCTAACATGTACGGTAGGCCTGGCCCTGCACACATTATTAAAATGACCAAACTTCTGACAGTTCGTACATTTCTTCCCTAGAGCATTACACATGGGACTGTTACTGAGATGTGTTCTTGATCCACACCTGAAACAAAAAGTATTGTTACCTCTCTGCTGAAGTTTACTAAAACTATTCTTAAAAGACACTGCATTAACAGAAACATCATTCTGTACAAAGTTAACAGGAGAAACATTTTCAACCATAATACTTTTTGAAGAAACAATGCTCCTCTCGATACTTTTAGCCATATCAACCACTTCAGCCAATGTTGGATCTCTGCAACTTAATAGCCTTTCTTGAATTTTTTTATGGCAACAACCATAAACAAATTGATCCCTGATGTAAATGTCTAAATCAGCCCCAAAGTTGCAATCAGCTGACATGTTTCTCAAAACTGAAATGAAATCTTCTACGCTCTCCTCCAGGTTTTGCTTTCTCTTTCTAAAATTAAAACGCTCCAGAATGACATTCGGAAGTTCCAAAAATTTCCTATTAAGTCTTTAAATTGCATCTCTGTAAACATTCCAGCCTTCGCCTCTTCCTGAAGGTGGAATTCTCTACCAGCTCTCCCCAAGTGACTATAAAGAATAGCAAGCTTCCTTTTAGGAGCATAATCCTCTGCATCAATAGCCACTAAATAATTCTCGAAGCTTCTAAACCAAGTTTTCCACGGTTCCACAGGTTTTCCATTAACAGGTAAGAATTTGTTCAGAATAATTACCTGTTGATTATTATCCATTTTTTTTAAAATAAATAAATAAATAAATTCTACTGAAAATAATATAGTTTGTAAATATGCAACTCTTGTACTCTTTTCTTTTAGCTTTTAACTAAGCTTTGTAGTCTTTAAATAAAAATGATAAATGTCTTTAAAATGCTGAATGTGTAGTCTTTAAAATGTTAAATGTCTTTGAAATGCTGAATGTCGTTAAAATACCCCAGAAGATGAATGGATGCTTCCTTCTAACTTTATGAACCCTTGTTAAAACGTAAATTCAAACTTTTACATACCATTTCGTAGTCTAAGTTCTGAGTAATGAGATGTGATCTCAAATGGGCGCTTGCGCAACAATTTTCAATTGAAATAACAACAAAAATGAGCGTGTTACGTTTATCCTACAAAATCGGCTTCAGAAATGGTTACATTCAATGCGTGATGATGTCATCATGTTCAAATCTCGCGTGACTTGCCAACTCACAGGCTCCGTGAAAAATGAAGGAAACACTCAAAAATGCGCTGTCGGGTGAAATCTCTTCAGTTTTCTTCCGTTTAAAGAGGTAAGGGATAATCACAAGTTTCCCTTTAACAAGTGCGCAGTAGAACAATTTAATCTTTGAAATAAGATCCTTTTGACCAATGTAACATTCCAAAGATTTTGGTGAAAATGCTGAAATTCTTCCTCTTTTTGAAATAAATACCGTCGCCAAATGTAAAGAGGTGTATTTATCCAGAAATGATGAAATGCAGAAGCAGGATAAAATCCAAAGGTAGTTTTATTCCAAGTAAATATCAGCATTAACACAGGAGTGCTACCGCCTTCCAGAAAGTCCAACAGCTTAATAAAACTGACAGCAGCTGTGGCTCTAACTGGAAGACGCCTCACGAGGGATGCACCTTCGAACATAAACATGTTCAAAGATACACTCCTCTGCGAGGAATCAGCTGGTGAGACAATAGAGCGTGACAGCTGGTTGGATTATGGAGCGTGCAGCAGAATGTAAGTAAAATACAAAAGATAAAAGAAAGACTATACTTTACAGCCACCCACACAGAGCCACACACAAACAGAGCCACACACACACACACAGCCCAACACACACAGTCACACACACACACACACGCACATACACCCACCCAGACAGACAGAGCCACACACACACAGAGCCCACACACACACAGAGCCCCCCCCACACAAAGAGCCCCACAGCGAGGGGGCAGGGGAGCAATCACAGTGAGGGGGCAGGGGAGCAAGCACAGCAAGGGGGCAGGAAAGCAAGCACAGCGATGGGGCAGGGGAGCATGCACAGCGAAGGGGAAGGGGATCAAGCACAACAAGGGGGCAGGAAAGCAAGCACAGCGAGGGGGCAGGAGAGCAAGCACAGCGAGGGGGCAGGAGAGCAAGCACAGCGAGGGGGCAGGAAAGCAAGCACAGCGAGGGGGCAGGAGAGCAAGCAGTTAGCTATCGGTTTTGAAATACCTCCATTAATGTGGAGTGGACAGACCAATCATCAGGCCAGTCAGCCTCCTTGTTCCATGCATTGTGATGTCGCACTGAGGTTGTTGTGATGCGGCAAACACCTGAGGACTCCCCGAAGAGGAGGGAGAGTTCCGGGCTCATATGGAGCCTTCCAAGTGAAGAGTCATCATGACCCTCAAATTAAATGGGAAGAACAGGACATTTTGCTTATCTCATTGTATTGCTCTGAACACTGTTTATCTAAGCCAGCACTAAGGAAGAAGCCATCTTTGTCTAGCTTCACCCTTAAATAGACTTTTTCTGGTGTCCACTGACAAGGGTTGTACTGAAGAGTGTGCAATCCCAATCCTGTATTGAGATTTGCCAGTGTATCTGGTAAGAAAGGGGCTGATACCCTCCTGCACATCAGGAGTATTATTGCCATATGGACAGTATTCTAGAAAAAACAATTCCACAAGGCAGAACCTGTTCCTGGTACTACTAAAGAATGAGATCTTCAGCAGTATTTACAGTCGAATTTGATGAAGGGATTTAAATGGCACTCAGCGTTGCTAGTTAGAGCATCGGTTTTCTCTGTGGCGAGCAAAAGAGAAATAGTGGCCTTGCATCAATTACAAAGAATTGAACATCATGCCATCACTCACATTTCTACAGCTATTTGGTTTCAGAATTATAAACATTCCTAAACATATCTATCTTCCGACACATTGGACTAAGAACATACTGATATATTCCCAGGCATCTATACATCTGCTGCTTTTCAGAACCGAACATCACATTATTACATAAAAAGAATAGCGTTTCCAACCAGTGATGGTTCACGAAAAGAAAACACTGGAAATGTCCAATAAAGCTCATTACCTAAAACTGTACAAACCAAACTTAATCTTACATTTAAAGATGAATAAAGAAAAAAAGGGGAAAAAAATTAATTAAAAAGGAGGGGGAGATAGTTTGCCATTAACGAAATACAAATGAAATCATCTTCCCTTGTTTTGCAGCCCATACAGCTGTTGGACTTAAATAATGTGAAGGCCTATATATTCAATGTTCAATAATCCAGTGTCCAGAGGACAAGCAGACTTGCACGTTTAAACTGATCGTTTAAATTAGTTTTCGAGTGTAATTACCTTAGCCTCTCCAGTTGATGAGTCACACTCTGGACAATCACTTTTACCTGAGGAATTAGGCAAGTGGCTCCATGTCACACCTGATGGCTGGATTGTGGGATTTCCATCTCCATCATCCCACCTCGGTTTCCCGGTAAAAAAACAATGTGCTTTTACATCTGCCCCTAATCAGCGCCTTCATTTTTGCTCCGTTGAGACACAAACAAGTAGCCTTCCCTCATCCAGTCCTGGAAGTAACCCAGGCCATCTCAAATACTGTTCTCCCCACTCAGGGGTTTAATCGTAATAATGTCGTGCCACCTGCCTACATTTGGAACTGTAAGAGATGTAGCATGATGAAATGGACTATGTGGTATATGTACACCTTAAACGGAAGAGCAGAGAGAGGATCCCTGCCCTGCCACACACTGTGTTTTGTGAGAGGGGCCGATTAAGACGTGAACACTTTGGAAGGAAGGGTTAGATTGTGCTAAATGCCCTTCCAATCACCACTGCCCACTCTTGTAGATGATTAAAGAAATGTGCATTAGAAAGTGACTCTGTGGCTGTGCACTCCAAAAGGTGAATAAGTGATTGTGTGCAGCAGGGATGTTGATTAGCCAAAGTAGATTCACCTAAATGCCAGAGATACTGCAAGTGACTGTACCTTTTACCTTCAGTGCCATCACAAGGAAAACCCCTGTGCAGCAGGGATGTTGATTAGCCAAAGTAGATTCACCTAAATGCCAGAGATACTGCAAGTGACGTCACTGTAACTTTTACCTTCAGTGCCATCACAATGAAAACCCCTCTGTAGCCCGCTTTGCTACTCATCAGCCTCCAGTTTGTTCTGTTCCTACAGTTTCCTTAATTGCACATGACACCAGGGTAGCAAGGGCAGTGCTAGAGAATAGATACCATAGACCAAGCCAACGTTAGACACTGATACCTCTCAGTTGGCGCCACACTGTGCAGAGGGAGGTGGATGTGTGCATGTGTGCACAACAAGATCGTAGTGTTGCGCAATAAGAAGGCTCTGTGCTCGGGCCTTTCTTTCTGTGTGCTGCCTCGTGCCACAAGGCCCATATCAAGGACGCCGCAGTCAGTCGTCCTGCCTGAAGTCACACTGGATCTCACTGTGTCTCCAGACACATGGCTCATCTCCTAATTTCTACTTGTTATCAGAGTGACAGCCGGCACCCCAAAAGCTCCACAGCCTTTTTCTTCCACCTCCTGCCTTAGCAGGTGCGAAACTCCCACTCCGGCTGCTGAATGCTGACAATTAACTCAATTAACGTCTAAACAGCTGTAATTCTGGAGTAAATGATTAACATTAATAAACATTGCGACTCGCTGCACGGAGAACATGGCCGCTGCTGCACACGCAGAAGCTGAGGAGGCGCTCAGAGTTTGACGCTCACCAGAGATCAGCATCATAACGCAACACAGTAAAAGCCAAATACGCACAGGGACCTCAGAGTCTAATCAACTCAAAAGTAACCACCTAATAAACTGCACTGCTCCCCGCTTCCTGAAAGCAGTCAGTTTTCATGACAACGGGGTTCTTCCGCTCTTCAACACTCGTTTCTGGGGCTTACTGTTTAAAGGAGGGGTGTCCCAGGCTGCATGGACTGTCCTAGGTGCTGTTAAATACTCCCGGGGGCAGTGAGTGACAGGTTGGGAATTCATAAATTACGCAACTTTCTAGGAGACTTGGAGCTTTTCAATGAACTTACTGGTGCAATTTTTCCGTATACCGCATATATGCATAGCTGCCATGAGTTCCAGATTGGTATGAGGTGAAAGGGGTTTGGGGGAAAGGAGGCGATGTGTCTGCTCATGTTGCCTGCACGTGCCAGTCGGCCCTCTGATTGGTTAATAAGGAACACCAATCAGAGAGCTGACTTGGGCGTGCAGGCAGAGTGATGAGGGGCATGCTTTTTACCGATGACGTCAGGGAGAGAAAGAACACCAAAAACACCCTCCCGAATCCAGTCTTCAACGGAGTGACGCCCTTCTCCTCCAATGGCTGGCCAGCATTTACGAGGCTAGCCAATGGAGAAGAGGGGCGGGTTCAAGCCCCCATACTGTAGACATAAAGTCTCGGAGCGAGACTGAGCAAGCGCAGCCTTCGAGTCCGAGACCTAAAAAAGGAGAAAGCAAAGCCAAAGGAAAATCCGGAGGAGTGGAGGAGATAAAAGAAATCGAGAAACCACGTGGGAAGGGAGTCCGGTTCAGCAAGTGGAACAAGTAATGGGTGAGGCAACTTTAATTGTTATGAATCTTTCCTCCATAACCTTACTCCTGAAGAGCACTCTCTCTTGGAATTAGACCTCACTTTTTGCACCAAGCACAACTTTGACTACCCCTGCAAACGCATAGATATTTTCTTGTTTGCCAGAAAACTAAAACTCCTCAAAATCCACACTCTCAAAGGCTCAAAGGTGGTGCGAGATGGAACAGTGACGAGTAGTGACTCTGCCACTCTGGAAACACCCTCTGAACTCCTCGCGATTGGGGACATAGGAGGCCTGGCCTCTTTAAGAGAATTGGAACTGGGTGATAGGGATTGGTCATCTGAGCGAGAACTCTTGAATGTCTGGAGCTTGAAACTGGCAGAAGAATCCATAGCAATTTTAAACCCAAGTCTAGGTTTAATCCCAATACCCCTGTGACAACATTGATTCCTTCCACGAGGCAGTGGTACAGGACATGCTTAGACTCAAAACCGGCAGCAATAATGGGGCCATGAACAACTTAGCCTGAGGCCAACAAGCAGCACTGGAGTCCCTGAAGTAAGCCACCACCTTTGTCATTTAGCCTTCTGACAAAGGGGGGCATGTGGTGCTTTGGGATGTTAAGAAATACAAGGCCGAAGCCAAGAGACAGCTAGACTTCTCTGGTAGCTACACTAAAGCCACTGTTGGCCATATGTCTCCACTATTAATTGTTTTCACACTATGTTTTCCAAATGGCATACCCTTGGGCTTATGATCAATGATGAACTATTGTATTAACTGTAAAGAAAACTGTCTCCCCATGATTTTATATGTTACAAAATGTCCACAAACACAGCACCAACTCACCAGGTAGGCCTCTCATCTCGGCCAATGACAGCCTCCTTGAGAACACCTCTATTTTTTTAGATCACTTTTTATTCCCCTATGTGTTTAACCTGCCCTCGTACTGTCGTGACAGCATGGATTTTATATCCAAGGTCACAGACATACCATGGCAATCAACCTACATCATGGCTACAGTGGATGTGGTATCATTGTACACTTGTATCCGCCATGACCTTGGCATCACCGGGTGCAGACACTATTTCAGGGCTAGACCAATAGCCACCTATGACCACACCAACTAGTTGCTCGAGATGCTACAGTATTGTCTGGAAAACAACTTCTCCGTACATGGGAAGAAGTGGTACAGGCAATTGTCCGGGACTGCGATGTGCAGTTGCTTTGCGCCGAGCTACGCCTGTATGTTGATAGGGTGGCGGGAATATGAATGTATCTCGGCTGAGAACTTTGCAGAATACACCAAATAGCTGGACCAGATATATTGATGGCATCTTCTTAATGTGGGATGGTCCACCGTCTGTTTTGGATAACTTTATGTTAGCTATTTTTGACAATGAACTATACCTGAAGTTCACCAGTGTCACGAGCAAGGACAGGGTGAATTTACTTGATGTCACAGTGGAAGCACTCAATGACACAGTACGGACAAGCTTGCACAGGAAGGAGACAGCGGGCAAAAGCATGCCCCATGCCTCAAACCACCCTCCTCCCAAGCTGAAGAACAATATTTCCTACGGGGAACTTCTCAGAGCTGGAAGAAATTTCAATACACCCGAAGCTCACATAAGAGGAGGACATCATGGTAGGAAGATTCCTACAGAGGGTACACACGTAAGGTAGTGGAGGAAGCCAGGCAGAAAGTGAGTGGGGACAGAAGGGAAACCTTGCTTAAACCTAGGTCAAGGAAGGACACCAAACCAGATATCAGACTCATTACCACATACAATTCCGATTGCACTAGGGTTCAGGCTATCATCTGGAAACATTGGCATTTGGTCAAACTGGACCTCATTATTGGCAAACTAGTTACACCCAGTGCCAATATCACATACCGCAGGAGCAACTCACTGAGCTAAATGCTCACTTAGGATAACACCATCGGTCCCCCAGGCCACCATCGGTCTCACCTGTCTCCATTTCCTTTTCATTTCAACCTTCCACTTGGCCTTCGAGATCAGCATTTGGGAATGAGCACCACGCTGCTATTTCTTCCCTGCGTCCCCTCTCTTCCTCCCCAGTTTCTGGTACATTCCAATGGAACTTTGAAACCCAATTTCCATGGCCTCACACCTGTCTGGTATATTGTACATGAGAGATTGAATATTTGCACTAAACATGGACATTTGAACCACTGTGGACTCAAAGTACCCTTGGCACACAGTCAACACACACAGATATAGACACACGTATGTACACTTGTATATGCTCACACACGTGTTCGCTTGCACTCCCCCATCCTTCCTTCCCTGTGTCGTGTCCTGTCCTTCCCCTTCCACGTTTCCTTTTGGGTTATTACTTCGTTTGTCATATTATGGTCACTGGACCGTTGATCTGCCACATAATTTTACAAAGTGGGACATAAATATACTTCTTCTCTCTGTGCAAGGGAAGAGTATGTAGTAGATGCTTCTACTCGTACTTGCAATTCTCTTCCAATATCAAATTCTGATATTTTACCTTTGAATATATATATATTTTTCTCTCTGCGGGCGGGGCACCCTTAATTTGATTTTATTTATGGAATGTAAACATATTTTTTCCTTTTTTCAATTTGACTATTCTTAGTCTTTTTTCCTTTGACTGATGAGGTTGCATTTTTTAATGCCTAAATTATTTTTCCTATGTTAATTCATTTAGCAACTGTGTTTCACTGTATGCTACAAATACATAGCCACAATGTTTCCTCACCAGCTTTGACAAAGACCTCTTGGACGAAACGTGTCAGCTACAACAATAAACTATTATTGGACTTACCCGGATGCGGGCCTTTCTTGCGGCACAGTAGAGTCAGCAGGAATCTTCAAGCATATATATACTTTGCACTGCAGTAATAAATGAAAGTATATGTGTACGTATTTCACAGGCACCTGTCAACTTTATGTTTCATCCACATGACAGTCCGGAAACAACTCTGCAGGGTTTTACTATTGTCAGGTGCCACTAATAATATCCTGTAACTGAGATGATCACTGCTGAAATAAAAGACAAATTACGCTGCATTATTCATCACATTCTCTGGAACTTTTATTTGGATCCATTTGACCAGGAACCAACATTTCTGTGGTAATATGTACATTTTGTATCAAGTGCAGAGAACAGAGAATTGAGCTGCATGCACCATAGTCACAGAATTGAATAATGCCAATGGCCCAACCACTGTCTATTACTTTATCAACAATCTACTCATGAAATATAAACAAAAAAACAAAACCTGAGCATTGTAATTGCAATCAGGGATTGTTGTTAGTCACACCTTGAAAAGAACAGCTTCAACAACCTTTCCCTTTTACAGACACAATAGGCCATATTTATGAGATGCTTGTGTCACGTTTGCACCACACAACGTGGAACATGCATGATGAAAACCTCTACATCAGATTTTTGAAGCCACGCAACGCCACTTTGCGTGGCTCAGAGTAGCTTAAAAAATGTGGAATGCAACGCAGTGCAAATCGCTGTGTTGAGTTACTCTGCCCCGGGAATGCATTCTATGGTCATTGGGTGGGTGTTCTCATGCAACTTCCATGGATTTTGCTACATGCCCAGACTTACACTAACTGGTAGATATGGGAATGCACCAAAATCCTACACCTTCTCAGAGGAGGCATAACTAGGAGAAATATCTCTATTTCTCCTTGTTTTTTCCTCTTTCTATGTGTGCTGTATTCTGCAGCACACTTAGACAAGAGGACTACGCCTTATAGGTTTGTATTTGTTTACTAAGGTGTACCTTCCTACACAAAAGCAATCCTGCATTCAATGCATCATTCATCATGCATTGGCGCCACAGTTGTGGAATGAATTGCCTTTGACTCGGAGGATGAGTGTCAATCTTTTAGCTTTTAGGAAGGGCCTTAAGTTGAGGCTTTTTGTTCAGTAAGTTCTGTCTGCTCTCCACCGCTCTGTACCGCCTTGAGTTTCTAGCGCCGGGACACTCCTCGGAGTAGCTGAGCTCTATATAAAACTCATAATAACATAACATAACACAGGCTCACTTGCACCATGGTGCAAGTGTGCCTGCATTGATGTAGGCTGTCAAATTGGTGCCTAGGCTGTCAAATGCGTGCCAGCACAAGGGAAAGGACAGGAATGTGCCGTATTGCCTTAAAAGCAGCACATTTCTGCCCTCACCTTGCCATGCAGTGCAACGCAGCAAGGTGATTTGCTACGCTGCACTGTGCCACTTTCTTATAAATGAGCCCCAATGTGTTTCCTAAAAATAGTACTCTTTTCAATTATTCTTCACTCTCTACTATGTAGTTAAGCATAGTTCTCTTGTTTTTACTGCAGGCACCCAGGCAGTATAGTCCCGTATTTCATTTACTATTCTCAATAAACATTTTCCCACTCCTCTGTTTACCTAAAGACCCGTTTCAAGCAAGCTATCCTAAATTATAGATATGAAAAATACAGATATGGTATTGTGTAATGTGAAACCTTGGCCGAGTGACTTATGTCACCGGAACCCCTCAAAAGGTTGCCCATTAGGTAGCCTCTATCTCTCCTATACCCTAGCTTTATAGAAAATGGCCTATATATCTTTTTTTCTCTCACACACACTTTATTTGTACCAAGTGTACTGGTGAACACTTTCAAGTCTTATATTCTCATATGACAACAGTTATATATAATAGCGATGGCAATGGTGACTCTTTAGTGATGGCTAAGCTAGATGTTTATGTTGAAAATACATTTTGGGGCAGATTACGATGGAGGTTGGAGGCTTTCCGACCCCCATCCTTGGTTTCAATTCTGACAGGCTGATTATGAATCAGCTGGTCTGAATTGAAAGCGGACAATCATTCCACCTGGATTCCGACGGGGCGGGCCTATCCACCTTTGGGATTATAATGCACGGTTTCCGGCATGGTTTCCATGCCAGCCTGCCCGACATGGAATCCATGTGGGAAAGTGTGTTTGGGGAGGCCCCAGCAGGGCCCCCTTCTCTGGTGCCCTCGTGCATCCCATGGTAGGCACCTAGAGGTGCCTGCCACGGGACCGGCGACCAGAGATCGGTCAGTCCAAGGACCGAGACGGTGTTGGGCGGAGCTAAAGTCATTTGGATAACCATTAGGCTGTTTATCAAATTTGTGTGAAACTTTACGAAAAACCTGGCCAACCGATTTGGCATGACAAGATAAAAGTGGCTTCTCCTTTTTTAATTTGTACACAAATCTTTGCTCTTCGCAACAGAAAGAAACACTAAAAAAAGAATTGCACCAAATTCTATATAATAGAAGAAGAACTTTATTCTAGGAAAAACACCTTTGCTTAATGTTGAGGATCCATTCATTCTTTTTTTGAGAAAATGGTGTTATAAAAAACTTTTTGGGGTTAGCTTGAAAGGATTAAAACGTTTTTTTCGGTTCCACAGACTTAATCTTGGATCTGTGAAACTAAAATTGACTGGCTGCAGCAGGAAAAAAAATCTGTGGCAGTTGTCTTTATAGGATTCGGGACTGAAGTCCTAAAAAATAATAATTTATTCATTTATTTATTTATTTAGGGAATTTGTAGAGCGCAGCTGTCATCTTACAGGTATCCTGGCGCTTAGGCTTTACAAAGTGGCAGACAAGAATGTAGCAGGGGGAAGGAGTCCAGCAGGTTAAACCTTCGGAAGCAGCCAAGGGTTTCCTGAAGAGGAGAAGTTCCTCGGTTTGACGGATCTCCAAGGGCAGACTGTTCCAGAGCTTAGCAGCAGCAACTCCGAAAGATCTGCCCCCAGCCCTGACCCTCTTAAACCTGGGTACTTTCACCAAACATGCAGTTGCTGAGTGGAGTACTCTGGTAGGAGTGTACCAGGCAAATTTGCCTTGCAGAGAGCTGGGCCCAAGTCCATGCAGGGCCTTAAAGACAAGGCAGAGGGATTTGAAGGATATTCTCTGCCTCAGCAGAAGCCAATGAAGCTCAGCCAGCGCCGCCAATGCAGCGGATCTTCTAGGCCAGCCAAGAGCCAGCTTGGCGGCGGCAGACTGCAATCTTTGAAGTCTATCTAACAGCAAACCTGGTGACTCAAGCAGGAGGGCATTACAATAGTCGAGTCTGCTCGATATGGTGCATCTGACCACCAAAGCCCGGGCCTGTAAGGGAAGTAAAGGTAGGACCTTTCGAAGAGGCCTAAAGAGGGCAAAGCAGGTGGACACCGTTTTCGCCACCTGAGCTTCCATGCTCAATTAATTGTCCAACATGACTCCCAGGTTGCGAACAGTGGTGACCGGTTGAGTTTTAATCACTGTTTCTGGAGGCCAGAAGTTGTCCGGAAAAGGACGAGGAATCCGACCTCCAGCACAGAACAACACCTCAGTCTTACTGGCGTTGAACTGCAGTGAGTTATTATGCAGCCAGCTCACCGTATCTCGCATACAGTCATGAAATGTCTCCAGCGCGATCGATTCCTCACCCTCCCACGACAAGATGATATGGGTATCATCTGCGTAGTTAAAAGCGTTGATCTGCTGAGATTTTATCAACGTGATCACGGGTTTCAGATACATGTTAAATAAAATCGGACTAACTGCCGAGCCCTGAGGCACCCCCTGGGACACCGGTGAGAACACAGATTGAAAAGGGGGGAGAGACACCGCCTGCTTCCTATTAAGTAGGAAGGAGCGAAACCATCGCAGGGCAACACCCCCTACCCCGGCCTCACTCAATCTTTCCAGGAGGATCACATGATTTACCGTATCGAATGCGGCAGACAGGTCAAGCAGAATCAGAGCCACTGCCTGACCTCTGTCTGCAAGCATTCGAAGATCCTCCATGGCAGTGAGCAAAGCCGTTTCGGTCCCATGGGCTGGGCGAAAACCGAATTGGATTTCGTGCAGGAGTTGATGTTGCTCCAAATGTTGGGAAAGAAGCGAGCTAACCCAGCGTACAGTAATTTTTGCAGGGAATGGTAACAAGGAGATTGGTCTATAATTTTGTAGACATTCTGGGTTAAGGGAGGGTTTTTTTAACAGCGGGGATACAAGAGCCTGTTTCCAGGATGCCGGGACAGTGCCGCTCGCTAGCGATTGATTGCAAATCCTACAAAGGGTAGGAAATAATTCCTCCCCATAGTCTTTCCAAATTTTATGATGGATAGGGTCTAGAGGTGATCCTGATGAAATCCCCCGAGCCAATCTGCCTAGGTCCTCCTCCGTGATGGGAGAAAACTCCGAGAAGAGATCAGTAGACAGCCAGCCAGGGTTCCCCTCTCTTTCCCCTGCATCCCCTTCCCCTAGACTAATGGAGCAAGTCATAGTGGGAGAGGTGCTGAGATTTTGGATAATGGTGTCAATTTTTTCTTTGAAAAACAGAGCAAGGTTGTCACAGAGAGTCTGCGTAGGGGGAGTCGACGTTTTAGTGCATTCAGGGTTAGTAAGACCGTTCAAAATCTGAAAAATGCTTTTAGAGCTATTAGCCGCAGTACATATCGTAGAGCAAAAGTAGTCGGCCTTGGATTTGTGAATCAAGGCTTTATATTCGGCAAGTTTAGCTTTCCAGAGCAATCTGCTAGCATTTGTGTACCGTTGCCTCCATTTCCTTTCTGCCTGTCGTTGAACCAGGGAGCAGAGGCCCGTACCCTTGTACCTGCGTTTTTTTAACCGGGCAAGAGAGTCTACCCTTGTTGTAATTCTAAGACACAAAGAAGCATAGTTTTCATCGACTTGACAGTCTGAAGAGAAACTGTCCTCAACCTTAAATACTGCACCAGTAGTTCCTGTATGGACCCATACAGTTTGCGAGAGTATCCTGTAACCCCCTAACTCAGTTGGGTGGTCTCCAAAGGCAAACCAAGCAGCCTGGAAGGGATGGACACATATGGAAGGGATTGTCTACAGGCAAATTTGACTGCCTCATAATTAAACCAATAAAACCTTTACATTCATAGACATTTCTTTGATATTATTAAGGGTAATATAATATACAATCTCATCTGGAGTTATTTATATATGAAATTTCATCTGTCACATCAAGAGTGTGGTCATGAACATTGTATTGCGTGTGCAGGTTGTGGTTTTCTTGTGTGTTGGGAAAGATGTGGACTGCGGAGACCACTGTATTGCGTGTGCAGGTTGTGGTTTTCTTGTGTGTTGGGAAAGATGTGGACTGCGGAGTAAACCTTGACAAGTGAATTTAAGTGTTTTTTCATTTTTTATTCTCAACTGTAACTCTACTTTAACTGTGTTTCTTTAAGTAAACTTCTGAGATTTTAAAAACATACATTTAGAGGTTAAGCTGAAGCAAACCATAACTTCAATTTAACCTTGTTTTTTCAGTGATAAATATATTTAATTTTGCTTCACTTTAACCTTTTTTTCAGAGATATACATAAATATTTGCCATGACAGAGCAATTAAACATGCCCAATTATCGCAATTGTTCTAATAAACCCATATGTACCTTTTTAGAACTATAGTGCAAAGGTCAGATTTCATACTATTTCCACAGTAATGCAAAACTGATGTAGAAAAACGCTGTTCCTAAATTGCATGTTAGGAAATAACTAAGCATGGGCTGAAAATTCGTTCCGCTAGCAGAATTTGCGAAGTTTTGGCAATTTTGCAATCCGCGAATCGTGCAAAATTGCCGAACAATTAGCAATTTGGCGAATTTTTTTTGCTTGGTCACGCTTCAAAATTCAATCTCGGGCGTGCACCGTTGACTTACCGTGATTCTGAGTTCGCCGAGTTGTTTTCCTCCCAGTTTGCTGCGCCATTTCGGACCTAAACTTGTTCTCAACTTCAAAAAATATATATTGTGGGTAGCCACAGTATCCAGTAGGCCTATGGTTAGTCATGGGTGCATGATACAACTGTTTCTGTGAGTTTTGTTCAATTTAAACATCATTTAGGGCATGGATGGCAATGGATTGAGGTGATCTTTGTGTATATTTTGATTTTTTGGGTGTTGTTGGGGCCTAGTCCAGGGCCTGGCCATTTGGGTGGGGGTCTTGGAGCCATTTTGAAGCCAGGCAGTGTGCTTTGTGCCATAGGCCTGCACCCAGTCTGCCTTGCTTTCATCCATTATGCCCAGGGGTACTCACTGGTGCATGGACCAAGCCTTTCTGTGGGGCCTCTTGAATTTAAACATCATTTAGGGCATGGATGGCATTGGATTGAGGTGATTTTTGTGTGTATTTCAATTTTTTGGGTGTTGTTGGGGCCTGGCCATGTGGGTGGGAATCGTTTTGAGTCCTGGCCATGTGGGTGGGGGTCTAGGGGCCATTTTGAAGCCAGGCAGTGTGCTTTGTGCCATAGGCCTGCACCCAGTCTGCCTTGTTTGCATGGACCAAGTCTTTCTGAGGGGTCTCTTGAATGTAAACATCATTTAGGGCATGGATGGCATTGGATTGGGGTGATTTTTGTGTGTATTTCGATTTTTTGGGTGTTTTTGGGGCCTGTTCCAGGGCCTGGCCAAGTGGGTGGGGCATATTGAGGCCAGGCAGTTTTTGCCATAGGCCGGCAAGCTTGCTGGCCAGTAGGCCTTGGGTTAGGAATGAGTGCATGAAACAACTGTCTCTGTGTGACAAATAGAGACATACCCTATGCACACACTTCAAAGGTACAAAAATTTTTTGGGCACAAAATGTTCAAATACAATGTTCAATACAGTGCAGAGAAACCACAATAATATGCTAGTTGGTGTAAATGAATAGACGAGTATTTGTATAGATTTCTTGGTCTCCTTGTTTTAATCAATCACGGATTGTGAACAACCAGCCGACACGTGTTTCATCGCATCTCGCGAATCTTCAGGGCTGGAAATAATACAAAAAACAAGGGGCTATACTTGGGGATATGTACAGATGTATGGTGACCTTTAGACACCACTTAAGGTCAGCAGTCGAGACAAGCCTCTCATGCGATATTCTCATGCATAAGTCTGAGCCCTTGAGATGGTTAGGGGAAAACATCCTTTAGTGTGCTAAGGTGCTCTCCGAAGGCTCATTCATTTCATGCACTAGGGTGAGCGATTGTGCACTTAAGCACCCTAAATGATGGCGTGGATTCACATGTCTATTCCGTGCTAATATTTCCAAGATGTGAGTGGTGAAGTGCTTGACTTAGTTTATGCCGAAGTGGGAGTTCATGCGTGCAAAATAGGTGCATCACAATATAGCATAAGCCAAAAATCTGACACATACCTCCAATGGTTGTGTTTGTACCAAGCGGTCTAACATAGTATTAGAAGTAGGTGGAATTGAAAAAAACAAGAGAAGGAAAATGGTGAAGGAGAAAAAGGTAATGGAGAAAAAGGGGAAAAGAAAAGAAGAAAGGTCGAAAAATTAGATGTTTGAAAAACGCAAGTATTTCTATCCTAAACACGTAACTATACATAGACATAAAGTCCTATCAATACCTCCCATTGGGGACCATGTCTAGCCAAATGGGTAGACATAAATTAGCAATTAAGTTGTGACATGGACAAAAATAAAAAGAAATGGTAATCTCACCGTTCTTCCGGTGATATTTCCGACCCGGAAGGGCCCAAAAACCGTCGTAGCTCAAATTCCGAAATGAATTAAATTGGCTGCAATAAATTCAAAGAGAAAAGATATATACATATATATATCCGAGTGTGTGAGGAATACACTTGTTAAGTTATGTATGGTCCTCTTTCCTGACCGAAAACTATCAACTATTATACTGATGTTTTCATCCATATTGCGTGACACTAGTCTGTGAACGCTAAATTATGCTAAAACTGATTTTCTGCGAGACAACAATGCAAAAAGTCATCGGAGTCGGCACGGGTGGGGTTTGTCACACTGGGAACCAGTAGGGGAGACAAAGCGCTATTGACTTATTTCTTATGACAATAACCTATTTTCAGCGTGAAACATAAGCGCCCCTGTTTGGGCAAATACTAGTAACACAGTGGGATTTTCTAATAGTATTAGTAAAGGAGTTGCGCACCTTCCAAGCATAATGCGCTTGTTAATGGGTTGCCCGGGAGAAGGTGTAGCATTCAATCACTTTATTTCTGTAATGAAATATAAGTGAATAGTATTGTAATCGAAAAGCAGTATGTTGGCAAAAAGCATGTGGAGTATATTTCTCCATGGGACATCAATATGAGCAGCTTACCTAAATTTCTTCGTGTCCCGCGAGTGTTAAAACTTGCTCAATGGCCGCGTCCGGACTCGATGTCTGTAATGCAAACATTCCGGCCAGGCGGTTAAGTTTCTGGAGCGGTATGTGTTTAAAAGTCATGTCCCTAGGAAAGCTATTAGTGTACATACCTTCTGGACGTCTTATCCCTCTTGTATTCTCCCGGGTCTCTGTGTTCGGAGTGCCGACACGTGACCCGGAAGTACTTCTGGTTTAAATAGCGTCCGGCCTCCTAAGTGACGCGATCGTCATTCCGGCAAGATGATTTAAAGAGACAGTGATAGTGGGGGGAAGCCAGGATAGAAGTATGTGTCCCTCAGAGTATTAATACAATGCAATAACTGATTCAGGCATGTGATTGGTGCCTAAAGAGGAATACGTGTAAGAGTTTTAAGTATAATAAATATAGAGACATGTCTATTGTTTCATTCGTGTTGAGATATATACATGCTGGTGGGGCATATCCTATTTTTCTGTGATGGCGTTAACGCGCAGCGTGTAGTGCGTGAATCCGATATGCTCCCACAATAGCAGTGCTGGTAAAGAAAAAAATATACATGCTCAATGCCATAATCAAGTTGTGAGTGAGCCATCATTCTTAACTACGTCCAAGACGATGTTGCAATGGTCTCGCAGACTATCATATCGGATGTGGAAGAAGTGAAAACGATATCTTCCCAACCTCTCTTACAACTCTAAACACCTCATTGGTTCAATTAAATAGAAAAAATCATTCATATGATGTAACAAGAGTGCAACATTATAATCTACATTCCAGTTAACACATTTGTGTGTGGTAGAAATACAATACTTGCAGTATGAAGAACTGACTCGATATCTAGTAGATATCCCCATGACAAACAACAAATTCCATAGATGTCAATACAACCCTATGATTTATCAAATCATCTCCTCATATTTGTTGTTTAAATGGTGTGCGTGCCTATACAATGGTTGGTATTGTTAAAGACTTCAGTCCCCTAGGAAAAATTGAAGCTCTGAATCAAAGTTAAGGCCTTCGCCGACTGCGTACATTTTCATGATCCACATAGCTTCCGTACGTCTTAATTTTAGTTCCCTGTTGCCTCCTCTGACTCCCAGGTTTACTACATCAATACCAAAGAAGGAGACAACTTTCTCATTTTCAGAAATTTGGCAACTTGCCACGTGTAGGGCCACAGGATATTTGGGATCTTGCCTGACAATTGCCCTCATATGTTCCGAGATTCTATCTTTTAGGGCACGTATGGTGCTCCCAACGTATTGTTTCCCACATTTGCATTCGATAATGTATACTACATATTTGGTGAGACAGTTAATGTTGGTGTTTATAGAGAAACATTCACCTTTGGGATTTGAGAAATGTTTGGTTTTGTGTTTTGCCCATCTGCACATGGCACAGAATCCACATTTAAAAAAACCTTTACTTTTTGTAGAGAGCCAATCTGTTGCCTGTAGACCATGCGGAACAGTGGGACTCAATCTATTTCTGAGGGTGTTGCCTTTCCTGAAGCAGATCTGGGGCTTGTCTTTGACAAACGAAGTTAAAGATTTCTCCTTTTTCAATATACCCCAGTGTTTGTTCATACTTTTTCTTAAAGTGTGGTGAAAGAAGTTAAATTCTGTGATCAACCTGATTGTGTTGTCAGTGGACAGAGGCTGTTTTTTAGGTTGTAAAGTGTCTGTTCTCCCAGTTTTGTTGATTCTCTTTTCTGCATATTTAATGACATTACTGGTATAACCTCTTTTGGCGAACCTGTTTTTCATGTCATGTACGCAGTCTTTAAATTGGGATTCTTCACTACAGAGCCTTCTGGCTCTTAAGAATTCACCATACGGTATAGACTTTATCTGGTGTGGAGGATGTGAACTGTCTGCGTGTAGTATGGAGTTGCATGAGGTGGTTTTTCTAAACAGTCTGCTATGCAAGTTGTTGTTTATGACATACAACTCTATGTCTAGAAATTCTATTCTGGTTTTACTGTGTGTCATTGTAAATCTGATTTCCCACGTATTGTTGTTCAAGTAGTTAAAAAATTCCATGAGTAGTTCTTCCGAGCCTGACCATAAGAGAATGCAGTCATCTATATAACGTCCCCAGAAAATTATGGAGTCAATGTATTGGGAGCCCTTTTCCCCCCAGATGAGATCCGATTCTAAATTACCCATGAACAGGTTGGCAAACGATGGGGAAAATTTTGATCCCATCGCCACTCCCTTCTTTTGGCGATACCATTTCTTGTCAAAGACAAAAAAGTTATTGTTCAAAACCAAATCCATCATTTCAGAAAGCATTATAGTGTGTTGATATAGTGAGGCTGGTCGGTTACCTAGAAATCTATTCATAGCAAGAAGTCCCAAGTCAATATTGATGCTTGTGTATAAGGACACAACGTCCATGGTGACAAGAAATGTATCGGATCTCATCTGGGGGGAAAAGGGCTCCCAATACATTGACTCCATAATTTTCTGGGGACGTTATATAGATGACTGCATTCTCTTATGGTCAGGCTCGGAAGAACTACTCATGGAATTTTTTAACTACTTGAACAACAATACGTGGGAAATCAGATTTACAATGACACACAGTAAAACCAGAATAGAATTTCTAGACATAGAGTTGTATGTCATAAACAACAATTTGCATAGCAGACTGTTTAGAAAAACCACCTCATGCAACTCCATACTACACGCAGACAGTTCACATCCTCCACACCAGATAAAGTCTATACCGTATGGTGAATTCTTAAGAGCCAGAAGGCTCTGTAGTGAAGAATCCCAATTTAAAGACTGCGTACATGACATGAAAAACAGGTTCGCCAAAAGAGGTTATACCAGTAATGTCAATAAATATGCAGAAAACAGAATCAACAAAACTGGGAGAACAGACACTTTACAACCTAAAAAACAGCCTCTGTCCACTGACAACACAATCAGGTTGATCACAGAATTTAACTTCTTTCACCACACTTTAAGAAAAAGTATGAACAAACACTGGGGTATATTGAAAAAGGAGAAATCTTTAACTTCGTTTGTCAAAGACAAGCCCCAGATCTGCTTCAGGAAAGGCAACACCCTCAGAAATAGATTGAGTCCCACTGTTCCGCATGGTCTACAGGCAACAGATTGGCTCTCTACAAAAAGTAAAGGTTTTTTTAAATGTGGATTCTGTGCCATGTGCAGATGGGCAAAACACAAAACCAAACATTTCTCAAATCCCAAAGGTGAATGTTTCTCTATAAACACCAACATTAACTGTCTCACCAAATATGTAGTATACATTATCGAATGCAAATGTGGGAAACAATACGTTGGGAGCACCATACGTGCCCTAAAAGATAGAATCTCGGAACATATGAGGGCAATTGTCAGGCAAGATCCCAAATATCCTGTGGCCCTACACGTGGCAAGTTGCCAAATTTCTGAAAATGAGAAAGTTGTCTCCTTCTTTGGTATTGATGTAGTAAACCTGGGAGTCAGAGGAGGCAACAGGGAACTAAAATTAAGACGTACGGAAGCTATGTGGATCATGAAAATGTACGCAGTCGGCGAAGGCCTTAACTTTGATTCAGAGCTTCAATTTTTCCTAGGGGACTGAAGTCTTTAACAATACCAACCATTGTATAGGCACGCACACCATTTAAACAACAAATATGAGGAGATGATTTGATAAATCATAGGGTTGTATTGACATCTATGGAATTTGTTGTTTGTCATGGGGATATCTATTAGATATCGAGTCAGTTCTTCATACTGCAAGTATTGTATTTCTACCACACACAAATGTGTTAACTGGAATGTAGATTATAATGTTGCACTCTTGTTACATCATATGAATGATTTTTTCTATTTAATTGAACCAATGAGGTGTTTAGAGTTGTAAGAGAGGTTGGGAAGATATCGTTTTCACTTCTTCCACATCCGATATGATAGTCTGCGAGACCATTGCAACATCGTCTTGGACGTAGTTAAGAATGATGGCTCACTCACAACTTGATTATGGCATTGAGCATGTATATTTTTTTCTTTACCAGCACTGCTATTGTGGGAGCATATCGGATTCACGCACTACACGCTGCGCGTTAACGCCATCACAGAAAAATAGGATATGCCCCACCAGCATGTATATATCTCAACACGAATGAAACAATAGACATGTCTCTATATTTATTATACTTAAAACTCTTACACGTATTCCTCTTTAGGCACCAATCACATGCCTGAATCAGTTATTGCATTGTATTAATACTCTGAGGGACACATACTTCTATCCTGGCTTCCCCCCACTATCACTGTCTCTTTAAATCATCTTGCCGGAATGACGATCGCGTCACTTAGGAGGCCGGACGCTATTTAAACCAGAAGTACTTCCGGGTCACGTGTCGGCACTCCGAACACAGAGACCCGGGAGAATACAAGAGGGATAAGACGTCCAGAAGGTATGTACACTAATAGCTTTCCTAGGGACATGACTTTTAAACACATACTGCTCCAGAAACTTAACCGCCTGGCCGGAATGTTTGCATTACAGACATCGAGTCCGGACGCGGCCATTGAGCAAGTTT
Organism: Lissotriton vulgaris; assembly: GCF_964263255.1. NCBI lineage: Eukaryota > Metazoa > Chordata > Amphibia > Caudata > Salamandridae > Lissotriton > Lissotriton vulgaris. Next base: position 589,643,588 of record NC_141687.1, read on the forward strand.
TAACACTCGCGGGACACGAAGAAATTTAGGTAAGCTGCTCATATTGATGTCCCATGGAGAAATATACTCCACATGCTTTTTGCCAACCTACTGCTTTTCGATTACAATACTATTCACTTATATTTCATTACAGAAATAAAGTGATTGAATGCTACACCTTCTCCCGGGCAACCCATTAACAAGCGCATTACGCTTGGAAGGTACGCAACTCCTTTACTAATACTATTAGAAAATCCCACTGTGTTACTAGTATTTGCACAAACAGGGGCGCTTATGTTTCACGCTGAAAATAGGTTATTGTCATAAGAAATAAGTCAATAGCGCTTTGTCTCCCCTACTGGTTCCCAGTGTGACAAACCCCACCCGTGCCGACTCCGATGACTTTTTGCATTGTTGTCTCGCAGAAAATCAGTTTTAGCATAATTTAGCGTTCACAGACTAGTGTCACGCAATATGGATGAAAACATCAGTATAATAGTTGATAGTTTTCGGTCAGGAAAGAGGACCATACATAACTTAACAAGTGTATTACTCACACACTCGGATATATATATATCTTTTCTCTTTGAATTTATTGCAGCCAATTTAATTCATTTCGGAATTTGAGCTACGACGGTTTTTGGGCCCTTCCGGGTCGGAAATATCACCGGAAGAGCGGTGAGATTACCATTTCTTTTTATTTTTGTCCATGTCACAACTTAATTGCTAATTTATGTCTACCCATTTGGCTAGACATGGTCCCCAATGGGAGGTATTGATAGGACTTTATGTCTATGTATAGTTACGTGTTTAGGATAGAAATACTTGCGTTTTTCAAACATCTAATTTTTCGACCTTTCTTCTTTTCTTTTCCCCTTTTTCTCCATTACCTTTTTCTCCTTCACCATTTTCCTTCTCTTGTTTTTTTCAATTCCACCTACTTCTAATACTATGTTAGACCGCTTGGTACAAACACAACCATTGGAGGTATGTGTCAGATTTTTGGCTTATGCTATATTGTGATGCACCTATTTTGCACGCATGAACTCCCACTTCGGCATAAACTAAGTCAAGCACTTCACCACTCACATCTTGGAAATATTAGCACGGAATAGACATGTGAATCCACGCCATCATTTAGGGTGCTTAAGTGCACAATCGCTCACCCTAGTGCATGAAATGAATGAGCCTTCGGAGAGCACCTTAGCACACTAAAGGATGTTTTCCCCTAACCATCTCAAGGGCTCAGACTTATGCATGAGAATATCGCATGAGAGGCTTGTCTCGACTGCTGACCTTAAGTGGTGTCTAAAGGTCACCATACATCTGTACATATCCCCAAGTATAGCCCCTTGTTTTTTGTATTATTTCCAGCCCTGAAGATTCGCGAGATGCGATGAAACACGTGTTGGCTGGTTGTTCACAATCCGTGATTGATTAAAACAAGGAGACCAAGAAATCTATACAAATACTCGTCTATTCATTTACACCAACTAGCATATTATTGTGGTTTCTCTGCACTGTATTGAACATTGTATTTGAACATTTTGTGCCAAAAATTTTTTTGTACCTTTGAAGTGTGTGCATAGGGTATGTCTCTATTTGTCACGTTGGAATAGTATAGCTTGCTAACTATCCTTTGAGTGGTTATATGGTTATCCACTCACCCAGTTGCACCACACCCTACATAGTTCTAAAAGTGCTTCCATACTGGCAGTGCGCCCTTTTCTCTGACATCTAAAAACCATTCTCTCTTTCAACTGTCTCTGTGTGGTCTCTCTTCTATTAATTTAAACATCCATTTTTGATTATAATTGCAATTTTTATTTTGGGTCTTTCCGTTCTTGGGTGTGTTGTGTTAATAATAATAAATGCCTAGTTGCAATTTTTTTAATAAACTTTATTGTTTAGTTAAAACCATAACAAAAAATGTCCTTTGCAATAAAAAAACAAGTAAAATTCTTCAGAATACTTTTTAAAACCAGCAAGGTTTAAAAAGGATATTATTTTTTTACCCCCCCCCCCCTTTTTTTCCTCTAAGGCCAACAAGTACTTTATCAGCTTGCACATCAGTAAGACAATTAATAATATAGAAAATCATATTGTTTAAAATTTCATATTGCTTTCAAGAGCTTTTCAAAGGCTATCAAGAACTTTATCAGCTTGCAGTTGATTATAGGGGCTGTTGAATCCAGAGCACCAATAATGGCAGACCTGCAGGTGCGTAGTCTCTTGACCCTAAAAATGTTCTTTAAAAAGTACGTGCGCTCCTGGCTCAGAATTTTACAGTGACATATGATGTGGATTATATTTTCTTTTGTGGTGCCATATAGCCGACAGACGTCTGAATCTGAACTTTTCCAGGCCGGTTCATCTGCCAGTGTTGGTAATTTACCGATTTTCAGGGCCATCAGCCTTTTTTAAATGAAGACCGAATATGTTGTCTCTAAATAGACAGCCGGGGTATGTTTTTTGTAGCTGTTAATCACAATCCAAGAATGGGAGCGGTCTGAAAAGATGGCTTTATCAGTAATCAACAAATGAAATTTGGCCGCCTTATTTAGTGCCCGTTTAAAGGAGATGAATGGCAGGTTTTTGTCCCACAGGTTGGCGGTGCATGTTTGCTCCAGAGCACAAGTCAGATATTTATTGGCTGCTGAGTTTTGTTGACTTTCTAATTCCTGCCATAAAAATATGTTCATAGTGTTTTCAGTGGCATTCATTTTAATTCGGTACCATACTCTGATGCTTGTGTAGAGTCTTCCCAGTAATTCATTCATTAGGCCAAATTCTATGAGCGTCTGAGCTGGTGAGGCTGAGCTAGGGAGTTGGAAAACCGTCTTATAGATTTTTGTGATAAGATTGTTTAAAATAATAGCGTCCTTTTCCTGCATTGCTGCACTAGCATACGCTAGGGTAGGAAGTACTTTAGTGGCCATCACTTTCAATAAGGTGTAAACGAAGGGCCTTCCAATTTTTTTGACAGCGTGCTTAGTGCAAATATTAATGCTCCAGCTCTTTGCTTCATGTATTTTTTCTGGGCAATTAAGGTGAGTTTGTCGTCGATATAATATCCTAGATATTTATAGTTTGATACTCTTTCCAGCTGTTTCCCTTCAAGCATGATGTTAAGATGCGCTGATCGATGGTTGGTTATCAACATTGCTTTTGTTTTGGACAGATTGAGAGCAAGGTGGTTTGCCGCCAGGAATTCTGACAGTACTGCTAGTAGACTAGCCAGGCCCACTTTAGTTAGGCTCAGAAGCACAATGTCGTCAGCGTAGGCCATATGAGTAAGTTGGAGGTTGCCAAGTTTCGGTGCATGAGCATTACAGTTGTTTAATTTGCCCGAAAGGTCTGAAATTAATAGATTAAATAGTTGTGGTGCTAAAACGCATCCCTGTTTTAATCCGATCGAAGTATAGACTTTTCTTGATAAATGTGACCCGTCCCCTAGCTTGATTTGTGTCCAGGTGTCAGAGTAGAATAAGAGTAGGCCCCTAAGTATACTCTCCGGTATGGCCCATGCTCTCAACTTCGCCCATAATAGCTTGCGATCAACACTATCAAATGCCGCCTGCAGGTCAATAAAGCAAAGGTTCAGCTCCTGTTTAGAGCGCTGGCATTTTTCTGAAATCATGGTTATTGACAATATGTTCGACGTTGTTCCAATTCCGGCTCTGAATCCAGTTTGATTGATTGGAATTATTGCTTTGTCTTCTGCCCAATTTATGAGGTCTTTTAGAAGGAGTGATGCGAAATATTTAGCTTCTATGTCTTGGAGTGTTATTAGACGATAATTTAGGGGATTAGCACTGTCTCCTCCTTTGTATATAGGCGTGATGATAGAGCCTTTCCAGCTTTCGGGAATGCGATTACAATTTTGCACGTCTGCGAAAAGTTTTTCAAGAGGTAGACCCCAAAATTCTGGTGCATATTTGAAGGCGGCTTGCGGTATACCGTTTGGTCCCGGTGCCCCGTTACTTTTACTCTTTCTAATAATATTGATTATCTCCTCAGCTGAGTAGGAGCCTTCTGTGGTCACAAAGTGTGCAGTATTCCTTAGGTCCATTGTTGTTAGGTGCCTACGGCGTTGTTCTTCGCTGCTGATTATATGGGGATCCGCTGGAAAGAATTGCTGCCCAAGTGCCTTCGTTGGGTTTTCTTTAAATTTTATCGACAAAAAAGTTGCCCATTCAGTTTCTTGGATGTTCGATGTTAATACATTTTGTGGTCTTTTTAGGTGGTTTATAATTTTCCAAAATTTATTTGAATCCTGGAGCTTAGAGCTGGCCAACAAATTGATCCAGAACTCGTCCTTCGTCTGCTTTTTATGCTCCCAAATCCTTTTTTTATATAACTTTCTTTGTGCCAGAAAATTTTCCAAATAGCGCCGATCGTTAACGTTCAGTTGCAGATTTTTTTGACTTCTGCGTAAAAGCCTTCTTAGTTCTTGTAGCTCCAGTGGCAATTTCTTTATTGGGTTCTCTCTCTTAGCCCCTATTTTAAATGGTTTCATTTTTGTCTTTAATTTCTCTAGAAAAAAAGACCAGGCTTGTATCTTGTCCATTGCTGCGCATCCCAGCTCTTTCAATGTGGTCTCTATTATTGAGATCTGTTTCTCTTTATTGGAGCTATTCCAGTATATTCGTTTTTGGTTAATTGTACCTAATTGGCCCTCTAGGGAATGCACAGGTTGCAGTGTTTCCGCAAAGAAGTTGAGTTTAACGTGTTGCATCGCATGATCGCTCATTGGTGTGTATTCAATGTAGAAAGTGAGTAATGGAGGGATCAATGGAAGACTTACAATGGTAAAGTCCAGTATTGATTGGATGTACATGCCATAGTAAGTTTTTTTTCGGTGGTATGTCTTCCTCTGTCCTTCCATTCAAAACTCACATGCCTAGGTACTCTAGCTCCGTTACTAAGTGTATAGCTAAACAGTCCTTTCGTCTCCTTGTCGCTCCATGTGCCTGCTGAGGAACATTCCAGTGCGTGTTCTCTGCAGTTGTTTTCTCATCTTCCTCTGGAGTATATATCAGGTTGGAGGGGAAATCTCCAGTTAATATAATGTTCCATGTTGGCTCTGTGCTTCGTAGACTTAATATTTCCTTACATAGCAGATCATTTTTTATCTTTTTTGCTTGAAGATTTGGTTGAATATAGCAATTAATCAAAATTATCGTTTTATGGTCGTATGGATTTTGTCCTGATAATTTGATTAGCTGGATGCTTAGATCTGGAGATTTAAGTTGTTCTGATTTGATTTTTAAAGCAGTAGACACATAAACTGAAAGACCTCCAATTGCTCGACCATAGGTTTTGTATTTTTTTGCAGGTACTGTGTAGTGAATGAATCCGGCCAGTGCAATGTCTTCCTGCAGCCATGTCTCTTGCAGGGCAATTATGTCGGAGTTGTCCCATTCGTCCAGAGCAAGTCCATCCTCCAAAAATCTTTTTGCGCTGGCTATATTCCGTGAGAGTATATGTATATTGTTATTTACTGCTTTATTTCTTTCTGGTCCGTTCAGTCAATTCTTCCATTTATTATTTAGCGTAGCGGGAAGCCATTTCCAAGTGTCAGTTGGCATTAACGAATCCCCCGCTCTCTCTGCGTCAGGTGCTTCACGTATTATATCTGCCTCACTTCTGCCTTTGGCATTGTGTAGAATAGAATAGACTGGTTTTATGGGGGCAAGGTCCACCAGTCTCCTAGTAAATTGCGGCCAGCTATTTTTCTTTAGAGGAAGCGGGTATCCTGGAGTAATTGGCTGGGATAATTGGATGCCCCACATTTGAAATATATCCTATTTCCCTAGTATTAATTGCACTATCGCGGAGGTTTTCCAGGTTGTCATCGTTTGTTCGTTCGTTGTTTTATTTGTGCTACTTAGGAATTGAACCCAATCTAAGTCGTAAGATTTGATGGCACTCAGATCCTTAATTTCCTCCATCAGTTTTAAAATGTTACTCCTGTTTAGGATATCATGACTGCCTTGAGTCATGTACTCCGGAGTGAAAATAATTTGGAAACTGACGTCATCTAGCTTAGTACTGTCTGACATTGGCTTTGTTGCCGCCTCCTTATTTAAATGCATGATTTCATTGTTCACAACGCAGAAGCTCAGTTTTGTCTGGGCCGGATTACACTGAGTTTCTGATGTTGAATTATGAAGGTTTAACGCTGAATTTTGTGCAATGTCTTGTGTTCCCCATTGATGAGCTGTTTTTGGTTTATTAGCTATCAAGCCCGGCTTTTCCGCTTCGCTCTGTTTTAACATTTGTAGTTGACTGCTAGCACGTTCTTGAGCCTCTTTAGATCCCTCATGATGTGCTCCAGATTGAGCGTTTTGGGGTATTAATATTGGAGTTGTGTTGATCGAGTAATTGCGCCAAGCCGCGTTGTTAGTTACCAAGGCTGGCGCCAGGCCTTGAGATATCAACCCGTTCAAAATGGGCTTAGGCTGCTGAGTATCCTCTTGATCGGTAGTACTGATATTATCTCTTGTCGCACGTATTTTATGTTCTATGCCTATTGCAGGCAAGCTGATCAATTTTAGGGAGGCATTTTGCTTGGTTGTTGGAGTCAGTGGGCGGTTTGTCAGACTTCCTAGTGATCGTGGGGCCTTGAGTTCCTTTATTGGTGACGTATTTATAGTAAGGTGCCGACTGGCTCCTGCTGTTGCGTCTGGACTAAATCTCCTTGTGCAGACCTCTGTCGGTCTTAGTGTGTGTAGATTTGAAAATATTGGATACATACTGGTACCTGTTTTTTTGTTTCTCGCTTTCCGTTCTTTTTTCCTTTGTCTCTTCGTTAATATTGGTTTTGTTGGCTCAGCAGCGGTAGGCTCAGGCGTTGATTTTTCAATAATGTCGTCGTTAGTTATATTGTTCATGTACTTAGATGGCTGTTCTTCGATCGTTTTTTCTACGCTGCCTGTTTGTTGATGCTCTGGTTCGGCAATGTTTGGACGATCTGTGTTTCTATCATGGCTAATAACTTGTTTATTTAGAGTAATGATCTGTTCTAGGACAGTTGGTAAGGTGCTAATTTTGTCAAGAATTGGGCTGCAAGGGCAAGATGGTTGTAGTTCAGTGGTATTAGCTTGGGCTCTTCTAATTTAAGTGCTATGGTTGTCTAATTTTGAATTTATCCCTGCTATGTAAGAGGCAATTATGTTCATTAGATCAATTTGGATGTCCAGCTTGTCGGATTGCATTATTAGCGTTGCCGTTTGAAGTGCTTGCAGGAGGGGAGCTACGAGGATCAGAGACCCTTCACCTTTGCATGAATTCATGTCTACTTCACTTATTGAAGGTTTGTTATGCGTCACATTTTCTGCTGGGGCGTGTTTTCCGGTAGGGCCCATTAATCCGCGTGAGAGTATGTTGTTGCTCAAATCTAGTGAGTGTAAGGCCT